>NW_008795490.1:4320460-4331831 GCF_000699145.1 Aptenodytes forsteri | reverse complement strand
TTCCTTTTTGTGTTTGAGTTTGTCCAGGAGCTCCTTGTTCATCCATGCAGGCCTCCTGGCGTTTTTGCCTGACTTCCTCTTTGTTGGGATGCATCGCTCCTGAGCTTGAAGGAGGTGATTCTTGAATATTATCCAGCTTTCTTGGGCCCCTCTTCCCTCCAGGGCTTTGTCCCATGGCACGCTACCAAGCAGATCCCTGAAGAGACCAAAGTCTGCCAAAACAGTCTTACCAGATAGGTAAGAGCTAGAGCTAGCTGCCTCACCCCTAAAAAATAAAAGCCTACATCTTTTCAGTTCTTTACAATGACACACCAGGACACAGTTTAAACTTTTTAAGAAGGCCTTTCCTTGAGGAACGGACAGAAAACTATGTAAGAGAGAAATAAGCTAACCAAGTATTTTATTCCTACTTGTAGCTTAAGCAGCAACCACGTGTCACAACCTCTTCAGACTTTCTTCATCAACAGAAGGATTCTTACCTGCTGTACCTTTCAAGTGTTGTACAAAGTGTTGTACCTTTCAAGAGGACATAGGACCAATTCTCGAGTACCTGCCACCAGGCACAGTCCCTCACAGCCATCCACATGGGTATAAACGTCTGCCAAAGAAAGGCAGAGCTTCAACTCACTTTGCAGTGATACAAATACTTATACAAAGGGCCTTTATATGCAAAGGGCAGAGTATATCCCGTCAACTACTCTCTAGTAATGAAGCAAGAGGAGTCAGTCACGTGCTTTCTGCTGTGTTTGAAAACTGTATTTCCACGAGGGCAGGTAAGGACTCCCAGCTGCAGAGTGGGACTGTGATGGCCACCCCCGGACTGCGCACGGTGGAGCGGGGAGGCATGGAGAGGAGGAAGGGCAGCATCAGGGTCTTTACACAGGCGGCTCCTCTGAGTGCGTGGTTCATAAGTGCACTACAGGAGACTGTCATCAGGATTAGTGGAGCTGGGATAATGGAGAATCTGGAAGTATTTCAGAGCAGTAAAAAAGGAAACAGAAAGCCACCTCATTTATATGAAATGACCAACTTGTATTCTTTTAATGGCAGATCTAGTTAGAAATGTTGCAGGCTTTGACGTACAGCAACTACGTTAGTGGTTTTTTACATCAGGAAAAGCTTTTTTTTTAATTGACTGCGCAATTCCTGTTTTTTCTTTCAAACTACTTTTACATTCTCTTTCACCTAATGGTTAAAACACCACCCATTTTAAATGGCTTATAAAGTCTTAGAAATTGTATGTAACTATCTTTCAGATACTAACGTGTTCATAAATTTTGCAAAGAATCAATGTGCTTTGGGAATTCTTACAGGGATACAGAATTACAGGTTTAAAGTTTTAATTAACTTTTAATCTACTTTGGGTTTTAATATGAAAGTAATACAGAATGCTAGAATGTGAACCTGCCCTCCCCTTCCTGAACGGCTGTGTATGGATGGATACATGAAATCAATGAGGGACACAGGTTAGCACAATACTGTAGCTGGATCAAATGTGGAGTTTCTTACTGGAAATAATTTACCATATTTTTTAGAACTACGCACTTTGGTCACATGCTTCCACAAATCAGAAGCAGATTTCTTATTCCTGCAACCCCAAACACATTCCTATTACAAAAATATACCATAATAATTATACCGTGGTATTCTTGGCAGGATACTTTGCATTATATACCACTGTATTCAAAGAATGAATAACCAAAACACCACAAGTATGTCTTCCTTTAAAAAAAATAGGACTATTTTGCCTTAAAAATCCAATTTGAAGCCAGAATTCCTCACTCACTCATTAGTCTCTTTAGAGTTATAGCCTCCTGTATTAGGAACTGTTTGGTAGCTCACAGATCAAATTAAAACCAATAGTTTTTCTCATTAAACATAAGTAGTCATTATGACCCCAGACACTTCTTTTCATGCTGTGAATCATACCTACATTGCATATAGACTTCTAATTTCACAGTTTAAGCCAGAAAGGGACAATCTCCTTTTCTGCTTCCTTCTCTTCAAATAACATTAATTCCAACAGGTCTACACTGCATCACAGATGTATTGCATCAGAATTACACATCCCATACCTGGGACATGATTCCTTCTTTTACTCAACCCATTCTTCTGAGTCCAAGACATTGGCAGCTTAATTAAATTATGCTTTATAGCTTTCAAGTTAGCGCAATATGGAAGGCTGAGTCAAGCCTGAAGATCCTTATCATATTACACCAGTGCTGATACAATCTAAATCTCTAGGGACTTATTTTTCTTTGGCAGCAAAACCAAATTTCACCATTTGTAAATGTTATTGAATTTATACACAATGGCTAAAGTGCACATCCATTTAAATAAAAGCCATTAAGCTTGTTTTAAAAAAAAAACAGGAATGCCAGCTAACATCTTGGCTTAATGCAGTAGCTGCAGTAGTTAAAGAGTTGATATGTCAAAGGGTCTATTTCCTGCCCTTGAAGGGGAAATGAACTCAGTGATCTGAAAGGTCTTTTCTTCTCCACCTACTCTGGTTGTAAACATACTGGCAGGTCCTGATGCAGATTAACATGGTGCTTTCAAGGGATTTGAAGGCCTGGGGCCTCGGGCAGAGCAGGGAAGATGGTGCACCTGAAAGGAGCCAAGATGCTTCAAGCAGGGGAGCCTCGGTTCCAGCCTCGCTGCCTGCCCTGGGCTGTGGAGTAACACCACTTCAGAGACCAAGCTCAGGTCTGCAGACTTCATACCTGAGCTTAGACAAACTCCTGAAGAGGTCTCTCCCTCAGCCCTCCTTACTTATAACAACAGGAGGTGAGACTGGGGCTTTCTGGTCAAAAAGGGATTCCCAGATCGCCACCAGGAACATCTGCCTTTATCCTCTCGTGTGCTTCAGTAGCAACCAGCTCATGCTATCAAATACAACCATAGTCAGCAGGCAGCTACGGAGATATTCTCTCACACATACCCACCCAAAACTGTAGGTGCCAAAACATCAGCTTTGGGGAGGGTAGGAGAAAGGTTATTTTTGGACTAGGACACAGTTTACAACACCACACCCCTAGCAGCCCCGTAGACCCTACCAAAAGGAGAAACAAACGGCAGCAAGGACGAGCAATCCCGCGCAGGAACATTAACCATTCTGCCCTCAAAGACCCTTTTCGGTGTAACACCTTCCAAGTCTATTGGACCAAGTCTTAACCCTTGGCACCAGAGAAAAACTTCCAGTAGCAACTGGCAGGACAGCATGGCTGAGGGACAGGGGCTGGGACGGCTGCGGGACTCCCTGCCTGCCACCTACTACACAGCCCGCTCCACAGGCAAGAGGGGGAAACCACCCTGCATTTGGCCTAGTCTTTTCTACTTCTCACTTTACACATTCATAAGCACCTGAGGGTGTCAATTCCAAAGTAAATGCTTTCCCACCTTCAGCCCTGGGACTTCCTGAAGAGGACAAAGGATCTGGGAGTTAGACATCAGAAGTAAACTTGAGACACAGTCCCTTGGAAAATTAAAAGCAGATCTTGATTTTTGCATGCCAAGAGCCCTACAGCAGTAACATGGCTTAGGGCTTCCTTTCCTGTACCCCAGTAGTACCAGCATGTTACTCACACATTAAAAAATAAAAAAACTACACTGAGGATTAGGTTTCCCCACTAAAACACTTGCTTTGTAGCTTCACAGCTACAGAGTCCCCTATTCAGAGAGTCCTCTCTTCCATTGTATGTGGATACCCCTTTCCTGTTGAAGGTGATCAGATAAAAAAAAATTCCATCCCTTGCCTCTAACTAGTAATTTGCTATACATTGTATAATGTTATCAAATCATCCACCCTAAAGAGAAAGAAATGCATGATTTCCAGAATGAAGTCACCAGTGTACAAAATTAACTCCATGACCACATCAGCAACAAGCATAAACAAAGTAGCAAACTTTGGTTGCATTGCACTAGCAATTAATCACCCCCCCCTTAAAAAAAAAGCGGAGGGGGGGAAGGCACTTCTCCATTTCTTGGGCATTTCCCTCTTTTTTATTTTTTCTGTGCCACAGAACATAGCATTTTCACAATTTGTGTACAGTTATGTATTAAAAATCTACGTAGTATTAAAAATCTATGGAGAAAGATCAAAACCTGTGCAGGACCTACCTCTGCCAGATGCAGAAGCTCTGGTTTCCCATACCATCTCAGTTCAGTAGTAGTAGTAGTAGTAGTAGTAGTAGTAGTAGTAGTAGTAGTAGTAGTAGTAGTAGTAGTGTTGACTGGAACTTTTTCCTCTAACACTTCACAAACATATAACCCTTCCTTGGGTACACTATTTATTGCAAGTTACTTTAAGTATTAGTGAGAATAGACAGAATAATAAAAAAGAAAAGATTCAGAGGGTTTATTAATCACACTGTATTAGGAGAGTCACTTTAACGTTGCAGAAACTGTAGCAGTCTCAAACATACTTTCTCATACTTTGCCTTAAAAAAAAAATCCAGCCCCATCAGAGCAGAGATGTAAAATGATCCTAGTGGTGTTTTATTTAGCAATTGAGGCAATTGAGTTTGACAGATGACCACCAAGAATTGCTGTCTGGAGGGAAACCATTCATCTTGGGCACAGCTGGCGATAGCAGAGGCAGCGCAGGGGCTGCAAGTCCTGGCACTGCAGCAGCCCACTCTGCCCTCCGCTTTCAAAGGCTTCCCAAGTCTTTCCCTACTTTTCCTTCAGTTCTCCAGGTCTGGCTGGCAGCCGGCTAGCGGAGGACCACAGAACCCCAGCAGCCCCCTCCCCAGATCAAGCCCCCCTTCTCCACTCCCGCTTACCTTCCCCAAGGAGCCGGCTTCAGCCTCCCGGCCCCCACAGCCGCCCCAGCTCTGCTGCGGGGACACGGACATGCAGACACAGGGACTCTCCCTGTCCTGGGCACGCCAGGAAACTCTGCCTAACACTTCAAAACGCTCAGCCGTTAGGAACTAAAAACAGACCCTGCGCGAGGCTGGATGTATTTTTGTCTGCAGGCTACACACCCTCCTCCTGTTCAATTTTTTCCATTGGTGGAACAGCATGATGCAGACTTAACCAGAGGGTGGTTTTCCACGGGCCGCCTGAAACGATTACACGGGCCGGCCTGCCACGATGCTGGGCAGCCGCCGGGGAATACGCCGTGACTGGGCTCTTGTCTGACCCCGCATTCCTCAGCCGCCAGGCTGCTTCCACAGGAAAGCTGCTAGCAAGGCTGCCGAATGGAGAGGGGTCTGCTTGCCTGAAGGTAGCTCCAGGGTCTCCTCCTCTTTTTTTTTTTTTTTTTTTTGTAAAACTTGCTAGGAGGGAGTAGGTACTCCTAACGTCCTTGTGTGAGACGCCCTGGCAAAAACTTAACTGCCCAAACCACAGCGGGAATGTTGGAGTCATGAAAACCCACTCTTAAGAGCGGCTCTCAGCCGCATTTAACGATTCTGCACAACGGCATCACGTATACAACCACAAACTCTACTGCTCTCTTCCTTGCTGCTTTCTTCTGTCATACTTTTTATACTACCCTACGGAGAGAATTAGTTGTTTTTTAATAACTGATAAAATGGGTCTCTGAAGATGCAAATGACATCTCCAAGTTTCAATATACAGAGCTAGGCTGTTAAATCTGTAGCTAGGCACATGAACAATTGCTTTATTATCAGAAAAGCTCAACACTTCATTGATTGCAGCAACAGTTGGTGAACAAACTCAGCCAAAAACCAAGGCATTTATTCAAATATTCTAATAAAATTGCAGGGTCACATTCAAGTGCCAAGCATGAAAATACAGCCAAGTTACACTGCAGGTGACATATTCAATTGAAAAGAAACACATGAACATTATAATAGAAATTATTAGTAACCCACAAGAGCCCTAAATCAATATTTATGCCCACAAAAACAAAATAACGATTTGCATAGTAACATAGGAACTGCCACCTAAAAGTGGACCTCTGTTTCACTGTGTCCACTATCCTGTCTCACTACAGAGGAAACTCCAAAACCCAGCAGCTTTGGAATAATTTGGAACAAAATCCTATTTAATCCCCAAAGCCCAGTTATAGTTAACTCCTACACTAGAAAACAACCACTTGGATCTCTTCTCAGACTTCACAGGTTAACAATATTTGCACTGAATATGCTCTCCTCATCACGGCAAAGGTCAAATCCTTCTTTTAATTCTACTGACCTCAATTAAGTTTTCTGTAAGTGAGTTCCATAGGTCAGTTTTTGTAAAATGTAATAGAGCAGTACACGACTTAGCATCTGTACTCCTAATCCTACGCCTGAATATACGTCTGGGGGCTTCTCATCTGCTTGTTTTGGTGACAAATTTGCTCTCTGTGAAAAGCAGACTATTTTCTTCTTCCTGTTCCCGGTACAGTTATATTCTCTTCACTTAGCATTGCCATGGTCCAACTATTTCACTAACAGGCCAGATCCAAGTCCTGAGACTAACATGGAAGCAATGACAGCTCATGAGTCAAAGCACCAGGTCTCTCTCAGGAGCAATAGTTGGCCTCTGGTCCCATCCCTCTTCTCACACAGAGTACTGCATTTCCCCCACGAGTCCACCTCTTAGTTGATTAAATAAACCGTGTTCGAATGATTCCTTAGATAAGGTTAGCTTCCAACCAGCCCAGGAGCCTTTCATCAGCAGCTATTTTGTTGAATTTATCTCTCTTAAAGGTGAATGTTCAGAAGTATAAATTCTATTCCCAAAGATGCCTCTCCAGCACCCTGTTCAATAATAGTAATTCTTCCCTAACTCAACGAAAAATAGCTGGACTGACATAACCTAGGACCCAGCTGAATCACATTAGTGCCTCACAATCTTCCAGCAACGGATAATAAAGCTGTCCATTCCCTTCCTCTTTCATTTTCAGAGGGTGACTCCCAAACGTCAACAGGCATTCTTGCTATTAGTGCAAAGCACTCAACCCTGTACTTTCTCCTTCTTCAAGTTCACAGCATTTTATCATTCCAGTCCTAGGGGTCATTCAGCTGTTTACTACGTTATTTCTAATCTACGTGTGTACCTACTATGTCTTCCACTTTTTCTCAGCCAGTTTCATCAACGCATTCCCACTTTCTGTGACAAGCCAACCAACACTCATTAAGTTTGCTCTCAAGACTCCAGTTGATACCCCCCAGGTTCTTTTATTTTTGTTTCCACCTCTAACGTACTTAACTGATCACTTTTAGCACACTGATATTACATGTTGAAGGCATACTTTTCTGACTTCTACTTGACTTACATGGAGCTTTAACATCCTCCATCTCAGGGCTGCTATGAGTGCCTCCCTCTGACCAGGGGGCCTCCTCCTGCGTTGCTCCTTGAGGAGCTCCTTGGGGAGCAGGCAGGACAGGCTGAAAGGGCTTTGGTACAGTCTAGCTCGTGGGTTACAGCATGAGGGTCCTTCTTTATTACACCCCCAAAACTGAGTCTCCACATCCACCTTGTCCCCCTTCTCTCACCTGCTGCCTTGCCATTATCAACTTGGGACACCTGATAATGAAATACTCTCTGCAGATCAACAAGGAGTAGGCAAGCTCCATGCTGAACACAATAGGTTAATCTCTTATTACTATCCAAAGTATGCCTCACAATCTTCCAGAAACGTATCGTCACAACTTTGCTGGGAAGGAGAAGGGTGCCATTATCCTCATTTTCTAGAGAACTGCTAGGTCACATAGGAAATTAAAGGGTATTTCAATACAGTAAGAGGAAGCTCCATAGCTTGTGTTAATGCATGTCTCTCAACATCTGTTTTGCAGTAAAAACAAATTGTAGTTTGCACAGAGAAGTCCGTAATGGAATTAAAAATAAAAGTTGTGCCTCGGATAGCAGGTTGGCTATATAAACACCCTAGATCAAAAAGATGTTATGAAGGTTGTATGTTAAACAATGTGTTCTATAGAATGTTTTAAAGCCAAGAACTTATTTTTATAGATGGAGATACATGAATTATCACAATTAAACAGATAGCTATTTCAACCTATGTTTTACACTACTTTTGCACTACAAAAACGTTTAGATTTTACTTTGAAAGTACTAAGACATCCCGTTGTTACCACTGTTTTGTTTTCTAAGCAACAGAAATCCACTAAGAAAAACCACAGAAAATGCACATATCCCCAGCATTCATGCTAAGAAGACGACACACCTCCTTCCCTAAAGTCAGCCCACTTTTACAAACATATACCACCCCTATAAAATACCTTTTCCTAGACACAGTCCAGTCCATTTCTGAAAGGCCAGTTCTCCACTTTGCCTCTTGCCCTCTCCTGCCTGGCTTACCTGACAGCTGAGCTGTGTAAAAATCCCTGGTCCATAAGGTTCCTCAGCCAATACCCAACAGACGGGCACTTGACAGGCACATGTGGAGAGATTTTGGTATCTTGCCGATCATGGCTTAACCACAGACTGGCAGATGTGTACAGAGACTTCCCATGAAATCTAAAACACGTTCCCACGTTTCCCAAAACAGAACATGTGTAGGAATTAAAGAAGTCTCAAGTAGGAAATCAGGTTTCTCAAATCAGAAACGTCCAATGGAGCTCTCTAGAAAGCTGGGAAGTTGTGCTACACTAAGTGTAACTAAGCTGCTAAAAAATAATTGCATGTTATTGTCAACAAGATAATAACCAGAGATGAGTTCCGAAGCCTTGTTGATTTCATGACTAAAACATTTGAATCATGCAACATCTGCTAGAGAAATATTCTCATTAAACTGTACTCAAGGTCTACCCTTGGTGTCTTTGGCCTTGGAGGAGAACTGCACAAGAAATGCAGTGGTCTCCCATTCAGCCAGCAGTGAAGGGAAACCTTACACCACATGAAATTCCTCTAGAAGACGTCAATTCAATTTCTGAGAACTTCTCATCTTTCTGCAAACCAGTGCTCACCCACTTGGCTTCCTGGTCTCATCTCCAAATGTTTGTCAGATGGAAAAGGACAAAAATCAGTGAGGTAATTCGTTACTTAATTCTGATTCAGAGGAGTTTGGGAAAAGAGTAAACAGGAGCCTATGTGTTAGCATGTTCCTTCTTGCCAGAGCTCACAGACCCCAGCAGGCCATTTCACTTACTGAGTGACAGCATCAACAGAAGTCTAACAGCTCTGGCTGTAGGTCAGAACAGATGTTAAGCAATGAAAAATACTGCAGATGAGCACAATTTTATACCCTCAGAGGGTATAAGACTTACAATGCTCTAAGTGGCTACTACCTTCCTGTCAGAGGCTCCTGTTCTCCTTGTGAAATGCTGTAACACAGGAGATCAAAGGGATGCTCCCCCTCCCCACCTCCCTGTGGAGCCAGCGTGTCCTTGCCCAGCTCAGCAGGGGAGAGGGGCCGCTGTCCAGGCACTCTCCACACGCACCTCATGCTCCTCTCAAATGGGTTTTCCCAGCATCCAAAACAGAGAGAACCCACTGACATTTAAGGTATGCGATTAACCACACCTGATGTTTAAAGGAAGATGAAATGTTTCCTTTATGTTGCGTGGTTCTTCAGCGCTGCTGTAGACATGGGCTTACTATTTGTGGTTGTGATCTATCTTCAAGTGAGTTAGAAAGAATAGTTGGGGAATCAAAGTGCCTCTGGTTACTGTCTTATTAATTTCAGCATAATTAAATGAAGAAAGATAAAACATGATCACGTGATGGCAGGGCATGTGGCAGAAGCATTACTGAAAAATGGGAAATCAATTAGAAGAGAAAAAGAGATGAACTACGCAGCAAACCCATCTCCTCAATTTAGATGACCGAGCATACTGGATGCGAGCAGCCTGGCCTGCAATGATCATTAGTCCCGCACTAGGTCTGGCTGGGATGGAGTTAATTTTCTTCATAGCAGCCCCTATGGTGCTGTGTTTTGGATTTGAGACCAAAACAGTGTTGATAGCACACCAATGTTTTCACTATTGCTGAACAGTGCTGGCACAGCATCAAGGCTTTCTCCATTTCTCACTCTGCCCTGCCAGCGAGCAGGCTGGGGTGGGCGAGAGGCTGGGAGAGGACACAGCTGGGATGGCTGACCCCAGAGGACCAAAGGGATGTCCCACACGATATAATGTCGTGTTCAGCAATAAAAACGGGAGGGTTGTTTTGCCAGGGTTGCAACATCCGAGACCAACGAGGCCCTCACAAGAGTTAATATCTGAGACCAAGGTGGTCCCCAGAAGCGGTGATAGCTACTGCTACAGAGAGGCTCGCCCTGCACGGCCTCAAAGGCTCACACTTTTTAATTTTCTTTTTTCTTCAGAACTGACAGTAAAAGCTTCATTTTTGAAAAACAAAATGAGAGAGAAATACTGATACACCAGATCAAGATGGGAACCCCTTCTGAGCAGTATTTGCTACTTTCTATATCACTAGTGCAGAACTGATGCGTCTTTTTTGACAAGCACCCTACTTCAGCAATACACTTTTACAATACATAATGGGCAGTAACAAATTTTAGTTAACTAGGTAACTGTATCTTCCAAGCTATAATTAAAAGTTCTTTTACTGCAACAGATAGGTGTAAAAATGCTCGCAATTTAGGACTGTTACTTTGCAGGAACAAAAATCTAAAACTTGGACAAATCTCACAAAAATAGGAGTTGAAAGGGTTTTTTGAACACATTAGGTTAAAAAACGAGAACTGAAGCCTTCACACATGCTGTTAAGAAAAAGCACGTCTATTAAACACGTAAAAATATTTGAAGGTGGAGTCATTTGTCACAAGAATATACTAGGAGATCTTACAACATAAATATTTATAAAGCACAGATGTTATTTCACATTGCATTACTACCATAGCTTGTTCTATTAACTGATCCAACAGACCAGCTAATTGCTTGTGCAAGATTGACTATTTGCTATCACCCATTCAAGACAGAAGCACAAACAATTGCCGGGGGGTGAGGAAGCTTTAAGGGGTTGTTTTCTAACCAAACATAATAAATAATTTTTCACTATAATACTGATCATTGTTTCATCAATTAAGTTAGAAAAATCTGCAGACATAAATAAACATTACAGAAGGATAAGTATGGCAAAGTTTTTAAGAAAATTATGTCAAATCAGTGTTTGCTTCAATAGCATGCACCAAAAGGCATACAAAATAGATCTTGTTGCATACTGAATTTTAACTGAAGTAGTCCTGTATATGCATATGATTTTATAGGAAGTTTCAAGACATGAATGTTTCCCCTGAAGTTTCAGATCCTAGGGTTATATGAGTATACAGCAAATTCTGCTTGACAATACCTCTAATCCTTCTGTTTGTAGAGAAGCACTTCAAAATGCAAAGTAAGGAATTAACACAACAGAAGGAATATTAAAGAAGTCAAATTTGGGGGGGGGGGGGGTTTTCTTTTTTTTTTTTAACCCTTGTTTTGGGTTTTCT
>NW_008795490.1:4312271-4320214 GCF_000699145.1 Aptenodytes forsteri | reverse complement strand
GGGGGGGGGGGGTGTTTACTTTTTTATTTTAAGCCTTGATTGTGGTTTCTCATTATAGCTGTTTGGCAAACCTACTAAAAGTGGTAAATGGCAATATTAGCAGCTTATTACAATATCATTAAATTAACTAAAAGAAATACTGGGGTATAAAAGCTAGAAGAAGCCTGGCTAACATGTGTTGATTATACCCGCACGAACCGCTTCAATGGAGCGATGCACAAATCCTGTAAGTGGCTGCAAAGCTATTTGCCTGAAGCAGAGTGAACAATGAGAACAAGTTCAACATCTGCCGGGGTGTCCAACTGCTCGCAACCATTTTTCTGGTCAGAGGGGACATTGTTTAAGTTGACAGGTTCCTAATGGTCTGAATTATTTAGCAATTCTCAAAAGACTCTTTCTACTCATTAGAGGGGAAAATGTGAATCACCGCTGCCAGGGTTCCCTTGCTCCCCAGGAGCCTATCATGCTAATTGAGGAGAACATCACAATGTGTCCCTTTTTAATCACATGAGTTAAGTAGGCAAGAGGCTTCTATTATCCCCACCCTACAATGGAAGACGGAGGGCGCCGGCTTCCACAAGGATAGACACCACGCTATAGCGTCTCAACATTCTTTAAAAACCTCACTTTAAACAAAGAGGACATATGTTGCTGATAAGCACTGCACCTACCAAACAAAGTAAACAAGTAAATTATATTAAAGAGAAATCTGAAACGTACTGTTTCAAGCCTGAATGCTATGTGAGCAACAGTAAGCATCTCAACATATGGGAAGTTATGGGGAGGGGGAGGCAAAATAGCTATTTATTGATTTTTCTTCTCATCTGCCATACGATAGATGACAGGTATAAACAAACTAATGTAGCAGCACAAGAGGTTACAGACAAATGACACTCATACTTAAAGAGCCAGATCATTCAAAGATACTCCCACATCTAATATCTATAGAAACGAAGGGGAATGCTACTAGTAAGGAAGGAGAATAACAGCAGCTTTACTTGTGACGGATTATTTCTCACTTAACAGCAATCAAACACACTCTGCAGCAGTAATTGTCTCATGTAATCCTAGCCTTTCTGAACATGGGAAAAAACGCAAGTCTTATAATCAACAGGACTGTCTTATTTTCTTCACAGCATCAGGAGACCTCTAAAATTTGGAATCCCTTCAAAATTGTAACACCTGAACAGAGTTCCTCAAGTAAACTTTGTAAGGAATGTTAGTGTAGTAATTATGAATGCCTGCACTGGTCCTCTATTACCAAAACACAGACCATGTGTGAGAAGAAAGATTTACAAACACATTCAAAGGCTATAAAGGAAGACATGTAAATATTTAGTAGGTTACCATATGGAACACCACAGATATAGGGAATTGCCAGTTTGATGGAAGGACAAATGGAAGGAGAAGACTTCAAAATTAGTATTATTACTTCTGTTCCTAAGCAACCACAATGTGGATAAGAAATAGCAAACATAAATTACCTTAATGCATATAATAGGAGTTCGGGAAATTCCTTTCCCGTTCTTTAAAAAGATGCTACAGAGATAAGCCTTTCAATTAACATGAACAAAAAGTAAGCCACCAGTTTACATAGAAAATCTGTATTTTGTCATCTGCGTATAAACATTTGCAGAAGCAGAAGATTAAGCCAGCGAGCTAAATGGAAAGACATAAAATATTTTGCCGGCATGACATTGTGAATAACTAACTAAAAGCCCAAAAAAGCAAAGAGACAACATGATACCAGCCTATTCAGCCATAAAATTCATTTCCAATAACCACATTTCAGCATGCAGCTTAGATCATACGTAGCATTTTCCTGTTTGAGAGCATGCAAGATTGATTATTACGGGCTCAATTGTCCCATACACAGGCAAACAACATGTAAGGAATAATTAAATCAGCAAGATTCCCCCCACTGAGCCTCCTACACATGCTTACACTCAGGCAAGGGAGAGGTGGGGTCTCTCCCAAGAAACAAAAGCGTAGGATTATGCGAGAAGCCTAAGACCATCTGCACAAAGTCATGTGGCCAGGGATTTCCTCCTCCCCTTGTTGTGTACAGGGCATCCTTTCCCACTTCCAGTCTGAGCCACGGGGAGGGCAGCAGAGCTGGGCTTTAGTTCCCAGCTCAGGGACAAAAGGGAATCAGGGACCAGGGGCTTCCGAGGTCCTCTTTGCCCATACTTACTGCCTTCAAAGCTAAGCCACTTAAGGATGTAATCCTTAATACCCCAATGTGCAGAAGTTCATAATGTCTGGGTCATTGTGAAAATCTGCATACCCTGGTCCCAGCCCAGCCCCACTTGCACCCCTCTCCCACAGGCTGCACTCCCCCCGGAGCAAAGCCGGCCAGGCGCGGTCACCCTGCTTCCATCCATCTCCAAGACAGAGGCAAGGGGCTCTTCCCTGCAACCATGAAGACTGCAGGAAAGACACAAGCCTTTCCCCACACATATCCCAGAGTTTAATGTGAATTAACAAGCGGAGCATCAGCATTTTCTGTTTCCTATTTTCTCTCAATTAATTTGACTTCCTTTCTCCTTGCCTGAGGTAGAAAGCTCAGATCAGGGAAGAAAAAAAAATGTTCTCGACCTCAACAGGATATCTTGTTAGGGTATGGCAGCCTCGAGGACTCTTTCCTCTTTCCTGGCATCCGAGAAGGGGGTTACAATTAATGTTCCTGTTGGTTCACTTTTTCCATGGGGCCCAGAGGGGAATTCTATACCATTTTTCCATATATAATGAAACATTAACTCTATTTGCAGTAAAGGCAACCCACAAAGCAATGTTTGGATCCTCTTTGACTTCAGTATCCCTAAACAATTTGCAGAAGCAGATCTGTTTTTCCGAAGTGCTCTACTCTTTCTAAACAACGCTCAAGCCTGCGTGAACAGCCTATTCTGAAGCAGTGATTTCTGAATCCTGCCTGCTCTCTCCCACCTTATCAAGCTGCCTTTCAGCTTCCTGAAATATTATTGCTGACATAATGGCATTACTAAGATAGAGCCCGATCCAAGCCAACCGCAGATAATAGAAGGGCTCCCACTGACTTCTGTGGGCTTTGGATCAGGCCGAAAGCAGTGAAAGTACCCAGAGGATGAAGTCACACAGATCTGCTTTTCATTTCAGTATGGTCCTTAAAAATATGCCTAACTTTAGATATTGTACTGTATTCTTGACTTTATGCTGGGCTGGCAAGGTACACTGAGCCAACATATTAAAACATATCCCTTGTCTCAGCTTAAATTCAGATTATTACATCTTTATTTTTCCGCAAATTTGAGATAATAAAGTAAAAAATGAATAAATAAAATCAAGAAAAGGTTACCTTTACATAAAGCAAACTATGACCTTGTTTAACTGTGCTAAATACAGAAAAGGAACACTCTGCTTACCTAACACACTCACTACATACTGAGTTTATCAACGCTGACACTAGTTTTGCCATGTATGAGACAGTCTGCAACCTCTTCTTGCAGGCTGTATTTGTGAAATGCAAGATGACCTCAGGGCCATCCCCAGGAAATCCTTAACTCCTCTCTATTCATCAAAAATATTAGGTAGTCATTACCTTCCAGGTCCAATCAAACCTTGTTAAATATCCCCCAGTGATATATAAATTGGTCAACCTTCCAATGCAAGATTCATGTCTGGACCTGGATTTTGAACAATATTCAAAAAGTAGGAATGTCTGGATCTCAAAGCTTCATTTAATTGTGTCTGGAATAAATCAAATCCACAGTCTAGTCTGCATTTCAGTTCTATGTTTTCAAAGTGGTTCCAATCTAGTATTTTAATTTGGACAAATCGCTACTTTTAGTAATTAGAGGTACTTCAAACTTTTAAAAAATCATGTGTTTAATAAAATGCTTTTCTTGAAATGTGAAATTTTGGAAAAAACAAAGTCCATGTAAAAATCTGCAACATATTCTGGTGACTTAATCATTTTTCAACAACAAACTGCTAAGGTTGACAACTATGAAATTGATAAATGAACAGAGAGACACACAGAAACACATGGAAAGAACCTCATTTTCAGTGCAGCGGTCTGTATTTGCAAGGTTAAGATAAACTGTCAATGCTCAATGTCCCTGACAGGCAGCAAGTCCTCTCTACTGGGGACAGCTGTTAGGCCCACCGGCACCTGAAGAACTGAGTGAGACTATACTGATAGTGTGGCCACAGTACATTGCTTTTAATAAACCAGATTAACCTCAGTTACATGGTTTGTAGCCGTTACAGCAACCAAGCTAACACCTCAACATGAACCAAAGTGAAAACTCAGCAGTGGCCCTTGCAGAAATTGCAAACATTTTTGAGTTTGTTACTTGTTACTTTGTCAAGGTACACAGAAATAAATGATTTAAGCTATGAGCAATTCCATTACTAGTAAATGAGAATGGTCAACTAACCAAGGGTCATGGTAGGTTTCACAGAATCACAGAATGGTTGAGGTTGGAAGAGACCTCTGGAGGTCATCTGCTCTAACCCCCCCTGCTCATGCAGAGCCACCTAGAGCCAGTTGCCCAGGACCATGTCCAGATCGGTTTTGAATATCTCCAAGGATGGAGACTCTACAAACTTTTTTTGTCAACTTGTGCCAGCGCCTGGTCACCCTCACAGTAAAAAAGTGTTTCCTGATGTTCAGAGGGACCTCTTGTGTTTTCAGTTTGTGCCCATTGCCTCTGGCCCTGTCACTTGGCACCACTGAAAAGAGCCCAGCTCCATCATCTTTGCACCCTCCCTTCAGGTATTTATACACATTGATGAGATCCCCCGAGCCTTCTCTTCTCCTGGCTGAACTGTCCCAGCTCTCTCAGCCTCTCCTCACAGGAGAGGTGCTCCAGTGCCTTCATCATCCTTGTGGCCCTTCATCGGACTCTGACCACTACGTCTATCTCTCTTTTGTACTGGGGAGCCCAGAACTGGACACAGTATTCCAGGTGTGGCCTCACCAGTGTTTAGGGACAGAAGAGCAGGAGGACTGCTTCTTTGGTGTGTTTTGGGGTTGTGTGTTTTGGGGTTTTTTTTGCCACTATTGCTTAAGAAAACTATTACCGCAGCAGAGGTAGGATTCAGAAGTACTGACATAAAAACATGCAGGAGAAGGAAGAGGACCAGAAATTTGTCAATGCTCCACACCTACAGCTGCCAGAGTTTCTGGGATGTTTAGTCAAGAGCAGGAACAGAAACACATCTTCACGCTTTCTGGCAGCAGGATCTGAGAAGCCCTTAAGCCAAATGCCTATCACCATTTGCAAGCCACAGGCCGATGGGAAAATGGAGATGCTGGCCAGCCTCTCAGCAGGAGTCTGACTAGAGCTTTCTGGCCAACAGCTGTGCTGCCAAGCTTCCCGCAAGGCCAAAGCCCCTCTGCCTTGGCATGGAGAGAAGCCCAGCATCATTATGAAACAAAGCTAGTAAACGTAGCTCACTGGCTCACCGATATTTGGTGCCCTTTTTCATGCCTGCTTTCTACAGGTTTCTGTGGTGGACACCTGGTCATTACAGATGGTGAAAGAAAGCAGTTGCTCTGTTTGCACGTAGCACATTATTTGGCAATAACAGGCAAAATGTCTTTCTCTTCTTGACTCATTTTTAAATACAAGAAGTTATGAATAAACACAAATAGATGCATGCGCATTTCCTAAAGACAGGATTACAACTCAAACTTCATTCCTCTGAAGAACATCCAGCTCCCTTCAAAGTAGTCTCTACAGAAGACTGTCTCTTATTCTGCAAGTGCAGGCTGGGCATCAAATTTGACCCGTCACAGTACGTAGCACTTTCCTCCTGCTTCATACCAGCATAAATGAATGCACAAAACAGAAGGTTCTTGAGGATGTTCCCTGTTTAATTTTGTTCAAGAATGGAGTGGAAACAGGAGATCTGGTCTTGCTTTCTTTCATTTATTCTTACCGGTTGAGAAAATCAGAAAAGTTATAATCAAGCTTGTCTCGAGTATGATCCGGGTGGGAGACCACTCTTTCCAAAATACTGGAAGCTAGGTTAAATAGATACCAGAGTTCAGAGCACAGACTTGGAGGATGGCACTTCTGGCAAGTGTACGACATGGACTAAGAAAATCGTATCATATTGTTAATCTGGGAAACAGAATTTCTGGTGACCCCAAAAGTACTGTTTACTAACCAGGAAATACAATTTCTCTGGAGAAAAGCGTTGTGCGGCCCTTCTGCTATTCACAAATTTATATTTAGAACTATTGATTTCTCCTTTCTTTCTGTATTATTGCATTTCTCATACTACACCAAACTTTATGTGGGTACTCCTAGGAAGCCCATAAACAGCAACCTTCTTCCTGTGCTTGGCTTGTACTGCTCAGCCATTGTACTGCTTTCTCCTCTCTCCTCCCTGGGGACTAGAAGCACCAGTTCCTTTCACTTTCCCTTATAATACAAGTCTTGCTCGGTATTATTTTTTTCTGTTTCCTATTATTATTTTGTACTCTAGGAGGTGATGTAGCCATTTAGGATCCAAATGAGGTGACAGATGAAACAGTAACTTTATCCCGCAGGCTGCAGGCTCCAGGTTTATAGCAGAACTGGGGGCACTAAGGTAGAAAGAAGATGAACCCCTTCTCAGGGTTCACCTCATGAATTCACATTTGGCTGACTCTAAACCATGAGGCCATATGTGAGATCTTTATTTTAAATGGATATTGTTTTTTCTTTAAAAAGGAAGAAAAAGAAAATCACACTTTTGTGGTATTTTAAAGCAATTTGGTTGGTAGCACCTACAAGACCACTTACATGACAGACGAAGACCACCGTAACGATGCCCGACCAGCATCTTTACATCAGGAATAACTCCAATGAAATCAGTGCAATTATTCTGAAGCAAAGAAAGAAACGCTGGAGAAAAGGACAACCAGGCTGTTTCACTGCGTTTAATTCATCTATTCCATCTATTTCATCTGTTTCTCTGCTTCCTCTGTATCATCAGCTGAAGACTGAACCTGTGAGCACTCTGGAAAGTAAGGGAACCAAGAAACCTGCATTTCAAAAGTACATGGAAGATTTGCATGACTTATGTAAGTCAGTTAGGGAACAGCGGGGGGGATCTATTTCCTTCTAAAAAAATGGTCACACCAGATTTTTCTGAAGACAATAAAGGCTATGTGAAATGATGGACTCTAAGGTCTCTTTTTTTGTTGTTGTTGCTAGAGCATGCAGTTTTCAAGCTGTCTCTGTCCCTTTAGAAAACAGTGTAAAGCTGACAAATGGGAAAACAAAACCAAAACATTTCACTTGCAGAATATTAATCCAGCAGGAACTTCATGAACCGAACATCCTGAAACTGTGGCAACTCCCCCCTCTCCCCAAAAACCCCCACAACAGATGACAAAAGTATCAAAATTGTCTAATTTTCCCACTAAAAATGCCTGAAACCAGATGGGGTTCCCCAAAGACATATGATCTCGGCTCCTACTTATATTAAAGTAAAATTCAGACCTGAACATTTTAATCCACCATAGCTAATCCTATTTGCCTAACCAAGAGTTAAAAGAACTAGCACAGCTCTCCTTCCTCTGATGGTTCAATAGGTGGCAGCTACTCTGCTTTTCCCTGCTTTAAGAATTCAAGATAAGTAGCTCTTAAGATCCGCAAGTCATTACTCTATAGGGTATATAACATACATGTTCCTCCTTCTTCAGCTTTTGGGAGGCAAGTTCTCCATTTTGCTTTCTCATCTGAAGCTCTGCCCTAAGAGAGTGTGTCCTGGGTTTGGGGTGGGTTTTTGTTTTTTTTTGCAAAAGCCACATCTGTGGAAGTTTTAGTTACACCACCAGCAGACAGAAGAGGAAACCCACACCTACAGTAACACAGGTCATCAGTCAGTCCATAAAACTGTTGTCAAGACCTGGACTAAGTTCACAGACTGCTCAGTGTTCGTAAGGTTTTCACCGAACATCGGGG
>NW_008795490.1:4272632-4312215 GCF_000699145.1 Aptenodytes forsteri | reverse complement strand
AGACAATTGATTTTGCCAAGATTAGGTTCAAAAAAAAAACCCAACCCAAAACCAACAAACCACTGGTGTTCAGATCACGTATCTTAGTGTGCCCCCTTTTAAGTTACTTTAAAAAACATCTTCCACCTGGCAAATTTTAATCTTTTTCCTCAACTCTGTCCTCAAATACTCATCGCTGTCCTACTTGCTCCTTTTCTTCCACAATAAATTCCTCTTTGGCCAACATCACATGGCTTCCAGGTATCATTTAGTTGTCTCCATACTTACCATCATTTGCTCCTTTGATAAGGAACTGGAGGCCAGGACATCTTCAGTGCCTATGGACAGGGGTATAGGAACATTAGGGGTCTGCTGGTTTCTAGCTTCCCTCCCCACCGGCAGCAGCCCACCCGGCTGGCATGGAAGGGGCTGGGAAGGGGGACAGCAGAGCCGCACTTCCATGGGTCTTTTTAACTAACTTTTGTCAGTTCAGTAAAATAACTGCATATTTTGATAAACTTTCTCCATTCTCCTCTCGTAGCCACCACATTTAAGATGTTCTGGTCAACAAACTAAAATAAATACATTGTTTATCCATTTTAAATATAACTCAAATTTCCAAAAAAATAGAACTTGACACAACTAATAGATTAACAAGCCATGAAAATGTTATGTGTAAATGTACACATAAAAGTGCCAAATTAAGAATTTGCTAAAGTTAGGTACAATCATACAAATGTTTAAATAAAAATGATTCGGTATAACATGACTTACTGACATGCAAAAAGATAAGTATAGTGACAGCTTCTCAGCTGCAAAGCAAAATTTTTAATGGTAAATAACCAAGGAGAGCCATCCCATCTAACAGCTGAGCAAACACACTCACTACTACCATACAGAGGTGGCCCTTAGCATGGCAGCACAGGCCACTCCAAACCCTCCCACGCTGATGAAGCCCAGTTTCCACACACGTACAGGATTTGAACACGGCAAAAGCCTGCAGTGAGAGACACCAGACACTGGTCTGGTTTTCTCCTCCCCCAAAGCAGTTCACATTTAAAACTCTGGTTTACTACCAGGGAGGTAACTGGGTTGGTTTGCTCTGCCCTCCCTTCCCGCTTCCCTCCCCAGGCCACACATGAAGGTAATGCGATTGCATAACAAGAATCAGATGAAATGCCATTTATTGCTGCATGTTCATACAATCGATGCACTCAGTCGGGGGCCTCTTCATACAGGCACTGCATGAGGAGGCAACCCCAAAACCCTCCTTTTCCAAGGCTGTTCCCCTCAGACAGCGGTTAGATGCAATAGCACTTAACTTTGAGGCATCTTATATCCACTTGAAAAGAAGACTAACGCTTGTTGTTGTCACTTTTCCAGAACAGAATAAACCCAATTTTGAAAAGAGGAAGAAAGGTCGCACACAACCCCTCAAGGGCAGGGTACAGTCTCTTTACGCTCATTCATACAGCCAGGGAAGCAATGAATTCATGGCGCTGCTACTTGCAATTTAATTGCACGAGTCACTTTCTACATGAAAACAAACATTTTCAGTATGCAGCTAACTACTCAACTACAGATGAGATACCTCAGCAGCAGAGAAAAGAATATTAAAGGGCTCCATCTTGATACCCTAGGCACCAGTTTCACTTACAGTGAAGCATGTACAACAGCATTTACATGACAGCAATCCTGTCGGAGTCTAAGGAAATTAAAATATTGTTATTCCAAGTAAAAATTAACCAAAATTGCTGAACAGAATAGCTGCCCTTCATCCATGTGCAGCTTTTGGAGCAAAGCATTTGAGCAGCAAGGACTGCAAATAGAGACTGTAAGCAAGGCCAGCCAGTGGCTGGGCTCTGCGTTTGCTGGGAAGATGAGCACATCTAGCCTGAAACTTCAAACCAGCAGATGGAGGAAGCTGCAGAAATTCAAGGTCATTGAGGGAAACACTTTTGTCCTGGCCCTGAGATAAATCAAGACAGCACTGTCTCAGTAAAGTAATAGCTGAAAAGAGGACTGGGATGTTAAGGAAAAGCAGAAGATCAATCCTACTGCCTCCCACTGCTTGATTCCAGCTGCTTGTGAAGGGGGGACTTTATATATTCACCATAAAGGAACAATGCTTCCTCAAAGAAATGCTTAATTCTTTAGGTCACTCTGCTTCCTAATGTAAACAACCCAGATAGCAAACCAGCACCAAAAGGCATGCCAGTATTTTACACAGGAAATGTTACGGAGATCAACTGCTGACTTTCATTTAAAAAAAAAAATAGCTTAAGGACTGATATGTATTTGTTGGTCTGGCCTCTTGGGTCCTTGAATCCACTCGGTTATGCCCAAAGAAAAGTCTTTTAAGGACACTTTAAAATATACTGGCATATACTTCATGACAGAAAGCTATTCTTTTGCTCTTCATCCCTATGACAGACAATCCCAGGAAACTGCAATTCTTGAGATCTCTTGATCAGCTTCTCCTGTAACCACAGTCAAGTAGCAAGGTCAAAAAGGAAACAGTAGGTATAAAACAATTTTTAATTCTACTTTTAAATTTAAATTTTTTTTTTTTATCAAGAGTTAGATTGTAAGGAAGACTAGAGAAAATGTGCACAGTTTCTCTCAAAAGGGAAGCATTTATCCACATAGATTTCAAAGTCTGTCCTTTCTTTTTTTGCTTTAATGCTTTTTTTCCTTCCAGAGAGCAAGGAGAAGAGACCAAAAAAAAAAAAGGGGGGAAAGAAAAGAAATAGAAGTGATATATCGTGATCCCAGCCAGCTTCCTGTCCTGGTTTGCATCAACAGTGTCATGAAATGAAGAATGACATAACATGCAATAGTTCCCCCGGCTTTGAAAAACATATGTTAGGGTGGCGCATGCAGTCCAGAATCCTGCAGACAGAGTACACAACTGGAGCACTCAGAGTTTCCATTTGTGAAAAACCTCAGAAAAGCATTTTAAGCACAAGTTTAACTTTTAACACATCCTTATCCTACTGAGGTCCTGTATCCTGAACTAGTGCTTAAGGCTTAACTGATGCTTACTCCCTTTAAAAAGCACTTCTTTTTTCATGAATTTTCTTTCACATTCTTAAAGGTGAAATCCCAGCTAGACCAAAATTAGCATGAGGTCGCTTACTGCAGAGCCACGGTTTCACTCCCAGCTATGAATTTTCTTCAGATTAGCTTGGGACAAACTGTATCCCCAGAGTCGCGAGACTATTAGATAAATGGTACAAAATTGAGCCCTTGCTGCGCACTTCTGCCTGCAGTCCCCGCGAGAGGGTTGGGCTGTGCGGGGAGGGCAAAGGCAGCGAGAAGTCCAAGGGACGTTAGCTAAAGACTGAAACTGCTCAGATGAATGACAAGCATGTTTTTGCCCACTTTCCTTGTAAGCTCCCTCCCCTTTCTTTTTCCCATAATCAAAAATCATGAGAGAAGTTACATGCAGGTCATTGAAGAGAAGTATGCAGAGACTCCCAATATGAGCTGTTCCCTCTCCTTCCTCCTCCCCAGGCACTGTCCCAAGAACTTGTTTGCAGACCCAAGTTTTGCAGAAATCAGTATAAAATCAACAAATTTCACTTTTGACAAACTTTTTTTTTTTTAATTTTTAACTCTTCCAACTAGCTGGTGCTGCAGAAGCCAGCACATATGGGTTCTTCTCTTGCTTTCGTCAGTGGCAATCTCGATGTGTTTTTCCTTACTGATGTCTGAGGAGGCACAGGAGACAGCAAAGGTGGTCAGATTACCACTTAGCCATCCTAAACTGCAGAATCCCTTATTTTGACATGGATAAAATTGTTTTACATATTATTTCCTGCATTATGCTGGAATTCCATTAACTGGAACGTGGAGGAGCTGCAAACTGGGCAGGAACCAGGGAGAAGGGAGATGATAAGGGTGCTCTAAGATGGTGACTTTCTCATGGCTGCAAAAGTATCGTGAAACTCAGTGCACGTGCACTGTATGGGGAGGGGGTGACTGAGAGGAGGCGATAGCTTTAAGTCCCTCTCCATCCTGCCCAATAAATCTGTCTCTGACAGATCCCCACAGGCCGGTATATCATTTTCCCTTTTTGTAATTAGGAGACCAGCTGCAATTCCTTGGCCAGAGCCCAGCCAAGCTTCCCATGCTCCTATAAGCTTCTCCAACAAATAGCACTAAAAAGCAAAGAAACTGAACACAAAATTTAGCATGTGACAAACTCTTCCATGTGTGACCTCTGTACCAGGCAACCTGTGAATCTACATCACACTGACTTTCTGCATAAGGTTATGACAAGAGAAAAAAAATGGATCTGGACAGTCTATGAACTTTGTTTTCCACCCAGCCTTTCCCCTTTTCCCATCTCTCCACACATCATCTACCATTTCTCCTCAATTTGAATGAACAAGAAGCACAAATCTCAAGATTAAGTATGTGCCATCTATAGCAGGGTAGTTCCTTGTTTAATTCTGATGAAGATGCAGCCAGTTAAATATTTACTGGAGGGAAGCATATTGCCCCAGAAAACATTTTCACAGAGCCTGAGAACTTAATCCCAGCAGCAGGGAGAGGCTAGTGTCAGAACTCACTTCTGTTCTGTATATCCAAGATAATGAAATATAGCTTCCCGTAATGCTTCCCCTTCCTCTTTCCTCCAAGAAAAAAAAGTTACTCTTTCAGGAATTTGCTGGTATCCTGAGACTTGCCACTGGAAGTAGCAATTGCTTGCAAGAAGCTGGAAATGAAGAGTAAATCTAAACTGTGCATGCCAATCTGCCACCAGTGAGCTTAGGAACAGAGAAACTTTAACTGCTGTCCTGTGTATCTTCCAGGGCGAGACAGGAGGAGCAGCAGATGGAACACGCCATTTAAAATAAAAAATAAAAAATTAAAAAAAAAAAGAGATCAAAATGATTCCCCAGCAGGCACTGAATTTCTGTGCACCTGAGGTGCAGGTTTGTTTACAGCCTGTGAGCTCAAGTTACCCTCGAAGCCTGGCACCCTTTGAATTTTCTTCTTTCAGAGAAAAGGTAAGGAACAAGCACCTAGGGGCTGCTAGAGCACTGCCTGGAAACCTCCCCAGCCTGACCGCTGCCACTTCCAGTGCTGCTCTGCTGTAGTAGCACAGGAACCAAGACTTACCCATCCAAGTCCATGCTCTTTGGAAAGCAACGGCAGGGATGCTCCTAAATCCATTTCAAAGCTTATTTCACAGTAAGTCTGTATAGTTTCCATGAGAAGCAGCATATTTCATCATCAGACTAACTCTGAAAATACCAGACGGTGCTGAAGCAGTTTCTTATCAGTACAGCAAGCTGGCAGTGCAAACACGAATGGCTGAAATCATCACTCCCTCCTGCTCTCATCTTACTCTATCTTCAGTCACATCCCCAATGTGTTCACCATGGAGCAGCACTCAATATTACATCCAGGGCCTCTTCAAACCTAACCAGATGGGTAACAACGGGTCATGTTTTAAATGAATCTTGAGAGGACCATTCAAAGGAGATGAAAGGACAGTGGAAGAAAAAAAAAACGTGTGTAATAAACAACCTTTGATTCACCTTAGCCTTTCAAGATAGCGATCAGACAGCATGTTTATTTTGTACAGGATACAATGGGGGGGATCATGCTCCACACTCCTACAGACTGGCTTGATGCTCTGCCGTTATGGTGATAGCCTCAGTAGCCAGAATTAGTTAAAGAAAAACATAAAAGAAAGAACTGCTGGGAATGGCAAGTCTCTCAAGACAGTAGGGAGCACATTAAGTTGCTACCAAATCAAGTGCACTTAAAAACAGTCCATGCCATGATGCTTTCTTCTCTCCTGTAACAAGATATGGCAGATCACAGGTTTGCTGTAGACAGAAAATATTGGTAAAGGGGCTTTCTAGGCTTCTTGTCAGATGCTTTAACCTCTCCCCAAATCATGGCAGGATGGTGAAATTGTGTTGCTGTGTTCCCCTGGTAGGTGCATGCTCTGCGCTGGGGCACGGGAGCAAGCAGGGGCACGGGCAGGCTGGACCCCAGCAGCTCCTGGACCCCTCGAGTGTCCAGACAGGTAACAGCCGTGTGGCAAAGCCCACGCCCGCTGGAGCTGCCTCGGACGTGCCGAGAAGGAAGGCCACCACGGCGAGCCAGCAGCGGGGTTGGCTGCCCTGCAGGGGCATGCTCGCAGGGGAGCAGAGGGTGAAGAGGCAGACGGCCAGTGACAGGGGGCTACCCGGAGCACCACAGTAACATCCCGTCACCACCGCCCCACACACACCAGGGGTCCATGAGAATGACTGCACAAAGACTCCAGCTCCTGGTCTTTCTTACAAACCCTTAATTCACTCCAGTTTTAGCCCCCTAAAGCTGCGTGCAGGCATGGCAGATAACACGGCAGAAAATGTTAACAAGAACAGGCCCCTAGGGTGAGATTAGGCTCCACTTATGCCTTAGAGGACACCGGGCCCATCCAAAATTGCCCTAAAGAAGTTAGCGGAGGACTCAGGTAATCAATTTGGTTCGCTGCTCAGAATGTCCTTTGCCCCCAGTTATTCATCACTGCCCTGCCTAATTCACCATAAAGGAATTCCTGAGGAACTGCCCTGCCGTCAGGAAGGCTCTGTTTACTCAAAGACCAAAAAGCACCAATAATTGAATGATTTCACTTGGCACAGAGAGATAACAATTAAGACTAATAAAGTTTTTTTTAATTAGCCACCAGAAAACAGGCTCTGAAGCTAGGAGAAGCCATGCGCAGTAAGTGGCATGTTTTGCTACAGACCCGTCAGCATTCCTGCAGAAAGCACACACTGCAGCAAGAGGAACTGCCACAAGTTCGATACCGCTAGTCCGGCTTTGGCTTTACACTTTATACCACATTTCTGGAGTGCTGGGGGTGACCGGTGAAGAAACTGGTTCCTGTCCATATCTTCTGATTAAACTTATGCTATTTTCCCTTATTTTCAAATTTTAAGGTGGGGCCCTTCCTGTCACAAAATGTCTGAAATGTATTGGCTGATACTGGCAGAATACAAATTATTATTCAAACAACACATGCATTGGCACTCATATTGTCTTTTTAATGTATTATAGCAGTATAATGATATTTCCCTCCCTCAACATTTTCTACCCCATTTTATTCCCACTGCAAGCAACCACTCTACACATCAAAAATACCAGCTGCTGTAAGGCAAACAAACTGTTTATGCTTGCAAATGGTATCAAGACTCAGTATTTGCAAGCTGTGGTATAAGATGTTAAATAGAGCTTTCATCGCTCTATTTGGGTAATTTCTGTTTAACCTTTTTATTCCCCCCTCAGAAATTCAGAAAAGGAGAGCGATAGGCCAAAGCTGTAGCAGAGCCTCAGAAAGAAAGGTGCACATTTAAAGTATTTCAACTCTAAGCCAGTGATTACAATACAAACCTAGCATTATATTTCCCAAAACATAACGCAGGACAGTATGAGACAAACTAAAGAAGAGGATATTTGATAGAAAGCCAGGGAAAAATTGGAAGCGTAGCCCACAAGTTTTGCAGCATAATGATCTCTCTCTGATAATATCTTCCTCTTTCTTGCATAGTCACATTAAAACATAGGTTGTGTAGACACAAATAGGTATTCCTCTACCGCAGCCACTTGGCTTTATTGTATCACCGAGTTTAGCATTTGTCACTAGTCACATCTCTAAAAAAGCATCACTGTAGGAGTCCTTTTCAAGAAATCCTTCTGCAACATGTTGTTCCTGGCCTGTACCATGTACTTAATGTCAGAGATGCAAAATAATCTTTTCCAAATTATTTGTATGAAAGCTTCACACTCTATCAATTAAAGCAGGAAATGGGATGTTAAAGAAAAAGCCCACACTCAGATAAAACCTTTGCTATTAATACACCCAGATTCACTCCACGCTGTGTTTATGATTAGAAGCCTTTGCGGAAACATCAGCTGGTTAATAATCATCTACATCTGTCACAGTATCCCATTTATGCCTCAGCCTACATCCTTCCATTGTTTTATTAGCTACCTTCAATAAATGATTGTCAGAATTATTTCCTCTTCGTTTGCAGGAATAATCTGAGGATGAAAGAGAAGAAAATAAAAACCAAAAAGGTGACGCTGACTTGTACTACAACAGGGATGGCAAATAAATAAGATTTTTAGAGGTCTTGCACGTTGTTCCACCACTAAAACAGAGTGCTTATTAACTAGATTTTTACAGCCCAGCATGCCCTCCGAGTTTTTAAGGGTCTGACCTGACTGGCCCTGGGTGGTTTGCCCTTTCTCAGGGTTCATCCCAGGAGTGAAGCCCCGCGACCGTGGTGGCGGAGGGCACAGCTGCTTCACCGCGGGACCTGCCAGCACTGCCAGCCACCGCACCGGCAGCTGGCAGGGGCTCGAGGCAGCAGGTCTCGGCAGGCCCCCTAATGAAACCTCCGTCCTGGGGATATTTATGTCTAATTCACGATGACACAGCTACTTAGCCTGCAACAGGGACTGAGCCCAGAAACCTCTGCAGATGTTTGTCAGGTAAGCGCACAGCTCGGTTCAGTATTTTCATGACCGGTGCCACCAAAATCCCTGTTCTGCTAAATTCGTTAAGTGGACAAAAAAAGCTAGAGATCTCAATATTTCCACAGATTGAAATAAATTGGTAGGACCAAAGTGCAGCCTGTGACTTTGACAAGGAAAAAAGGGAGGGAAAAGGACAACATACATTTTGCAGGTAACAGAGACCTAGGGCCACATTTAGAGCCAGGACAGTTTCCAGACTGATTTGCCCCATTGCAATCCTCATTTTTTTATTTTAAACAATGCACGCTACCATTTTCCTACCAGCAGTAACGTGTCCTCCTCTGATCACCCAGGAGCCTGGGGGCCGTCCTGGTGGGCTGAGGAAAGCCCAGGAAGCCTGGAGGGGAGCACACAGGCACAAGGCTACAAAGCCTTCGCTTTGAAGCTCTGTCACAGTCTTTGCAAGGACAAAAACCCCTCACGCCTACCCTGCAGGGACCCCTGCCCCCTGCCTCGGGGCGGGGAGTGGGGGTTTGGTTCCCCTCCCACCGATGCCCTCAGGAGGGAAGCAACTGGCAGTTTGGGCTGACGGGTAATGTTACCCATCACAAAATGCTGTAAGATAACAACTAGCACCATTGAAAGTTAATGAATAGCGATGATAACAGAGGTAATGTTACCGATGTCAGATGTCCTCTTTTAAAAAGCCAGACTGCAGAGTTAACCGGAGGCAAAACATGTTTCCAGCCACCAGGTGAGAAACAGAGGAAAGATGGTTCTTAAATACATACAACGGGTGTCTAAGGGCGATCCACAATCTGCTGGAAACTTGCTGCCGAAATTACTCAACTGATCTACTAAAAAGTCATTAAGAATGAGCAAACATTGCTGAAAGCAGCGTTTCAGGCCAGCTTTTGATGATGCCTGCTGCATATTAAGGCATTTGATGCACCCAAAAAAGCACTTAAAGAAAACAATAACAATATGCAGAGTATTATCTGAGCCTTCATTTGTGAGCAAGATAAACGCTGGTTCCACTCAAACCGCCTCGTTTTGTTTTGCCATCAAAAAAGGCAGGCTCTACTTGAGTTAATTTTCCTGAGTGCTTTAACTAATCAAGTCTTAAACACAAACATTTGACCAAGAGAAAAGAAAGCACGAAAACAAAACAGCATTGTTTTCCGTGGTGTCAAGCAGGAGAAGAATTTGTGAAGTGCAAATAATAACAGGCAAGAACACAGCATGTTCTGTGCTGGGGGTGTGTGGGGGGTGTGGAAATTGCCGTTTTCCCCGGCCTGTGTGGGACGCAGCCCACACATCTAGCCTCGTGCTGAGCAGTGAAGGTGTCGCCGTTTTCTAATCAAAGGTATTAAGAACAGATAGTTCAACATGACTCAGGTTTTTGCCCCATAAGTAGGGGTAGAAGAACACGCTGCCTGGAGCTGACTTTTGGGTAGGTATGCAGCCAGGGCAACAGTACCTTGCTCCTCGCCTGCAAACAAAAGCACTCACTAAAACGAAAACCTTTGTCAACGTACTTGAGAAAGAGAGGAAGGACCGAGTAGCCAGAGGAGACGGAGTAAGACAAGAGAGAAGAATATGTCGGTCTGACCCTGGGACCCAGCAGGGAACAGCAGAAGCAGACGGTCAGCTGCACCTCGAGACCTTTGCCGCAGCGAGCCCTGCAACTCGCAAAGCTCTCGCCTGCTGCCCACGCCCGCAGGGACCACACAGTCGCTCTCCTCCTGTTATGTGTTCGCTTCTGGCGACGTGTGAGTCCATGATGGCATCATCACAAGCTATGCCAGTCACAATAAAACTGTACTTTTTTCCCCCCCTTAATTAAGTGCATACAAATGTTCAATTCCAATTTTCAACAAAACTTAGATGTCTCTAAAACAAATGTTTCATGTCGTTCCCCATCCCTCCTCCTCTCTGTTCCTCCGCAGTTCAACTCTGAGCAGCCTCACAGCAGGAGGAGCACGGTTCCCGATGTACAGGAGCCAGCCCAGGCCAATCCCAGGCACAGGCACCTACATAAGCAAGCCACCTGCAGGCAGCAACCTCAGAGCCAAGGCTGGCCACCAGCTGAACACCAGGTACGGCCACGGCCACTTTTACACGAACACCCGAACCCAAGAGCCAGCTTCCAGAAAGGAAAGCAGAAGCTGTTGCTGCGATGCAGACCTCCCCAGGCTGGGCCTAAAAGCAACACAGCCACAATAGCAGATGTCCAATTCCTGACTGTGGCAAAATGCAAGGGAGAAGTCTGTAAGTTCGCTCTGTGGCCAGGACTGCTCCTCTGCACCCCGCTACCCCCCCAGCACTTCTGCATCCTGGGGGTGACCCAGAAGCCCACCCCGGCTTCCCTCCAAGCTGCACAAAAATGCCCTGGGAGCTGCCCTGGAAACAAGCTAGTCTGTGAAAAACAAGAGCTGGAGACTCACTGCTCATACCAACCAAGTACTGTGCCTCTGAGCACCATAAACACATCATTTAATCCTTCTCTAGGATCTTACGAGGTAAGGAGAGAGAGGCAGGTATGTCCTACAACAATTAAAGCTATTGCTTTGATCAGTATTTCACAGAAGAAAACTATAAAGCAACAGCATCTATTCAGACTCATGATATCCTTGTCAAAGTTTCAAAATAATTCAGAAGAAACATCCAGTTCCTGCACGCCCGCTCAAGTACACAGCCGCAACAGGCAGCAGAGGCTGCCTTCCAACACATCTACTTCCGTACAAACGAATGAGAAGATACCAGGCCTTACAACAACTACCTAAATTCTGGTTTTAGATTAATTTCACTTTAATGAACCACGGTTTGAGAAACCACAGTTACAAAAATGGAAAACACACATGAAACAATAAAGACTTACTCAAAAGACTGCCTATGCAGGAAGCGGCTCCCGGCTTCGAATACCAGATTCAATACCACCGGTTTGCACCTTTGATTACGCTTAGCTTCTCCAACGGCAAATTGAAAATAATATTACTTCATCTATCTGGGAGGGGTTGTTAAGACTGTTTGATTAACAAGCAGGTCTAACAAGGCCAGCCACATAACTGGACAAGACCATTTCTTTGTAAATACAGCAAGTAACCCCATCTCTATAAGCAGCATTAGCTCAATAGACATAACATATTCTGCAAATCAAAGATAATTCATATTACAATTCATCATAAATATCTCTAACTACCATTGTTCATGCAGTCTATCAAGAGGCATCTCAACAGAAGTGTGATTCACAACTTCACAGGAATGCTGGTGGAAGGTTTTTGCTATCACTGTGACTGCTGATAATTGTATTACTACTGAGAATAACTTGCAGTAAGGCAGTGTGTAGTAATACTAGATGAGTTTTCTGCATCTGAAAAAGGGAGAGATTTCCTCTTCTGAATCCACTGCAAATATATAAACCCCCGGATCAGTTTCTAATCGTCAGGTTCTCACCACTTCATGCAGGCTTACGTTTGCTGCTAACATGTCAACAAGCTGCTGTGGTCTGTAAAAACAACTCATTGGAAAACAACACCTTGGAAATTTTCAGATTTTTCTTACATAAAGAAAAAAAAATCTGTGTTAACCAAAGGTTTTGATTAAACGCTACTGGTTAAGCCCTATAAGAAGTACAGAGTGATAGATCACAAAGCAAAAATGTCATAAGAAAATTAAAGTCTTAGTATGTCTTAGCACAAACTTGCCGTCCCTGTGTCAGGCAAATGCTCTGCAGCCCTTCACACAGCAGAACAATGGCTCCCAAAGTGACGGAAATGGCACCATCCAAGAATCCCAGCAACATTAATACTGCAGCGTTTCCTGAAACCGCTACAAGCCATAAACAACCGTGGAGAAGTCAGCCTGAAATGCCATTTTGACTCCATCTGTGCAGCAACCAAACGGTGTACGAGAGCTGGTACGTGCTCCTACTCAGAGACAGCACGCAGCTCTGCCACGCAGCCCAAACCTTGCCAAAGCGCCCCCCGTACACCCGCTGAACGGCTCTTCTGCACCGGGCATCTCCAGTAGCGAGGAAAGAGGGGGGCCGGATTCATCTCCTCTGATCTTAGTTCCTGCTACAGTCAGTGGAATGACCCAGGCATTTCAGAGACTAATTCATCCCCTTTTAAATAAGTGCCAGAGATAGCTGGGTGCTCATACTAGCTGTTCTCTTCTGAGTAATCTTGCAGCCAGAACATATGCATGCCTCCTCTCTTGCTATGAAAATAAAAGATATAAGCTACTCTATGAGGTTGTTTCAGGTTTTTTTTTTCCCCAATAACATACTCATCAACACTTTCAACTGCTACTTTTCCTGGAAATAAGCCTTTTCTCTTTTGTGACAAGTTGCACATCTTGCAGTAATTGAAAAAAGGAGAGCACCAGATAAGGGTATCCTGTCTGCCTTTAAATAACTCCCCTACTTCCTTCTCCAAGAAGATAAGAAACATCTGCACATACGGGCATTACTGCAAGAAAGATACCTCTCTTCAAGGAAAAGCCTAATTGAAAATTCAAATAATTTCTACAGCTAGAAGAATCCTCATGGACATAGCCTGGTGTAGCAATTCAGGTATGCTACAACCTGAGCAACAAGGGGGTGCCGTCGAGCTGTCCAAATTACGTGCAAGCTTTGTCTCTCATTTAGAGACTAATCTCATAGTTGCCTTTTTGCTCACCGAGTAATTATAAAACACAAACTACACTGTGCATTGATTTTCTTTCCTGTGCTTCCCGTATTCTTTTTCTAGCTATTCTTCTCCATCACCTCCTCTTCCCATCTTCCCTTACTCTTAATCAGCGCTGCAAATTTCATCCGCTGAACAGTTATTCTCCATCCCCACTCCCCCTCCTGCAGAAGTTCCCCTTCTTCGACACACGGCTGCTCCCTCCAGCCCCTGCCAGCCACCCCCCCCCCCCCGCCGCCCCCCCCCACCCCCTGCCAGCCCCCCCCCCGCTCCTCCTCTCCCTGCTTCCCGCCGCAGCCTGTGTCTCCAAAACCCAACCAGTTACACATGCGAGGTGACGCGGCAGGTCAGGTCGTGCCCGCTTGGTTCACCTCAAGCAGCCTTCTGCTGCAGGCGCTGGTTTGAAGCCAGCTGCTCAGGAATGTGGGCAGCGAGGGGGGCCGAGCTCCTGGTGGAGGGGAGCTCCTCTGCTGCATGGCCCCATCCATCGCAACCGCCTGGCTCTTCCCACACGCTTATCTCACTGCATCACTTGGCTTTTGTGACCTGGCCTTTAGGATATGGGTAACATCTTCTGCTACAGCTGCGTGCCACAAATCTCTTGTATGAGGAGAACTGAGGACATCTGAGCCTGCGAGATGGCCAGATGGCCGTGCTGTCATCCTGCAGGTTTATGTGGGCTTCTCCCACTCACATCTGTGGACTTCAAGTTCCTCTGCCCACCCCAAGTAGCAGGAGCATCAACTTCTGTTATATTTCTTTATTCCGCCTGTGCCGTGGCATCAAAACTAGCTTTGAATAATCTTTGAACAGCTATCTTTTCTTCCACTATAACAGCTTATTAAAGAAAACAAAATGAAGCAGTGAATATGAACTGTTTATTACGCAGAGAGAGCACCGATGCCCTGAAATCAGACAATAAGTGAAGATCAGTTTTCCCTTGCAACATAGTTATTTGTAAATAGCTGCCTCCCTCCCCCCAGAAAGCCTCCCAGGCTAAATGCACCATGACACCCGACTTGCTGGGGTTTTGTTGCTCTGAAAATAGAGAGGACAGGCGCAAACGTGTCCTAACCACCAGCTGAGAGAAGCAGAGGGACTCCAGAGGTGGTGCAAACTGTCATGCAACCGTGGCGTACAGGCGAGCGGAGAGAGGTGCTGCCTGCCCAGCCCTGCTCGCATCCCTGCCTGCGCCCCTCGCACCAGACCTTTTTTGGTCTGTGCCCAACCGCCTCAAAAGACTTGAACCTGGGAGAAGGCCACCGTCAGGCCCTTTTCTAAGGGCAGTACGAAGGGCTCACCCAAAAGACAACTCTTCATGTGTTTTGGCACCCCCACCTTCCAGGGACAGTTATCTTCCCACCAGCACAGCCCCTCCAATGGGCTCTCGAGCAGGTGCCAGCCTCACGGGGCGGGGGGGAGGGACCCCGGGAGGGACCCCCTTCCCTGCAGCTGCTCTAACGGCTCCTGGCCTCTATCTGGTGACGCAGGCAGACCCTGTCACCGGCTGGGGCTGCCAACAGGAACCCCACCCCAGACCACTGCTGCTCCCTGACGCACCCGATACTGCACAGCCCATCTCCACATGCTCCATTATCTCACCCAAAACGTCTGAATGCGTTTTCACGTAGGGACTCTACAGCAGCACAAGGTCCGAGAGCCCAACTCTCCTTCTCAAAGGTGCGAGGAGGGAGATTTGATCTGTAGAAGTCAGGTACAGAAACGCAAGCCCCATCATCCAATTAAATGGATAAACGCATCGTAACATTTTGCAATTATAGCCATCTACCATCTTCCTTTCTTTAGCTAGCAATATCCCAACTGTGTATTTGCACATAGCTGAATTTAGGTGATAAACTCGTCTGAATGTGTGACACGTTCTTGATCTTTACCAGCAAAACAACTCCATCCTGTATCTTTCACACTGGTGCAACTGAGAACCAAAATGAAGTCTGCATTTTTCCATTTGTCTGAAAAGCACGCCCTACAAATAAGTCACAGAATAAAACATCACGATGACAACAGGTAGGGAAAAAAAATGATGAGCTTTGAGTAGCTCAAACAATTTCCTTAAATAAATGGAAATTAATTTACATTTTTTGTCCTCATGGAAATCATAATTTTTGTGTTGTCGGTTTTATTTTTTTTTTCTTTTAGTACATCTTTTTGTTTTCAGGTGTGCATGAAGGAAGTAGGAACAACACTACAACTAAGAAGATAAAGGCACAAAACAATATGCGTCAGAATTTTTTTTTTTTTTTTTTACACAAAAATATTCTTTGATTTATTAAAATGATCAAAGATAATAATTCTATCTTTCATCAATATTGTTGGAACTTTTAGAGAACTACTTTGTTCAGTTATTTAAAAGAAAGACATAGGCAATTTGAAGAAATTAAAAAGGAAGGACAAACCTCTTTAGAAAAGAGAACAAAAAATGGAAAGCAGAATATTCTTTCAGTATATAAAAGGCTGTTATAAAGATATTTGGGATCAGCTGCTGGCCAGCCTCATCAAGAATAGATGAGAAATAAATCAGCTCGATTTTCAGTGAAGAAACCTTTGTATAGATGTCAGGGAAAGCTTTCTAAGTATAAGGACATCTAAGACCAAGCCACTTTAGGAAGGTTACATATACAAGACGAATTAGCAAAAAAAGGCAACGTGGGAGGGAAATGACGTATTATCCCTCACAATGGTGCTAAAAGCCTCCTGTAACCGACTGTGCCAAAATGAAACAAAAAATCGTTGTTCCAAGTGTCAGCAGGTTGGATCCATTTTTACAGGAATTAGGCAAAAGCAATTATTTCCAAATAAATAACGCACAGCTTACAACTAATGGCTTTGAAACTTTTTAATACTGTATTTGCTTTAAAATAGCCCTTTCAGATTTAGAGTACATTTTGGGAAAAATCATAGTATAAATTTTCCATACACTCCTTGCAGGAGTGTTTGGAAAAAAACATCCACTAGCTGACAGTACAGTTCTGCACTTTTTTTTTCCTAATGAAAACTGATCTTCATGACAAAGTCAGTTTTCTGTATGACATACAGAACATTTTGTTACTTTTTAGCCAAAAACTAAGCTACCACTTCGCAGTGTAACACTTGCTCTTTTCTTTCCACGGTCTAGACAGAAGTAGTGACTCCGTAACTGCTGTAATAAGGTTTCCAAATCCCTTCAGTTCTAAAAACCTCGGTTTTAAAATTTCACAACATTTTAACCAATGGCATGGTTCTGACCGGGACTGTCAATAACCATAACTGTTTGTTGCAGGAGGCAACGCTCAGCACTACAATCAGATTGCCATCGCTGCCCCAGGAGGGCAAATCTTCCTCAAACTTGCCAAGGGCAAGGGGAGAAAGAAAAAAACAGCAGTGGATGAATGCTGACCCAGATCTCATAGATGGTAAAATCCCCACAGTGTTCAGTGATGCCAAGACTTTGTCTAGGGAAATTACGACAATTTTCTGCCATCATAACTAGTTCAAAAATCAGGCTGTTTACTGCTGAATGCCACCTGCTACTGCCTGGCAAAGCATGTTCAAACAATTACACGGGGCATATTATCATAACGAACAGGGCTTTTCATTTACAAACCCAGAAGTGCTGTGCTGAAGTGGTATCGTTATCCCCAGTGGAGGGCGGGGGGAAGAGGGGGAAAGACAGGGAGAAGACAGATGGGCGCACGGAGAAGAGGGCTTCTCCAGACAGAATGGTGGCCAAGGGATGGTGGGGCTCAGCTATCCCAAGATCTATTGCTGCATCTTTTCTTACAGGCTGCTCACTTAATTCAGCAGGAAAGGATTTCACATTGTATGTTGTCTGCCAAAACACATGCAGAAAAGCAGCAGCTGGTAAAGCAACATATATTGCTTATTTCATCACATTCTGCAAGAACCTGGAAGGGGACATGGTGGGTCAGGCTCACAGGTCCACTTAGGAGAACCAGTCTCCAGCAGTGACCAGCAGCAGCAGAGGCAAAGCAAGGTCTGGGGGGAATTACAGAAATACAGTAATCATGAGGCAGTCTATCAAGGACTGCTGCCTGTTTTCTTTTTTTAAATTAAAAATATGTCAACTAATGTTTCTTTAGAAAGAAAAAAATTCTGGTCACACAGTCTGTGTTATTCAGGACAAACTAGATGATCACAGTGATCACTTCTGGCCTTGTAATATATTAATTTTAAAAAATTGTCAAATGTCAACTTCATTCTATGTTTTTTTCCCCCCATGAAGTCCGAAGAACTTTGGAAACCCACCCTTCATCTCCTGGATTTTACTATAAATCTTCCTTTACTGATTCTACAAAAGCCTTAGAAATCAAATATCTTTTCATTTCCAACTTCTGTGAATAATCAAAACTTTGTTCAACACTATGGCTTTTATTCCAACACACATAAATAGCTTCTTGACTTGCACAAAACCTGAAACCACTTTAATCAATCGGCTATATATAGTCTGGATAAATACTGATTTTGAGATTCTGGGTATACAGCCAATCCTGTGCTATTTGCTAATACTTTGATCTAAATTCACATTATTTTAAGAAGAAATGAAAAATATTCTGGGGAGAACAAAGCCAACAGTAAAGAAATTACAGCCTGTAAAAGCTAGAGGATATGTACATTAGCTAAAAACTCAACTTGTTCCAAAAGCATTTCAGAAGACAGAAATACATTTAGACTTATCACAAAATGAGACACAAATATCCGTAAATTTGTTATTTTGTTACTCCCACAGGAATTCACTCTTGATTTTCTAGAAATCTACCACTATATTAAGTATATTTAATAGCATTAGAAGACAGCACTACAGTCTCATTGCATGTGTGCATGTGTAACATACTGCTCCATTTTCTATGGCATCAGGTGATTTATGTCTGTGTAACAGAAAGGGCTATTCTGTAGAAATATCACAGGAAATAAACCAACACAGACATCTTACAATCATTTCCTAAGCTCTAGCACAGCAATCTGCTGAGCTCCTGAAACAACCCAGATGCTGCTGACGCAAGGAATGAACAAGCACCAAAAAGGCTTCCCTCTTCCAGCACGGTTTCTGGGTCCTGAGAGGAGAAAAGGACGAACAAAGGAACAAGCTATGGAATAGTTAGTTATTTGCCACCTCGAAATACGCTTTATTGGGTATTAACTGTTCAGTACTGTCATGGTTCATCTACAGTTGGCTATGGACAGATGGGGGGACCTGCAGTAGCTGTGAAAACAAGAAAGCTGAAGATTAATGTGTGGTGAATGCTCAAGTAATGGCTGGGGAAAAGAAGGCCACGTGGAAAAAAGTCGCAGTAAGCCTCATGCCAGAGCTTTCTCGTCTTCCCCTTGTCTGTCTCCCTCATGAAAGGGGGCTTATAAGAAAGATGGGAATAAACTTTTTAGTAGGGCCTGTAGCAATAGGACAAGGGGGAATGGTTTTAAACTAAAGGACAGTAGATTCAGACTAGACATAAGGAAGAAATTCTTCACTGTGAGGGTGGTAAAACACTGGCACAGGTTGCCCAGAGAGGTGGTGGATGCCCCATCCCTGGAAACTTTCAAGGTCAGGTTGGACGCGGCTTCCAGCAACCTGATCTAGTTGAAGATGTCCCTGCTCATTGCAGGGGGGTTGGACTAGATGACCTTTAAAGGCCCCTTCTGACCCAAACCATTCTATCATTCTATGATTCTATGAACTACCCCAGTTCCATTCAGATACCATCCTGTTAGCACGTGTTATTCTGCTCTAACACTCAAAAGCATCCATTCCCTTCCCACAAGCTCCTACTGCATCAGGTAGTGGACAGACTAAAAATTGAGTCCCTGCCCTCAAGAGCACTTAATTCAGGTTACAGCAAGATATCAACAGATGCAAAGAAATAATCGTGTTTCAGTCAGGATTGCCAACGTGCAACAGAAGACCACGTCCTGGAAGCCAGATGAACACAATAACATTTTAACATGGATTTTATTAAGGAATGCTAGGACATAGCTCTTGAGGGTTTAACTGAATGCACAGTATAGAGAACTGCTTTTCATCTAAGTAAATTTTACCAGTTAAAAATAGCCAGAAAATGAAGAAATATCTCAGCCTACTATCTCATTATTGCTCAATATTCTACTGTTCCCACTCACCCTTCATACAGCCTTTTAATGGAAATTAAAATATATGAAAGCCACATATGCAGATATGTATACAATATATTAAAAAAAAAAAAATGCATCTGACATCAGTGTCCTAGGCTAAGAATCAATGAGACATCTTTATACTATTATTTTCTAGGAGAAAGTCCAGAAGTATTCTATATGAATTCGAATACACAGAGGTCTACACAAGCAGATTACACACTTTAAATGTAATTATTTCTTGAATTTTTTCCTTATCCACTAGATGAATTAGCAGGGCTGTTTCAAGACAGCAGTCAGGAGAACATCCATGTCATTCCATGACACTTTTCTGTTTTGTTTTGGTTTTGAGACAGAAGTCCTTTCCTCTAAAGATTTCGTGTGCAATTTTAGCATTAAGTACATTGAGGTCACACAGCTGGTGAAATACCTAAAGCATGTCAGCTAAGAAATATAGCATAAGCAAAGAAATATAAGGCTAGTTTTACTACTGTATAACTTAAAAGTCAAAAGATATTGTCAAAAGATATTGTCAATTTTTGTCTTAAGTGAAAGACAGTCTGCCAGTAAAACCACCCTTTCCTGAAGACCAAAAAGAAGTTTTGAGAAAATCAGTACAAAATCTGTTGTAATTAGGTGAAACTTCCACTGTAAAAATAAGTATAATTTTCTTCAGGTAACTGAAAAAGATACCTAACACTTTCACTATTACCTACAAACCAAGAAATCACAAAATACACACATGCTGTATAAACACCCAAACCATCTTACAACACTGCAGGTGAAATCTTGGTCCCATTAAAGCTTATGGCAAACTTCCCGCTAACTTCAATAGCGACAGAATTTCATCCATTGTGCCAACTCATAAAGCAGAAAACGGTAAAGAAAAAGCTTTGAAATATAAAACTAAAACAATAAATAAGATTGCTTTAATCAACACTTCCGATGCCTCCGATCTTCCATGCCATTTCTGCCCCTCCCTCTGATATCTCTGATATGCCAACAAGCTGAATGTTTAATGCTTAGATAGTTGATTTATCGGTCCCTGCGATACAGATTTGGACCATGCCCTGCCCTTTCCGCTGTTTCATGCCCAGCAAAACACAACACAGCAGCTCTTACACCAGCCGCATTTTAACAGTGCAGGAAAAGATCCGCAACATTAAAACTCAGTTTTGCAGTGACTCAATCCAGAGCACTGCACTTCCTAAAACTGGTTTTTTTTTGTTTTGTTTTTTTAATGTTAGAGGGAAGTTCCTCAGCAATCAGTGTGCAAGATCCCTTATCAGCGATGCAGGAAAGTGGGTGGCACCATTTGGTTTCCATTCAAATTCCGCTCTGGTCCCAAGTGAAAGGGAGGTTTGCAATTATACTGTCACCTCCTCAGATATACTGCAGACTTCGAAGGAAGAACATTTCTGGAAATCAAATGGCTTGGTAGGTCCAAAGGAAGGAGTATACCTAAAGGCCAAATGTCTTTCATAAGATACTGGACTCTTAACAACAGCTGTTACTCATACACAAACTACCCACTTATGGGCAACCTAAACAGCAATGGCATCAGTATATGAAAAGCAGAGATTTCACACAAGACCTTAACGAATGAGCTGAGACTACGTTTACTGGCCCAGCCACCTGAAAACTAAATTCTGCAGCATTGTAGAAACTTCTACCTGATTAGTGTTGCTACAGGGAAGTACACTGAACTCCAGACTGTTGAATTATTATATATATTTTTTTCCTAAAAAAAAAAAAAAAGTATTTTTAATTATGTTTAAAAATCCTAAATTTAGCACACCTGTTTTGTTCAGATCCATCAATAATTGTTTTTTAAATGCCAACAACATGCCAGACAGAAAAGTAAGAAAAAATGCAAGTCACGCAAATGTATGCAACATTAGGACTGGACTAAGCACTACATTTGCCTATAACAGCAAATACGGAGAGACATTTTCTTAAATATTGTCTTTTAGACAGAAAAAAAAAATAACAACACAGATTTCTTTTTAATATTGTCCACAAACCTTTCAAAGGTTGTGCAAGGCATGAGCATGTGAACAAGAAACACTGGTTTTGTTTTGAAGTGAGAATACTCAATATCCGCTATCATTTTCTTTTCTGGATATTCTATTTCCAAGATCATTTTGCTACCCTATTTAACATTATCCTGTATTACACAGTCAACAATTTTGAAACACGTCATTCTCCAATATGAAAGCGGAACGTGGTTTTTAACAGATTAGCTCCATATGCAAATTCAGCTGAAGACTGTAGGGAACATTTGATGTACATAATTTTAAGAAGAAAAAAAAAAAGACCCCTCTGACATATCAGGATAAAAGACAATATTTCAGTAGGGAAGGCAGATTATGCTCTAAGGTTTCACAGGACATTGGAAAGAGGGAGAAGAAATGAGAGCTCATCCTCAGCAGGAAAGTACATCTCTGAGCAGACAAAAAGCAGCAGCTGTCAGAACCTCGAGCGGGGATGTCCGTAGCCTGTTGATCACAGTGGTAAGGCTCAGGTGGGAGAACAATGATCTACCTTGACTGACAGTGAGCTCAGTTAAAATGCCTCTCAGAGAAATATGAACACAAATACTCCTCCTCACTACTCATGCTCACGCACAGAGCACCACCGTTTGTGCTCAAGGCCTGGCCACACAGACCAGGAAAAACCTGGTGTGATGCTTACCGGGTATCAGCCACACTACCTACACACACCAAGCCCCTGCCACCTCGCATTACAGCAAAGGAGGATGAGCTCTCCGGCATGAAGGATGAGCTAAATCTCACCGGCCGCAGAGCAAGAGCGGGCACACAGGCAGTTATCCTGGCAGGGCTGCAGGTCGGCACCCCGCGCTCCCCCTGGGAACTTGTGTTCCCCTTCCCACAGCACACCCCAACAGCTCCACGGGGGAAAGGTGCCACTTTGCTCCTTTCATCTCAGTGTCTTGCCAGCAGTGCCAGCTTACAGAAGTGTCAAACTGGATATACGTAACAGGGAGAGCTGCCCCATGGCTGGAGGGTAGCACCATTAAGCTTTGTCAGGCATGCCTAACTTTTCGGTGTCTTCTTTAAGTAAGGCTGATGATCCTTGCTGACAGTGCAGTCAAGCTGTCAGGCAGTGGAGGATGAGGCTGTGACAGAGAACACCGAGGCAACGGGGAAATTAACGTATGGCTAGAAAGTAAGGATAGGCAGTAACTACAGCTAGCCAGCTTTGGAGATACAAACATTATCTCACCTTGAAGTCTTTATGGCCTTATATATTCCTTCTAGGGCTACACTGCAAAAAATGCATACACCAGATTGATTATTTAGAAAATCAGTAACTGAGTTTACTGAGTTCATCCACTGTTGCCTGTCAATAAGAAATTGTTTCCTGAATACAGAGCTTAACCAGCAGGCCACAAGGTTTCCCTCAGTTTTCCTCCACTTCCTCAGCCCGTTTTGAACCTTTCCTCCTCTAGACTACACCTGAACATCGGTCACAGGGGCTTGCCCAATCAGCCACAAAGCTTCTTTCTCCCCTGTCCCTACCTTGTTTCACATGAAGTTTGAATGTACACTGTTGGTACCAACATTATATGTTATTGAAAGTGTTTTTAAGATTGCTCTGTTCCACAGTTTATGTGAAAGCACTGGTGCGTGTCCTTCTCCCCACGTTTGATTAGTTTCCCGGTCATTCTATCACAAATTTGTTTGGTTTTTTTTCCCCCCCCCCTGGGTCTACAGACTTTTGTTTGGCATTTTCTCATCCAATCAACCACATTAGTAAGACTTTCACTTGGAAAGGAGATAAAGAACCAAGCCTTGCTTTTAATTACTTTAACCTAGGAACAATTTGTTGCAAGAGTCTACAGATGGAGTTACGATCATATCTTAATCAAACATCTGAGTCCACAGTCTTACTGCATATGCCAGCAATGCTGCATCATAATTAAACAGCTACTAAAGTAAGCACACAGTGACCTACTTATCCCAATTATACATCAGCTTTGCTTCAAAAGAGGCTCTTCTGAAAAATCAGGTGTCCATCTTCCTCAGGCTACACCACCATTGAAGATCCAGCATGAAGACATACCAAGAGGTACTTCACTCTTACCACCTTCAGTACGTCCATATCTCATGCTAACCAGCTCTCTTCCTAACTCAGGTTTTCCACACCTCGCACACGCACAACAAATCACTCTCCAGAGCAACTTGAGAGTCGGTGTGTAGTATGGGCTTGCGTGCTTGTGTCTTCTTAGCTGTGCTCAAAGGCAGAGTGATACTTTGAAGCCTACATGCAAAGCGCAGCAAGCGGGTTCTTCGGCCACATGAACCAAGAGCCCTCGGATCTGGGGAACCAGAGTCCGCCACCCTGCAAAGGAAACGATCCACGTACCTCCTTCCAGCGGGAACTCCAGCCAGCCAGGAAGGGCTTGCTCCTGCAGAGCCCGAGGAAGCGCGCCTTGCCAAGTACCTGCTTAGTGCCCAGCACATGCTGCCTCTTCCAAGCACACTCTAAGCTGGTAAATCAGCACAGGGCCTGCAGGATATCAATGCCTTCCTCATAAGATTAAGTTTTAAACCACCTCTATCTCCAGAATATATATACTTTGCTGGAACACTTAATGAAGTCCAAGCGGTTATTAACACTAACAGAGTCTGCACAACTCTGCTTGTACGGGCCATCTGCTGTAGCAAAATTCAGCTGCAACTCAAATGCAGGAACAATCAAACTTGTTACTGCGATTCACCGAGTAATTTCAGGTTGTAAAACTGAACAGATGGCACTTGTGAGCTTTACTCAATATCTTGGACTTTTTAATTAGATTCCTGTTCAAGTCAGTCTGCTGGTCTACAGTGGGAGACCCCAGGTTTCAAAGTAACCTAAGGAGTCCCATTGCTCTGTCTGATAGAAACCACTACGTCAGAGAACTGCTGCAGGCACGGCTCCTGCTGCTTCCACCCCAGGAACCGGTCAGCAGGTAATTAACAGAGCAGAATTAAAGGGACAGTCCAAAAATGCAGCTATGCCTCAGCCAAAATGCAAATTAATGCTTTAATGCACCACACTGCTTTATAATTTTAGGATGCTCTTCATATGTTTATCATTAGGAATCTGTATGCCGTAATTTTCTCTTCCATGTCTTCACACGGTTCTCAAATTCACCTTCTGCCACTGACAAACTCGCTCTGGGTTTTCACTGCTTTTTGGAAAGCTGCAGGTGATCACAATCAAAAAGAAACAAAACATACTGACTGTTAAAAAACTGAAGAACTTGCAAGGCAATAAATAGTTCATCTACCCCACAGCACTGAAACATGGCAAAACCAACCACAGGCTCTGATGGTTGTGGGACCCAATCCCCAACAGACATTAGTTTCATTAAATTTTAGAATCAGGTCCAATACTTCCTTTTACCAATACAGGTCAAACAAAAACAAAAAAAACACCCAAGCCCACAACAGGTTGACTAACATGACAAATTAAGACTTTTTATGAGTGCTGCAGTGTATAAAATCTCAGTGACACTTTTAACCAAGGCAATAGAGCATGCCTATTGCAGAACAGTAAGTCTAGTTGTATCAATCACAATGGCACAGCATCACGGATGTCCTTTTATCAAAATCAGTTAGAAGTTGACTATTTTGGGATTGTTTGTTTGTATTGCTTTACCTTTTTGAGGAAGGAAAACTCCAAAATTCAGAAGAGCTTCTAGACTGTTGTAATCATGTTCAACATAACACTGATCACTCCTACAAATCCATTTTCATTTTATAATATATCATGAACATATAAGCTAGTTTTAAAAATAATCTGTCTGTTTTAGAAAAGAACGGGTCAAATACTCTACTAACCAAGGAACAGCAAATGCAGAGCTCATGCATATTTACTTCTGTGGCATTGGTGCCCTAAGTTCCTTTCAAGTGGCAGAACTCTAAAGTCATTACAAAATATAGCAATGCTCCATTATATACTGATTTTAAAAGAGATGAGTGGGTTACAAAATGAACTGAACATATATATATTTTTTAATTTTTTTTAACTGTTTGAATATCATATAATAATCAGCTCTAAGAGTCACCTGCCTGGCGTGCGTCAGTCAGAGAAAAACCTGCAACTTGGAGAGTTCCCTTGTTTATTCAGCACAATTTCGCCTCAAGGTGTTTTGTCAGGCAAGAAAAGCAATCCTGTCCTAGCACGGGATGAGACCAAATCCCCCTGAAACTGCAGCCCTTGCCAGTGGATGTGTTTAAGATCGCTTCAGACAAACTCCCGGGGAGTGAGGATGAACTGGATGTGTTCAGGTCCAATCCTGCTCCCTAGGACTTTGTGATGTGCAGAACTGCCCACGGGCCTGAACTTCCTAAAAGGTGGTTTTGCCAGGGTTGTGCAGTGGATTCCTGCTACAAAGCCCAAACACGTCTGGATTTTGTGTTAACTAGTAGCACACATGGTGTAGTAGATAGCACAGTATTGACAACAATGTGGAAGTTCTTCAATTAATAACGGCAAACAATGTTGAAGCAATTAAAAATAATGAAAAGTTGAATAAACACTCTCTCATCACCCTTTCATAAAACATCATGATTAAGTCTTTTAAAATCTCTAAAACAACCCCTTTATTTCACATGACAAAACTAAAGAGGATGGAAGAAACCTGCCCTCCCATAAGCTCAGTTGCACCAGGTCTTTCAAACCCTCAACCAAAGCGTCTCCCTCTCTCATATGCCATGCATAAGGTTTGTGGCTACAGCAGAAAGACATCTGATGATCACCAGAACTAAACTTTAATGCTGCTCTGTCCTTTGGGGACAGTGAGACATCAGAAGTAGGGCATCTCTTTGCGGGTAATTTTCTGTCTAATTCTGGAACGATGCAGTCTACACCAGAAATTGCTCATCCATTCCCTCTCCTTTGATAGACAGACATCTACCACATCATAACGCTCTTAATAGCTGGGCAGGAAAAAGCCTAAACCCCTCCCTCTCCCTCCTCAAGTTCCTCCTCAAGTTAAGTATAGAAAACTGCATCTGTGCTATTTACAGATTTGGATGCTTGTCTGGACTGAAGTTTTGTAAATACAACCTATTTTGAAGTCAGAGGCATTAGGAGTTGGATGAATGCCTCGAGAGAAGCAATTCAGATAGCCTATGTTCCCCCCAGTGCTGGTGTTCACTATTGGTTGACTCTAAAACCTCAAAGGCACCCAGCCAATATGAAACGTTAAGACCCAGGGACTGAAGCAAATTTTAAGCTGGTTGTATCTGGACCTTGGCCTATAATCGTTTCATAATCCATTTATACATTCAGAAATAAACAAACCGACAAAATAAAAACAAACAAACCTTGCATAATTTATTTGCTCTCCGCATGCCTTGCTTCCCTCTGCATCCTGGGGTGAAAGCACGGAGGGTGGGTAGGGTGTATTCTCAAGACTGTCCTTGCTGCTTCATGAGCTGAAGACTTCTTTGCTGGAAGTCTCTATTTTCGTAGCACTGGCAATCTGAAAAACAAAAACTGTTTTATTAACACGTGTATCCCTAGATACATCAGAAATAAGTTTCATTTTGAACCACTGCCAACTAAATCATTAACCTCTCCCATGCAAAGCCAACAACTCGCATGCAAAAAAACCAGCTAGAAACATCTCCGCTCAATTCATACCTCACTTAAGCGTTCTACGCAGACCGCTCACGCACAGCAGCTAAAAGCTTCCCTCTATATACAAAGGGAAGCTAGAAACCAGTAATGCAACACATTACCATGCTTCAAGAGGAGCTTTTGTTGAGCTGTCCAGGTTTCCATCTGGGAAACACAGAACCAGGCAGCTTGAAATGGGCCAGCACCATCACGGTCCCTTTTCTACAGTGGTGGCACCAACCGCGAACAGTGCCTGCACCACAACAGGACTGTGATTCACGCAAGAGCACCTTGAGGTCTGTTCCCTTATGCTCTTATTTAAAGCTTCTCGCATCCCAGACCCGCATAGGCTATCAAATCCCATCCAGGACCTCTGCAACACAGCCACGCGTCAGCGACAAAGATTTCCCATAGAAGTTTTCTTGCACCAGCCGAGCCAGGCTCTGAAAAGCCGGCCACTGCTTTTGAGCAGACCGATACGGAGTTACCAGCTGCTTTTTTGCCCACACTACCCAAAAATGGTAAGACAGAAGACATAGCCGCTCTTCTTATTCAATGTGAATACACTGAAAATGGTGTCTAACTGAGCTCCCAAAAGCTGGCAAGGAGAACTTTGTGCTCTACAAAGTCTGTCGTTTTCATGCTGCAAAGTGTCAGACTGTATTACAATATTTTCTGTGACATTTAAATTGGCATGGCTGATTTTCAACAGCTTCTTCACGGCACACAGCACCTTGTCATAAAAATATCCTTATTTCTACAACAGTTAAACTGACATACCACAGAATAAAAACTAACACAAGAATTTTATCATACTCATGCTTCAAAAGGCAGATCTTACTGAAAAGCCTGGTGATGGAGTCAGTATACAACAAAACAGACTCTCAATTAAAATGTTACATGTAAACATGTAAAATAGAAACTAGGGGTTACTGCTCCATCTAAACCTGTCAAGCATACAAATAGGGCAACACAGTACTAGAAGTTTTCTTTTTATAAGATTATTCAGTGGAATTACAGCAAAGTCCCAAACTGACTTCACTGAAAACAAGGACTGTCCCATTAAAATAAAATGCAGACAAAATAGCAAATAATACAAGCTGCAAAACCACCACACAAAAGGGACAAATTAACAATGGGCCAGCAAAGTAAAGAGCAGTATCAGGCTGCAAGTTACACCCAAGAGGAAACGTGAGTAATAAGGTGTAAGTAATATTTTTCTTAGTTGTTACCATAAAACCACTTGTAAAGTTCCAAAGACAAAATAGAGACTTGCTTTGCTGGTGGGGAAGGGTATGCATCTATCCACACAGAACATTCAGAGCACAGACCACCAAAACCCTCCTCATCATGGCTGTAAGAGACACAGAGCGAAGAGCTGCAGAGCAGGGCTGTGAGTGCCACGATGATGGCATTCAGATAACACCGCCGTGACCCATTTGTCACGGATCCCTTCTGTCGCAAAGTTCATAGCACTGCTGCCGTGCCTGATGTGTACTTTTTGTCATACTTACTTTTCCTACACAATGGCACAGCATGGATCCGCTCCTCAAAGGACACAGCGCTTCCTTCACCATGGTACCCAGTTCCCGAACGCTAGCAACTGAGACTCAAAAGACCTGGACAGTAGCTTGCTCTCACCCGCATGATTGCAAAATCCCTAAACTGAGAAGTGCCGTTTTTCTTCCCATGTTCCAGCTCACTGCGGAGAGCTGCTCGGGCATTTTTCCTTTCCTGCTGGAACCACATTTCCAGCTCTTCACAGATGGGGCTTCTTTACTGATGCTTTGATAGACATGGAGTGAGACCTAGTATGACGCTAAATGCAAGACCCGTGTCAGTATATATGTGTAATTTCAACAATGTAGAGTTAAACTCTGCCCTCATGGGCAAACCTGACTCCCGGGGTTTTTGCTGGCCCATAACTATAGGGGAAATGCAGCTGGCTGTTAGCTAATTACAGCCGTGGTGACCTCATAGTACGAATACTCAGTCATCCCAGATTTGTAAATGTACAGCTAAAACATTTCAATCTGGGCAAGAACAGGCAGAAATGAGAGCACAGGGTTTATAGCAGGCAGATGGTGTACTACTTTTGATATAAAAGAACCAATTTATGGCAAAGTAATACAAGAGCTCCCTACAAGTCAGGTCTTACTCAGAGACTTATTAAGGATGATATCCTGCTCTGTTTGAAGAAAACTTCGGGGCCAGAGAAGAGGGCCAGATTTTCTGAAGTGCTTCCAGCACTCCCAGCAAGCTACCTCTCAGGGAGGTCACAATGCTCCCCAGCAAACAGTCCATCAAACGTTGAAGGAAGTTTGCCATGGTGAATACAAACTTCCCAGCAATGCTCTGCCAGCTCTGCGATACCTGTTTCCCGGTATCTGCACAGTCCTGAATAACAAGGCTTAACATAAGGAAAATCTATAGGCCTCCAAATAAAGGGTAGGATGTTGCTGCATACATACAGAGCTTTACCCATTGAAGTATCTTTTTATAGCAAGCTAGGAGGAAACAGGCATCTTACACCGGTGACCTTGCAACACTCTTCTTTCCCCTTTCCTAAAACAAGTCTTTTAATACCAAGGATTCTCATCCAACTTCTACCGAGGGCAAAGCACTTCTGAAAGAATCAATCGGGGGGGGGATACCAAGGATTCACACACAACTTCTACCGAGGGCAAAGCACTTCTGAAGGAATCAATCGGGGGGGGGGGGGGGGGGGAAATCTTTCGTGTATCAAAAAAAAGGGAGAAGAAAAGAGAAAAGAAAGTAGTAATTAAAAGACAGAGAACTGCTATACTAAAGTAACAGTCACATAAACCTCGCGCATCCCAGACTGAGATTCTAGCCTCCTGTATACTAACAATGGGGGGGGGAAATATTTTGTGTATCAAAAAAAAGGGAGAAGGGTAAAAAAGAGAAAGTAGTAATTAAAAGACAGAGAACTGCTATACTAAAGTAACAGTCACATAAACCTCGCGCATCCCAGACTGAGATTCTAGCCTCCTGTATACTAACAATGACAAAATCCCGTGCACTAAACACGGCAAATACAACACCACAGGCTCTGCCATTTAGTTAAGGACAGACAGGTAGGCATGGCTGTGAATGTCTAAACAATAGATTAGACAGTAAGTGCTATGGCACCAGAACTTCAGTTTGTCATTAATCTTGTACTCACACTTTCTTTTCCTGCTAAATAGGGGAGTACACAAAAATAAACACCAGCAAATGGCTATCTGGTATGGCAGTGAAGTAAAGACGTTAGTATGAAGACACCATGGGCCCTTCCAGCTCTATTGTAAAGTAAGAGTGAATTACATTACACACGCAATAGCAACATTCAAGTCACAGATGTAGTTCCTCAGTTGCTATCTGTGAAGGGCTGTACAAACTGAGGGTAGGTGCCACCTGCACGAGCAGGGAGCAAACACCAACTGTTGGGTTTTGGTTTTTTTTTTTGCTGGGTTGCCAGACATCTTCAGTACAAACTATAGCCCCTGGTTAAATCCAGTGCACAATGACCAGGTGCTGAGCAATTCAGGAACACAACTCTACAAACACCTCCATTCGTTTCAGCTGTAGTACATTTCCTATGTCGAAAGGGAGGTATGAGATGCTACCATCAACAGGTCTGGCAAGAAGGAAGCAGAGAGGTGACACTTGTTCATGTGGTTCCCCTGGAGGATTAGCTGCTTGTAGCCAAACTAACAACAGCACAGTGCCCTCCTATAAAGTGCACTGCAAACAGCTCTCCAGGCTAGTTACGCGCAGTATATACATCCAGACCTTGACCTCTCGATCATCAGACAGGAGAGAGATTTTAACTTCTTCTGTGCCATCTACGTTCAACCAACAACCAGTGAACAGCCTTTGGCAGCTGTTGTAGCTTTCTGCAACAGTCCATCAGTTTGCTGCATGTGGTTTTCTTGGATTTCTGCCCCTCCTCTTTCCCCTGGAGAAACTTGGGAATAGTCTGCAGATCAGATGTAATACCATGGAAAGCTGCTTCTGCTTACAAAAAAAAAAAAAAAAAATCCCACAACTTTTTCAGCCCCATCAAACAACTCTAAATGTGGCAATGTACTGGACACACACATTCAGCATATATTCACTATAAGCAGCAGCAGCACAACTCCTGGGAGTCCAGGCTGCCCAGTGACACACTGAGCATCAGCTCTGCTGACGGACAGTAAACCCGCAGGAAGGGACCATTTACCAAGTGCATCCGTTCGGCCTGCCCGCAAAGGCAGGGCTGTGCCACGGTGTGCAGCTCTGCCCAGAAGGCAGAAGCCATCTGCACAAGGAAAGCTGGACTTCACTTCCCTGTGCCTGGGTATTCGTTTCAGGAAACTTCACATTCCCAAGCAGAGTTTCAGGATCTACCCTAACTGCTCTGTCAGATGCAGAACTGAGCCAAGCAGGTATGTATGTCTGGGATGATCCAAGGCATTTCTTTACCCGCCTTTCTTGCTATTTTCAGAATATATTTCTGAAAGCACTTGAAAGTATTTTTTTATGTTTGTTGATGATTTACATTTCAGAGGCAGCACATGAACAAAAGTGCTGACCTTTTTCCTAACCTTTGACTGATCCTATGAGAAAAAGGAACATCTTGTTAACATTACTTATCTTTAATTCACTGATTCTACACAAAACTAATGATCATCAGCTAAAGCCTCTAACTCTCTACAGAGAGTAGTTTAATTAGAAAGATGATCATTGATTAATCCACTTGAGTTACTCTGGAGAAGGTGTGACTGAGCAGAGATCACTCTACCCCAGAGAAATGTGCATTAATTAGTTCTGCATTAAACTGCTTTCCTCTTTATTCAACTTAAAAAAAAAAAAAAAGCTGCTTTCCTCTTTATTCAAAAAAAAAAAAAAAAAAAAAAGCAAAAACCCACAACACAACAACAAAACCCCCAAACTTTCAATGTTAAACTTCTGAAGTATTTTTTATTTTACTTTATTCTTTAGGAAATCTCACATTTTCTTGCCTTGGATTTCATAGCCATCTCTTTAATTTTTTTGAATTACTGTGTTTTTACAAAATAAACAAACCCAGGCTGGAGGTTCAATACGCATTTGCAAAGCCCTGCCAAAGAACTGCAATCATGAATTAGTTGGCTCGGGCAAGCAATGAAGGATGACACTGATACTTGATAGGAATGTACACAGTGTTACATACATACCACAACTGAAATCAGGTATACTCCCGTCCAGTGAGCGGTTTCAGTGTCCCGCCTAGGAAGACAATCAAAAATAAAACCTTATTTAAAGGTTTCCTCACTCTTTTTTAAGCTCTCATCAAAATTTCTCCAGCCGCAGGCTGGCCTACAGCCTGATCGTGAGTCTTTTATCCCTGAAAAATGGGTAAGCCTTCTGTGACCTTATCTGTGCACCACAACTCACACTGCCCTTAGTCTGGTAAAGCTCACGCGTCACCTGCCCTTAGGGTCACAATTCTGTCTGCTGATGCTCTGAACAGCAAGAAGGACTGGCTAACTTTTCTCTTTCCATGAAAATCCCCTCCTGGTCTCCACACATTAATAGAAAGCATCCCCACAGCATGACCTTCTCCTTGCCCACTGCCCTGTGACCCAGGGGGAGGCCATCTCCTTCCCACAGGTCTAGGGACAGAATGGCTGATCCCCAGGTGATTTCAAGCAAATAACCCTCCTGCTCCATGTCCCTTTGTCCAGAAAGGTCTCCTGCAAGGTGTCCGGTAAAGTTGGTGCCTCAGCTCTGTGTACAGGAGCAGCCCAATCCTTCTCCTGGTCACCAGAAAGTGACATTAGGAAGGCAGACATGGGGCAGACCGGACAGCCAGGCTAGGCAGGGCAGGGAGGGAGGAGCAGAGCTTTCTCTTCCACATCCTAAATTACATGCTTCATATCATGTCTTCTCCTGTGTATGCTTCTTCCCGTACTTGCCATTATTTATTCACTTTCAAAGCACAAGCCACCATGCAGGACACACCACAGTCCCACAGAACTCCTGGTACATGGTTAGAAAGGATTTTTCCATTGGCCTCTGTCAACTTAATACATAATCAATACGTGGCATCAGCAGAAGTCAAGTGAGAAAGCTGATCCTACATCAACATGCCGTTTTAAGAGCATCCAGAATCAGTCCATTGTGAATCCCTTCTCTGCTGCCATTATGCCTGCTGGTGGAAAGGTTTTTTCTAAAACTGTTTATTTCAACGTTATTTCATCATCAACAAGTTATGGAGAAAAGAAAAGAAGCCTATGTTATGGCAAAGGACTGGGACCAATAACTGAATCTTACTGAGGCTTGATGGTCTTGCCAACACCCATACATCAGTTCAATGATGCAGACTTAAAAAGAGGGTGACCGATGGGGAAGGGACACAGAAATTACAGAATTGAGCCTGATCTACGTGAGGTCCATCACAAAACCACAGCTTTCTAGTGGTAAAGGGATTAGATCTGCAGAGAGTGCAAGCAAGGCTCCATCACCAGCTTGGGACTCTCAATTTCAAAACATTTTTGCAGTGAAGCAACTTAAGAAAATAAACATTCCTAGCCAGGCAGAGATCAGTCATAAACTTTTTCTGAAATGGAGATGAACTCTTATTGTGTATTTAAAGCAACACTATAAACCAGCCCATATCTATATAAAGCAATGCTGTGGGCTTAAAGCAACAGCGGTGTTATTCTCAGTCAGAGCTCAGGCTGAATACCCCAGGAAAGACCCAGGGGAAGGAAAAAAAAAAAAAAAAAAAAAGCTCCTAAGCAAAATTTCAAAAGAAATTAAAACCTTTTGCAGAAAAAAAGTTAGAGATTATTTCTGTGAAATTCTCCATGAAGCTAACAAAGAAATCCAAAAAGAGTTGCATGTAGAAAGGTGAGCCTCATATTTCCATAAAGCTAGCAACATTATCAACAGGTCATTGCTCACATTTGGTGGTACACACCAAATTTAACTTTTAGATATCTACATTTTACAGATACCATGCTGTAAGAAATGCTTCAGAATATACTGCACTATCTTACATTTTTCCAAGTACTTTATTTTCCCTTTTCTAGCACATTCATCTTGTATAATTTTTTAGTACCTTATGTCATGCACAAGAAAATAGCCTGGTATTGTATTCTACATTTTCATCAGGACATTCATAATTGATTAAAAGCAACAGAAATGCTGACTTCAAAAATATTAACCTGAAATATAGGCCAAAATTCTGTCTTTTTCCTTAAATATGTTTGTGAAAAATTCAGCACATCAAGATAAACATTTAAGGGAAACACTGGAGTTCCTCCTTCTTATATCAGCACCCAAACTCCCTGGGAAGTCACCCACCATTAACTCCAGCTGCCAGGCAGACAAACCTATAATTCGCCACACTGATTAAGTCTTATCTAAGATTTTATAACACAGGGACTTGAACTGCTTGATTTTTTTAGTTCACTCTACAACCCTTATGGTTTTTTCCAGATTAAGAGCATAAAGTTGACGCTGATGATAACATTTCCACTCACACAAGTTTTAATTAGTGGCATTTTTGTTGGTGGGAGCATGCTTTGAGATGGGCAGTCTTAGCGCTAAGGAACAATCCTTACAGAATATCCTAATAGCCTGAATAGGCTGAAAATGCTAAATGGTGTATCATGACTGCTGCAGGTTGCTAGGACGTCCATGGTAACATTCACCTTTGAGTGTGAAATGTGAATGCAAATCTGAAGGGAGACAAAACATCATTCTTCATCACGGTTAGCATGACAGATTAGCAGAAAGATTGTAAAAACAACCTAGTCATTTATACTCAGCAAGCAATTAGCTATTTGTTGCAATCCTGAGCTATTTCTTAGCCCACAAACTTGGCCAACACTAGGGGCTGGCAAGTGCTTCCCTCTCCTTTTCCACCTCACCTGCCCAAATTCAAACTCTCCCTTCCAGAAAAGCTCTTGGTGCCTTTCAGGGATCACAACTGAGAAAGCAAAGATCTAAAGCACTTTTCACTACGAGGAGTATTTTGTGCCTTCTGAGCAAGCTGAATATTTTAAAAGGGCTTAAGATAGGGAGAAGCAAGAGTTATTAATGCCATTATAAATGTGAAAGAACAAGAGGAATGTGGGAAGAGGGAACCCAAATGACATGAAGCCTTTAGACCCTGACTGGAGCAACGCCAACATATCAGCAACTTCATTCCCACCCTGCAGAATGACTCAGACCTGACCTTAGTCTTGCCATCAGCCTCAAGTCATCAACCTGTGTTACCCTGATTTCTTCAATAGCTTAAAGACAACATGCATTAGATTCTTGATTTTTTTGTTTTATTTCAATCTTCATAAAACATCCCAGTAGTATTTTCATGCTTAGCTATTTTTAAATAAAATAGATAGATCCAACCCTTCTATGGAAGTCATGACTCCGAGAGTTGTGACTTTAAAATAATGAAGAATTACCGGTAAAATCCTAAAATCTGGCAGTACTAGATCCTCCCTGCAATCTGGGAGAAAGAAAGGTAGAAGACAGAAAATTATTTTTCAAACCTTGTTCCCAAACTTCGGGGATCACACCTCTCATCCTAGGCACTCCTGAGAGTGGTATATGGACCAGAGTATAAATTCTACTCCCAGCTTCATCAGAAATTAACTGCATGAGTGATGACTAGTAAAACAGTAGTGATTTCAACTGCTTTTCAATTACTGTCTCAAGTATGCCTTGGCATAAAGCTTTACTGAATTTGGAACACTATTAAACGCCCAGTCACCTTTTCCTCTGACAAAGCAGAGGCAGCGGGAATCGCGGAGCTACCCAGCCGGGTGCTCGGTACCACCCATCATATTCATCACCCCAGGCACAGACAGAGGCTGGTGGGGTTGAAGCATGTTTTGTAAAGTGGGAGTATTTGAAGATTTTATCAGCAAGCCCCTAATCTGCTCTTGCAAGCACGTGCAGATAACAATTTTCACCAACTCTGGTAGGTTGGCAAATCTGGGTTAATTTCCACGGGGCTGCAAAAAGCACCCTGACTCCCCCCTCTACTCCCTGAAGGTATAACAACTCTTTGAAGGAATGGCTGGCTAAATAAAGTCGACAAACCTCTCTAATTTTCTGTAATGCATTCTTTTAAAAACAGTTGGAGTTCTTCCGTTGAAAACCTTTCCAAGAGGTTTCAGCCTGAAGCAGAAAAAACACTGTGGAAATTTTTTGCATGAATGACTGAAGGCTGGCAAGAACTAAACACAGGTGAAAATACGATGCTAGAATATGGGAGGCATGCTTAAAGGCGCTCCCACCACCTCTATCTACCATATTTTATATATAATATTGTTTAATGCAGCTGGAAATCTAAAGGCATATTAAAACAGCTTTAAAACACTAATGGCCACCCTTTCTGTTATTGTTGTTTCGATATTTTAAACCGGGGAAGGCAGGATTACTGCAGTTTTAGCAATATAAAGTATGAACCATCCAGATTTCTGTGCTGAAAATCCCTCTCTTGGGATCCGAGGCCAGGAAGGGACCACCTGGTTCGACCAGTCCCGCCACAAGCACCCAGGCACTGCAGACATCTGGTCTGAAGGGTCTGTGGATCATATAATCCGTCCGTCCACATCACAACCCACAAAACACTTCACGAGATCCAAGGTGAAACCTGCAGCCTGCGGGAAGGGACCAAAGCCAGAGGCACAAAGCGTACGAGAGAGCGAGAGACTGGAGACCTCACAAGGGTCCTACCGCAACACAGGATTTTCTATACTAAAGGACACAGCTCTATTGCCAATCCTCATCATCCATGGAGAAAAGAAAGTAAAAAAAATCAACCCGCTAACTCCTAAAAAGGAATTTTGAACCAAATTACGTACAGCTTATATCACAAATCACAGCAGGTCCTTGGCCTACCAACCACATCCCTCTGGGTTCCTAAATCAGTGCAGCCTACACCACCCCTGGTGGGTGGGTTGGGGGAGTCACAGCCATAAGATGACATTGAGCAAAATCCTCTCTGCATATGACCCCCTCCACTGTGCACGTGGAGAAGCTGGAAGACCACGCTCCTAATTTAGGCACCTCAGTACATTGCTTGCCTGACGTAAAACAAATCTGAGCCACAGAATATCCTTCCTACCTCTTTTTGAGCAACAGCAAGAAAGAAAAAAAAAAACAGAGGAAGAAAATTTTTTTTCCAGTGGAATGTAGTTTAAGAGGCTGATACCCTGGTAAAAACTTAAAGGTATAATGAATTCCAGGATTCATTCGAGTACTCCATTCTTAAAAAACACAATAATGAAAGGCTTACATATGAAATCTACTAGTAATAACTTTGGGGTCAAATCCATAGTGATTTCTTTGGCAAAGCTTTCACTGACGACACTTAAATGTGATTTCAGTGGGTGTTCCGCCTGAGAAAGGACTTTGGGATTGGCCCACACTCTGTATATTTAAGTTACCCCAGTCCCAGTATTATACAGCGCCAACCAGTCACAAAACCTAGCATTATTTAAACCATTTGCATGCCAGAATCTCCAATTGCAGGGTGCAAAAGCCAGCAGGAAGCATTGATCATTCCCTTAGCAGCAAACAAAAATGCAACCTTTTTTTACTTGGCTTTCTTATGATATCATTTACCTTCTATAATAGCAATTGCTTTTTTTAAAACGTGGATTTGCATGTATTCAATTTGCCAGTTTCCCCATATAGATGTAAATTTACTGAAATAGCTGTTCACAAAATCCAAAGCCCAAGGGTGGAGTCCTAAAAATAAATGTATGTAGTTTAAGATCTTTTATATCCATACACGATAAGAAATCTGGTTCTTTTCTGGTGAGCCATAAAAGGGGAAGAATGGGAAAACCACAAACAAGCAAACAGAAAATAAAAATCTGTATGTTTTGACCTACCCCCTCAAAATTGCATGGATACTTCAATGCAACCACTTGGCTAAATGTTTCAAATGTTGGTTTTGCAAAGTATTTAGCCATATAAACTACCCTTCTGTTTCTGTTGGCTTCAAATGTTCCTAGGCTCACGAATTCTTCCTTACGTCTTATTATTCAAAAAAATACAGCCAACATTGCCTTTATGGAGCAAGAAAAACCTGACTATCATTTCCCAGTTAACTCTTCTGGATCTGCATGACAATGAAATCAGCAACAGCAATTTCAGGCCAGGTTTTCTAATTATTGCACCTAATCACTACCATTTTAAAGTATTTTATTTCCCAAGTTGTACCATAGAAAAATCTCTACAATCACAACGCAAACTCAGGTCACAAGAGTGGGGGAGCACATGCTCTAGAAATTTATAATGGTCTATGTACCCAAAAAACAAGAAGCAGCAGTAGGCAAGACTTACTGCCCTACTGAATGCCACAATCACAGAAATATTTCAGACAGAAAGCATTTCTTTTTTTAATTTGAAAGACTTAACTAAGTCAGACCTAATACCGATCTCCCACCTTCCAAATTCAAGTATTTCAGTGAACATAGCCTTCATTGGCACTTTTATGCTGTACTTTTACACTACCGTGAAAGGAAATTTTATAATCATCACCTTCTTAATTTTCCAAGTATATTTTCAGTCTTTTGTCCGGCTTCTCTAACCTGAGGTATCAGTGACTAAACAAGCGATTCGTCTCCACTTCCATGTTTTCCACTTATTTAACCTCACACTCAAATGGTGAATTTGTGACGTAGCTATTTCCACAGCAGGTCGATGACTTCACGGCCAACAGCTGTCAGTCACTGTCTAAAGAAGTCCATGAAAAGGCTGCTTCAAACACCAGCCACCCTAGCAGGCATCAAGACAACACAAAGCAGTGAGGTCTCCCCCCTTAAATACCACGGGTACACTATTTGCAGGTCCTTCCCTTCGTTCCCCAAGGCCTTCCTTCCTGTAGCGTTCTTCAGGACCAGAAGAGCCAGCCAGGAGGAACTCCAGACGACTCCAAACAGAAACATACTCTCCCTTGCAAGCATCTAAGTTCTTCCACCCGAGCAGAGGAATGAACTCCACAACACGGCAGTGAAAATGTGCATGCTGCTATTTTTCTGAAGAAGCGCTGCCCATCCCAACAATTCCTGGATGCAAAAACAGTATTCAAACTACAAAACCATGAGCTTACAAGCTGACTCTTTACTCAGAGAAACGTGATTTCTTCCAACTTTCAGGAATGTGACAATAACAGCAAATCTGACCCTGCTTGATAAGTGGCAGGCAATTCTCCATATAAGGTGAAAAATGTGCTAGTGCAGCTCATGCAACACTGCTAATTCCTTGCCTGTTCTCAATATTCAAGAACATAAATGAACATATAAATCAATTTTGTAAGTAAACCTTTTGCACGCTTGCAGCTATAAACCATCTAGACCATGCTCAGCACACAAGGAATTTTGAACTTAACCATTTAATCCCTTTTAAACAGAGTGCATTTACGCTTGGTATGTATATCACAGTAGCGCATAAATGAATGTAAATCTGAGAGGTCCCAGCCCCATTCAATTCCTAAATTCCCTTTAAACTTTACCTTTCCCCTGTCATCCTGTGCATTCATAGAATCATAAAATATTTTGGGTTGGAAGGGACCTCTAAAGGTCATCTAGTCCAACCCCCCTGCCGTGGGCAGGGACATCTTCAACTACATCAGGTTGCTCAGAGCCCCGGCCAACCTGACCTTGAAGGTT
>NW_008795490.1:4249669-4270549 GCF_000699145.1 Aptenodytes forsteri | reverse complement strand
CTGACCTGACCCATAAGCTCTCGGTCCTCATCCATCCCCAGGCAGAGCTCCATGCACTCCAGCTGGTCACTGACATAGAGGGCGACCTGTCCAACCCCTGACTAACAAACTTGTTGCTGGCAGCACATCCAGCATGCCAGGAGAGCAGCCAGGAGAAGGGCAAGGAGTGGGCTGAGGACTGGGTGAAGCCCAAAAGCCCGACACAACCTGCACGTCCCCTGGGCTTTTCCGTGGCAGAAGCACCAGGGTATCGGCACAGGACTGCTGCTACTACTGTTCAGCATTTTTATCTTAGCTCTGATCGTCCAATAATCTCTGTGTAATAGCAACAGAAAAATAAGCAGCATTTACCTATTTGTCCATTACAAGAAGATTGCAGGCATTGCTCACTAAGAGACTGATGGAAAGACTGCTACCGATTTTAATGAGCTCTACACCAGGCTGTGAGAGCAGACAAAAACTACTTTATATGATCCCTTCCCCACAAAGCAAGTTACAGCATCTGCAAAAGATGTATCAGACCTGGTAATGAAATCCACTTTGTTTTGAAGTTACACCCAAGCCCCAGACCCCCATTTCACTGTTTTTTACACAATGGTGTCGACACCATTGTGTGTTATCTTAATGGTCTGACAAATTGCCCAATGAACCAGCTGGCACACCAATGGACTTTTTTTTTTTCCTTTTCCCCCCTCCTTTTTGTTAAGGAATGAAGTATCAATGGCCAATAGGGCATAAAAGAGAGGAGATTCAGAAAAAGTCCCCAGGGGTCTTTTGGAAACCACTCAAAACCAATGGGATTATCAGGGGACAGAAGACTTCCTAAAATCTCATTGGTAATGGGAAGAAAAAAACAAAAGGATTAATTTTTTTTTTTTAAAAACGAAATCCGCAAGTCCATGAACTACTCTGCAGAAGTTGTACTCTAGAAGTCAGTGACCTGTATGAGAGGTACAGAGGAGAAGTTTCCACACATACTGCACATATACATATAAAGTGTGGGTGGAATAGTAGGGGAAAAAAGTTCATAATTTTCTTGAACCTTTATGAGAGGACATGGAAAATTTTGATTTGATTATTTTAGCCACAGAAATTTCTTTACATCAAAGAAAGCTCAGATGATGGCTTCAGATTGCCAGTCTTCCTAGTTTATCTATATTCAGCCAGCTTGTAATACTCCCAAGGCGAGAATATGTAACATGATGTGCTGAGAAGACATCACAGACTGCTTCATTGCTCGCATAAATCTAGGCTTCTATTGCACCAAATATTTAACAGCCAAAAAGTGAACGTGGCCAGGAAAGGAGAAACAGAACACATTAAACGTCTCAAACAACAGGGATGAAAAGTGCAATCGGCACCTGAGTTATACTAGTCTTTCACAGCTTTGCTTATTGCAGGTCCCATGAAGTTCAGGTTACTGGTCTGCAGACAGAGCACAACATGCTACAATGTCACAGCTATTAAGAAACTCAACAATCAGGGATGACTGGCTACAGTGACTTCTTCCAAGAGGTTTCTCTCCATCTATTAACCACAAACACCTTGTCAAAAAACTCTTCTACTTTTGCTTTAAAAAAGTCTTCAGCCTCTCCCCGTGACAGTGGCCTGACACACAAAAACTCTAGAACTGAGGGGGCTGAAAATTAAGAAAATGATCAGTGTGCGTTTACCAGCTAATTATCCTGCATTTGGCTAATCGTGGTAGTATTAAATCATTTCTGTTTGCTGACAGTGCCATGACTAGCTTGTATTTAACTTTCTGCGTCTCAGCTTGCACATCTGTAAAATGACAGCACTGTCTGGTCTGCAGAGCTTGAATGAACCGCCACAATCTGTGACCCATCCAGTACTGCTACTGCTGCTGGGCTACTTCACTGCTTACTTTCCAGAAACATCTTGAAATTTTTGCATCCTATTATTGACATCCTATTCCTAGGATGATTTCAACATTTAATCAATTCTAATTATTAAAATACTCAATCTAGTATACCTTGATTGGCAAGTTACTTTTGAAGGGATTACTTTGGTACTTGACAAGTTTAGACTAATTTCTGAGATGTAACTTGCAGAATTCCACTTGAGGAAGTGCTAATGAACCACCAAAACCCCCAAAACAAAACAAAAAAGCCCAGCCTGGTTGACACGGTCATGCCGCATACACTTCACAACCTGTCTCTATTGCCATTTATGAAGCATTAAGAGCATGTTTCATAATTCAGAAATTTGCCCCCTCTATGGTTTTGCATTTCAGAAAAAGGTAAATATATAGTATAATATAAACCTGTTAAAAACCTGAAAAAATAATTAGGAGGTTTGTACCAGACCCCATTCCAACCATTTGCAAAATGGACTTTAATACAAAGAGAGCCACTATCTTGGTGGTTTCAAAGAATCATAAAACTGCATGCAGCTTTAACAACAAATATCAAAAAATACATCCACAGTCAAGAAAAGAAAGGATGCATCAGGAAAGCTTGATGGAATAGATTAGCAGCTTCGGTAGATTAATGTTTAATATGTTTCTGGGAAACGGAAAGCAAAGAAGGGGTCTACTTTAATTACAATACTTACTTGCCTGTAAAAATAAAAACAAACCAATCAACAACCACAAGAACAACAAAACACTCGAGGTGAAACGTGTTTCTTTTTGCAAAATAAGTATAAAACCAAATGGGACTGCTAAACTGGATAACAAGCCGATATTCTTCTGTCACATGAGCTCTAAACCGGAGAGGCTAGTGAACATGGACGTAATCCCAGGCACAGGTCTGCTACCATCTAAATCACTGGAAATAGTTGCATACTTAACACTGGGTATATACTGGGCTCACTGGAACAACCAATAGTTTCACTCAGCTAAAGCTGCTATTATAATTAAAAATACAAAAACACTGCTCAGAAAGAGCAGTGTTACCACGTGGACAGGCAGAGAGTGTCAGCATTCACTTGCTGAAGGATGATCGACTAAAAGGTTTTACCGCAACAGGAACTCCAGGGAATTGGCGCCCTGCCTTCAGAGCAGTGACCTGGAGTCGAAGGCATCACTTCCTATTCCAAATCAGCTAGGACACAAAATCCTCACCCACTAAAAAACGGCTCCAGAGGTTTCTGGCTGTCAGAGATTCTGTCTTGTTGACTTTTTTTGCATAGCACCTATTGCCTTGCCATGTAAAGTAGCATAGCCCATTAATTACTACCAGGCAGCAAAGCATTGCAATGATATGCATCTGGATTTTAGGACTCAAATTACACTGTTTGCTGTGTTCTAGAAAAGAAAAAAAAAAATCAGGAGAATTAACTCTAAACATTATTTAATTCTTACAGAATGACTCTTTAAGCATGTTTACAGTCATTCACATCTAATACTCGTTCTCATTTCCTGGAAGCTTATCTACTCTAAATTCCATACAGAAGTTTTTAGTGGTATATGAAGACGCATACAAATTAACCACACTCCAATTCATTCAGATGAAATAAAACAGTAAATTTAATAGGGATGAAACTAGAGCTGTCAAATTATATCTGAACTAACAAAAAAAATTCTGACCTTTTTGTAGAAATTTACTCTTAAAGGACCTATTATATAGCCTTAATTCAGAGGATAACTCTGATGTGGCTCAGTACAAACATGCTTCCAGTCGACTCGCTTTTTATGCGGGGAATGCAAAAGGGAATGTCTGTTATCCACATGATAGTAAAGAGCTCACGTGGCTAAACCACAAACTTGGAGCTTTTCAGGGTTCAGCGCTTAAAGCTTCAGAGATTATGGCTCCTACTCCAAAACCAGTCCAGAAAGCATGGCAGGAACCAGGATAAGAGACAGTAGAGAGAACTTTTGCTGTACCTTTACTGACATGGCTCCCCCATAAGCTTCCCATGAACTTTTGAGGACACCATTTAATCATTCCTATCTTTTCTCTGCAAGATTTTATAAATATTATAAATGTGTGTATATTAATAATACATACAATAATAAGTACAATAATATATATATACTTATAATAAAATGCCAATAATAATGAATGGAAAAAACTTTACTCAAAACAATGATTAATAAATTATCAATAATACTCCATGCCATGATACTAAGTGCAACATGGTAAACAATGTATTACGAATTCAACTTCTACTAACAACCAACCTCAACTACCGCAATTCTACAAAGAAATCTATAGAAGTGAATGAAAAAGCCGTCAGCAAAACATAAAAGTTCCCCATAAAAAGGTCTTTGGCTAAGGAAGATAACTGCACAACAAGAACCTCATATCTCAAGAGGATATAGAGAACACAAGTGAACAAAAAGTTAATGACGAGCTCCCATCCTGAGATCCCAAACCAGTTAGCTCACATAGCTGCTTGAAGTATTGACCAATCATGTTTTATTTGGGAGACTGTCTTCCCTATAACACAGAAGTCCCAGTGAAACACGAAATACTGCAAGATATAGAAGCAATGTCAGCATGTGGATCAGAGGAAATAAAGAACTGTTCCAAACCAAAGTAAATTGTTTTGAAAGAAACAAAACGTTTAAATGGGTGTATTGGTCGAGCACAGCTCAGAAACTGGAAAAACCTTTTATTATGATCTTGTGATGGGGAAAAAGAAGTAGTAAAAGATAAGTATTTTAAATAACCCGGACACTTTTTGTGATGATTCAGCCCCATTTGTTACTCTTCATAGTTGGCAGCTGAATGTCTTAATTGCTACACCGGTTTTATACCGGTAAGAAGTAGCCACTGATTAAGAATTGTCCCCGTCTCAATTCAGTGAATGGCAATTAATATCTCCTCTCCCGTACAACTGGGATTCAACGTTCATAAAGTGCAAGAGGACAAAAGTAACTGACTAAAGGCAAATTTGAAAGCAGCGATAAAAGCCACCCTTTACACTTGTTCTTAGCCCTCAATACACACTGCCATTTACAATACAAAGTTTAGCGAATGACCTGTCAGTATTGGCCTTGGGTGACACCCTCTCCACACAGATAACTGTGCACATGGAGATCTTGCAGGACATGTTCTCGAATAAAAACATTGGCTCAGAGATTTGAGAGTGACAATTCATCACAGATATTTTCACCCCAAGCATTATACCAACAAAACCCCACATGTTTTATGGTGCTAAACCCCCTGTGTATCATTCCAGGAAACATTTCATCATAACAACATCGCTGACGGCCAAATACTGCAACCAATCCTCATCCTGCCAGTGAAGGGCTGCCTCCCAGCAATCCATATTCCGATGTCCTGCGTAGCCTAAATTTAAACATCTCTAGGGACAGGGCTCCCAGCCTTTCCCCAAAGAAATGCTCTGCTACTTATGAGATCCGACTGTGAAGATGCTCTTCCTTTTATTCAGATTAAACTTACTACTAAGCTTACTACTTCCAATTTTTACCATTCGTAATCCCTCGCAGTGTCTTACGTAATAGCCCCTTATGCACAAGGTGTTATAGCTTTCAGGTATGCCGATCAGTATGTTAGCCCTCTCCCCATGACCATTAAGCTAAGTTATCCCACATTCACATCTTAGTTTACTTCACTTGAATCAGCCTTCAGTATGCGATCATTTGTTACTCTCTTACAAACTCTCTCCAAAATACACACCATGTCCTAAACACCACACGTTTTTAGACTGCTGTGAACTGCCTGATAGTTTATATGTATTATATTCCTTCCTACCGCTGCGGTGCCCAGACCTGAAGGCAATAATCCAGATGTAGCCCTACAACAACTGCAACAGACCAGCAGTGTTATCCCCTCCCCGATTTCTATAACTCAGTTTCTGGTGGTCAGTCTATGTTTCCATAAAACACTAGTCTGCCGTGCAAGAATATTCCACGTCTCTACAACCACTACCACCACCCCCTGTGCCTGGTCCCGTCTTCTCCTTCCTCCAGTTATTCTCAACTTCAGCAGTACGCCTCGAATTCAGCTCTGTCTCTCCAACACTTAGATCATCCTGAAGGATTTGCAGAGTATCTTGAACTGTTTACAAGTACCAATCTTTTTCTTCATCCCTCTCCAGAGCGATCTCGCGCTACTTTTGAAGAACGCACTGGAGACCGTCAGACACGTCCCTCCTTTGCCAACGTGGAGGGCAACCAGTGCTGAGCGCTGGGGTCACACACAAAGGCTCTCTCGAAGCCTCATCTGAAACGCTTACTGACGCCGCAAAATTAATAAAATCTTTTCCATTACCAGCGGTAACTGGCAAAATCCAAGGCAGCAAAAAGGATCTGTGGCTTTATAATATGCTACTCAAAATATCTGCTGATGGTCATAAGACAGAAAGAATAAGCCAGAAAAACTGTATGATGTAGTCAGTTGGCAACCAGGGAAAATCACACACAAAATGAAATGCGTTCAGCACTGTAAAAGCAGGGCTGTGGGAAATTGTTGGTTCTCCATATAAGGATCCAATATTTTTTCAATTTGCCAGCATAGCATAAAGCACATAAAATCTTAAAATAAAATTCTAAATGTTTACCATGAAGAACACTTTTTACAATATTTCTTAAGAATGTTAATTCTGTACACCCATGAGTCCCGATTTTACGATTTGCAGCCAGCCTAAATGAAAAATAAGAATTTTTAAATTCTCCATATAAAAAGTCAACCACCTTTTTAATTGAGAGTTAGAAAAGTGTAATTGAAAATTACTAACCTCAACACACTCATTAGTGACAAATCCTAACCCCAGTTAAACACAGCCCTAATAGGATTAAAGAGGCATGCAGGATGATGTATGCAGCCCTGGTATGTAAGAAAAGCCTAAGAAAAATCTGGATCCATCCGCAGAGCAGGGATCAGACAGAAAGCTCTGGGAGCATTGGTAGCTTGGTGCCCGACATGCACACGCACCCCTCCCGGTACCCCCCTTCATTGTTTGAGCTACAGATGCTGGAGCTACAGATGCTACTCACAGGCACCCTCAGGACCGCAGGAGCTGGGAGCGTGCCCCACTGCTGCCTGGAGATACCACTGCTGGGCCCAGAAGCCGCAAGGTCACCCAAGCTCCCACGGGAAGGAAGCGGGCAACGGCACACCATGCACCTCACAACAAGGTGTTTCGCAGAGCACAGATGCCCTTTCCACGTTTTTAATGGTCCTTTGCCACTTCTCCTGCCGCACAAAGCTCTTCAACAAGTGGGCAGTTTGGTCCACCACAGCTACAAAAATCGCACATACAGGTAAGCAGGACGCAGGCTGAGTTTCATGGTCTCAAGGTCCTCCCGTGAGCATCAAAATCATTGAGCATGAGATTTCCTATTGATCGCATGCCACTGGCTGCACATCTAAGGAGGCTCAGGAGGGTAAATAGTTTTTTCCCAAGTCAATTGTAAATTGGCTTTCTAAATTGTCTCCAGATCCTTTCCAGACAGCAGAATGGAAATAATTAGAGGTGGTTGGAAAATGGAATTTTTGTCCTGCGGGGAAAGTCTGATAGTCCTGTACTTATTTTTATCCTGACACAGGCCAAAGTGTAAAAGTCTTAAAATATTTAGTAGAGCAAAATACTGCAAGGTATTCTGATATATACTGAAACAGCATCCTGAACACGCTTTGACCTATTTTGCTGCTACAGAAGAAGTCGAACAGAAAGCACCTTTAGCTCGACTACTCCGGTGCCAGCTGGGGGTGAGGGTTATGAGACCCGACAGGCACTGCCACACATGAGCGCACCCAGGCTGGGAGGCAGGGAAGCCACAGGAGGAGGGAGCCAGCCAGGGAAGCTCTCAATACTTGAGGGTAACCTGCAGCACCAGGGAAGGACAACCAGCCCTGCTACCTAAGGGCTAGACAGGGGCCCAGGCTGGCGACCACCCCAGCAGCACCAAAGAGCATGAGGCGTTACACAAAGGGCACTTTCCAGATTTGGCAGCACACCCCGCCACGACACAGCGTTGGACTGCTCCCCGGCCCCATCACGCAAAGTCACATCCAAAGCCTGGGAAGAAACCAGGCCATCACTGCAACTCCTGATGGACAAAGCTGCTCTCCTCCAGCAAGGGGAGCAGCCCAAGTCATGCACCTGGATGGGGAAGACCGGGGGAAGGTGGCGTTGCCTGGGCAAGGCTGACTGGGCCAGGGTGGCTTTCCTAGCCCAGGCAGCGAGGTGCAGGAGCCACCACCTCCATGCCTACAGCACCCGCTCACCCCAACACAACCGGCACAAGGATGACCCATTCCTCACATGGACACACCACCAGCCCACGTAAATGACTTATTTTCCTCCCCGAGATCCTTTCTGCCCCCCAAGACCACATGGCAGTCACTAGCACTGTTGACACAAGCTCTCCGCACACCTCCTCCTCCTCTCGCTCTGGGTGGGCGACAGGAGGACAGTGGGAACTACACTTAATCATCACTCCCTTGTTAATCTTCTGAAGACAAATTTAAATGACATGTTTTGGAGGTTTGGGTGAGGAGGTTCCTCCCATTTTAAAACAAACCTTTACTTCAGTCAGCAGTGGTTCATCCTAACTTTTCCTGCTGCTTACTGTGCAGGTAACACTTGCCCGCCACCCACATGCACACTGACTTCTCCACGGAGAGCAGACCCAGAGGTGGGAGCTGAGACACCGTGGGGAAATTTGCAGAGAAGAGATCTGTAAAAGTTGTACACAAACTGTGAACAAGAGTAGAAGGGGGATTCACTCTCAACACCTCTCAGGGAAAGGAAGAACACATCTTCCCTCCTGTTCTCCATGTACAGCACTATGCCTTCTGCTGCCTAACCAGAGACACGCTGTTGAACCGAGGACCTAGGTAACTCTAAGTCAACTGAAATTCTTTCTTCCTGACACCATGGAGATGGCCGCTTCATGCAAGTCATCCAAGTAGGATGCCTCATGGGAAAACCTTCAGTGCCATCACTCTGCTAGGGGTCTTCTCTGAAGCTGTTTAGCTGACAGAGCCATGGAAATCCTGAGCAGATGCGAATTCTGCATCATCTGATTCTTGGCTTCACCAAAATGCCCTTGACTAGTACTCCTGATGAGGATGACACCTCTGCCTGTAACTTGCTCTTAGCCACCATTCCCTCAATGGAACTTTCCACCGTACAGCTAAGGAGGTCTCCTTGGCATCTCTTCCTCTTCAGGTCATCTGGCAACTGTTCCGAGAGGAACCTGCAGCATGCCATCCAAGCACAGCTGAAGCAGACAGGGCCTGAAGCACAAAATGGCTAGATGTGGACACCAGAAAAAATGCTTATATCATTGTATCTTTCTCTGAAAGCTCTCTCCAAGCCAGACCAAAGTAGCAGGGGAAAAAAAGGAGCCCTTGGTTGCATATGGGGAAGGGAGTGATTGCATCGGTTCAAAAGATTCGCCTCTCCTAACCTTCCCACATAGAAATGCTGCTTCCAAGCAGCTTTATACTGAGGACTGCTGAGTCTACGGGTACAGGGCTCAAAAAAGAAGGCTTGATGAAGAAGGTGAAACACAGTCTGAAAAAGATCTTTGGTGTTTTGGACTTAGATGGCCACCAAATCAGGAACTAATTGCTTCTTCCTCTTTGTATTTCTACACAGTGAGGCAAGCTTTGCAAGTTACCAAAAAAAATCCCCAAAAAATCAAAAAACCAAAACCAAACAAAAAAAACACACCAAAAAACCCCCACAAAAACAATTAACAAACTCAAAGGCAGTCAAAGAGAGGCAAGATACTAAAGGCTGCCAGTTTCCTTTCATCAAAGATGCAGATTCACAGGATATGTCTATAGGTTATGATGCCAACAGGTTCAAACTTGTTCTGAACAGACACAAGGAATCCCTGCCCACACTCGGAGATAACCAAAAGCCTTTTGAACACTTAGCATGGCTCTGGGCCAAACTAATAAACTCTGCTGAGCCGCAGGGACATCACCTTTAGCTCTGTCCCATTACCTTGGGCTCAGCACATGCTGGCAACGTTCACAGTGCTTCATGCTGGCTCAAAACACGGGCAGAGTTCATTGCCAGCTGCCTTCACCGCAACACGCAGAGGGAGGTGCCGTCACGCTCACAGCTTTGTCTTCAAGCCTTCACTTCAATCTTGGGGCCATTCATACCCATTACCTGCATTATCAATCTAACAGAAAACATTTGAGGCCAGTTTTTGACTCAACTGTCAATGTTTTGACACAGAAACAGGGTTTTTCACCCGAAGGTGATGAAAGGTGTTGAAATGAGAGTCCAACTAAACCAATACACTTGACTTTAGCTTTGAATTACACCGTTTTACAACAGCTTTTCTATTGAAAATTAGGAATTTATGCATTTGCGCGAGACTTCTTAAACAAAACAGCGTTTTTATTCAAGTGTTCCTTTGGAAATACTTCTTCAACCCTCCGAACAGCACATCTGCTTAGTGAGTTGGATGGGGGAGCAGAGGAGGGGACAATGCGACTTACACCATGTTTACAGTGGGTACAGCTGCCAGGCTTCTATCCAGCTTTAAGACTTACAGCCTCTGAAAGCCTGGTGTCTGGTCTTTGACTCAAAAATGACATCTCTACAGACAGACAGAGGGGTATGGGACTGTAAAACCAAAGCATATTTTCTTAACACTGCTCCAGAAATATCCTCTGCTAAACGTGTAACAGATGCATGTTCCTCATTAAAAAAGTGTTGCTATACATTATGTCTTGGCTGTAGACAGATTCTGGCAAAGCCTGACACACTGCGGACATATAATTCATGTGTATAGTATGTGAACTCTGTACCCTGCTTCTCAACCTGCTGAGGTCCTGTTGTGGATCTCGGGATGTGGAAATGGGAGTGAAGGGAGAAAGCAGATAGATGTGGAGGACCAGTGTGAGGCTGATGCTGTAACTGAGAAAACAACAAAGCTTTTGGATGTACTTTTCCTAATACCATCCCCAGGCACCCAGCTTTTATTCCCACGTGTGTCATGAACTAGAAAAGCAACACCAATTCCAGCTACCTTTCTTTGACAGGAAAAAGAAATCATCACTTAGTGGTGACCATTTTGTTCCTTGAGTAATTTCTCGCCTTTTGTTGAAATTTAACTTCTGGGTTCTTGGAAAGGTAGGTCCTAATGATGAATTACAATATTTTTTGGCTGATTGGTGCTTAAAACTAGCCCATGCTAAGCATAACTTCGTATTCCACAGGGAGACCCTCAGTTTTATTCCTTGCCTGGTATTCAGACTTCCATTTAATTACTGGTTACTTAGATTTATAGGCAGATTTGCTAAAAACAGTGACTCTCTGTGCGCAGACAATAACCTTTTGATGGCTATGGTAGTAAAACTGAAATTCCTATGTAAACAGGACCAAATTTTAAAAGTAGCTGGTGTAGCGCTCTAATGAAATTGGCAGCACTGTGTGGGTACTTTGTCTTGGAGAACGCTAAATGGTGCATAGCCAGCATTTGCTCCATAAACTGTCAAACAAGAGAACCGCAACTGTTTGGTGATTTGTTTTTCTAATGTAGTTCTCCGCTATGGGAAATGTCTTTTCCATGACCAAACGTAGAAGCTGTCGAGATCCAAAAGAAATACAGGGGAGAAAGATGATGTCTAGAAGGTATCTCCCAAGAGAGAGAAAAAGTAAAGGAAAACATTTCTCAAAGACACAGGTTTGGTAGCGTTATGAAAGAGCACACTGCTTAGGAAAGAATTACTTTAACAATGCTAGCATTAATTGCTTGCATCAATTATGCTACTATAACACCCAGATCTTTCTTTTCCTTCATTAGGCAGTACTGATGATAATATTGTTGCATGCTTCAACAGAAAGAGCAAACAACAATACATGCGTCTGGTAACTCTTCTGAGGGCCTTCTACTACTTTACAAAATGAAGCAGACTTCATCACCTTAGAAAGGTAGAAAATACTAACACCCACCTTTCATTACCGAAGAAACAAACGCTCTGCAAGCAAGTGAGATCTGAGCTACACCTCGCTAAATAAAGCTGTACAGGAGCACTGGTCCCAAGTTCCCCATTTTGTTCTATATTCCTTTTGTCATTTCATTGCAGTTTTAGGCTCATGTCAGTACCACAGACAACAACAACAAAGTAGTTTTGCTCATAATAATAGAGGGTAGGTAAAAATCAATCTTTACTACTGAGGAAAGGATGTCCCTGATTCAGATTTTAAAAGCAACCAGTATGGACTGACTTTATTTCAAATAGACGCTCTGGTGAAGTCTCTCTCAATAACGGAAAAAGCAGCACAGCTCTCCTTTTTCCTACTTCTGTTTCGACCAGACAGAGAGAAAGAAAAAAATAAAACACAGATTTCATCATCTGAATTCAAACCTCATCTGACTCGGTCCTTAGGAAGACACATTGCATTTAGGTATTTGTGATGGCTATTAAGGGGTTGATGCTGGAGAAGTAATCAGATACACAGTATTTTTACTGGGGTTCAAGTGTCCACAATATCCAGTGAAATAATCAAGGCAGAGCAGACTGCACGACTCCTCTGTACGTGTAGATACTTCCCAACGGTGCAACTGTAGCTGTTAATTAGGCCTTGCTGCTATCTATTGCACACTTTCAAGTGGCTGATGTAACAGTTAGTTGCCCCCTACCCTACAATTTCCCTGCCTGCTGCCACACTAGGAACTGGTTGTTCATAAGAAGAGCAAAGGTAGGACGGGACTACTGCGTGGAATTTGAGAGCTATTAGCAGTAACATACCAACTGCAACAAATCTGCTCAACAAGAAGGGAGCATCGACACACATCAGTAGCCTACATCATGACTGCTGAGAATCAAAGTTCACATCGTTTTATGTTCCCGAAATGTCAACTCAATTGCAAATTTAAAAATAATAGTTTTATCACTTTGCCAGTCCTAAGACGAATCTTAGTAATGTTGTGCTGACCTTGACCTGGCTTGAGACAAGTAAGTCACAGATGCAGTGAAAACCAGAAGCCTACAGAGTAGTTACAAAAAATAAAAATCACAGCCATGATATGACATGCTAAAACCCTGTTCAATCCCTATTACCAGTTGCAATCTATATTAACCTTGGGGGATATTAGTAGATTAAGCTGCCTGCGATCACCATCTTCTTTCTTCTAATGTCCAATGCATTACTGGCATTATATAAATAGAAAAACCTTACAGAAGGGAGAGTATCGTGAGTGTTGTGCAGATATTTCCCTTTATTGCTGTTAACTACTGGATTGTGATACAACTTAAAAATTCATCTTCTCATTCAGAACTCCATGTGCCCAATGCGCTTAGTCAAGGCAAAGTCTTTTTACTTTCAGCAACAAAAATGATAGTCTCACCAAATAAAAAAATACCAAGGGAGGGGAAAGATTCATAGCAAGACATGAACATGAGGTCATGAAAACCCAGACAAAGAGGGAGTTTAAAAAAAAAGTCAGCATGAGTAATTATACTATTTAAAAAAAACAACCCACCTTAGAATTATTTACAACAACTTAGCTTTTCAGGTGCTATTTGTACTTTGTGATAATGAAAGAGCATAACAGCACTTAGGACCATCTAACATTTTTCCATATACAAAGGATTTTATAGGTACAGTATGCCAAACAAGGACCACAGTTATGTGGATAAACAGCTACACTGAAATCACTGTTGTCAGGTGACACTGATTTATTTTGTCAGTGAAAATGAATCTCAAACAAGCAGCATCATATCTGTTCCACCATCGGTTTCTGGCTTTAGCACCAGTACTATCACAACTGGAACCTCAAAGCTTGCATGCAAAAAGTGTGATGCAGTTAAATGAACAGATGTATTTCTCCTACAGAAATAACTAACCGCTGTCATTTTTGAGAATCAAAGCGTTAGAAAAACCCACTGGACTTCTGGTGACAATATGCCCTCTTGCTTGCATGGATACAGCGGGCTAGGAATTTCCTTCCCTTTTTTGGCACTTTCCGCAAAAGCTGATGCCGAGTTGAAGATAACATGGAGGATAAAAAGCAGGGGCAGGCATCTCCCATATACCCTGTTCTTCCACCAGCCAGCTGAATACGATAGACAACTAGAGGGGACCGTGGAGTCAGCCGATACATTTACTCGGTTACAGGAAATGAAAGCTCATGGAAGGGGAATCCCTTTGAACTGGATCCGATTATGCCTCCTGGTGAGCAGCAGGATGGAGGTGAACATCAGCCTGCACGCATCTTGAATGGAAGAAGCGTGAGGATCAAATTAGTAAGACGCCTTGTACCACAATGAGAAGGATTTTAGAAAGCTCACATTCAGACCAAGTCAAACCCAACACAGGCATGTATTCATTGATGATTTCAGCTTAATTAGTTTAGAGTGAAATGCCTGAAACTAAGCGATGTTACTTATCTGAAAACTTGAACATCTTTTAAGCAAATATTTTCCTCCTTGAGATCTGATAAAGGGGAATATATACAAAATATTTTAGTTCAAATAAAACATTCCTGTTGGTTTAAAACCACAGAAAAAAAGTAAAATTATTTTAACAGTTTCTTTTTTCAAACAAGATGCCTTGCAGTCAGTTGGTAAAGCTTGAAAGCTTATAATTACCTAACAAGCTTTGTATTCCAAACAATGGTATCTTAATGGTTCAAGTTTCTCTCCTTTCTGCTGTCGTATATACAATGATCACACAAGTTAATTATAGGGAGTTAACGCTGCCAAATATCACACACTAAAATTGTGATACAGTTCTATTAGAAATCAGGACAATTATACACTAATCATTGGTACCACTACCACATTAAAGTGCAATCTCTCTGCATCTCTGGGCAGGTCACATCTATGGGCAGTCAAGATAAAATCTGCACCAACTGGCCTAAACGAACGCTCTGCAGCAGGAACATGGCTGCACCAACATCGGCTCCAGAGCCGGGACTCAGTCCTTCCACAGTAGACTGGTTTCTTGAACTAGAATGAGGGGTGAATGTCCTGTTTTTATAGGACTGCATTTAGTGTTTCCTTTTAAAAGCTATTTTATTAACATTGTGGTGCTTCATAAAGGAAACTAATTCCACATATGGTTATTGCACATAAACATGCCTCCTACCTCTTAAGAGATACAGTTTTTAAGAGCGTTTTCAAGTGACTAATATCAAAGCAAATCAGCAATTTAAACTTTACAACATCAACTGAAGAAGACGTTTTGGCATGTCAGTATCCAAACTCTTCACAGTGTCCCTGCAGAACACATCTATAACTCCCATTTTTATACTCAGAGAAGATGCACACAGCCTTTCAAATGATGATGATGCAATCTAAATGATTTAATTAGAATAATATGCTCTAGTCCTTGGCCACTCTCTCGCCATAAAGCAGGAATTTCCTCTGGGCAGGCACTGCACACCAGCCAAGCTGCGACTGCTCTTCCCAGCTCCAAAAAATGTAGTCTTACTTCCCATTCCTGCGAGACACCAGAAGGGTCTGCTAACTTCTTTGACGTGTTTCCTTTCTTCTCTTAAGTCTAAATCCATCCTAACAGTACAAGGAAAACAGAGGCAGTTGTTACCATGATACAGAGTTTAAAACACTAATAAGAGCTACTGAAAAGCACGCACGTTGGTACTACCTTCTGATTTACTTTTCAAATCAAAACTAGAAGTTAATTTCTTCTCCCAAGAGTGTTTTCCTTTTTTAATTAAGGGACTTCAAAATCTGAATCTCTCTTTTTCTGGGGAAGGCATGGGAGAAAAAGACAAGATAGGCCCTATTGCCACCCCAAATTTATCTCAAACCCTATACTTTGTAAAGACTGATTTCTCTAAAACCCGATACCAATAACTTTTTTTTTTAAATTACAGCAGAAAACTATTTTATACAACCTTTTCTCTACAGTGCTTAAATATTGAGAGTGACGAAGCTGAATTTAACTTATTTCACTTCCAAAAAGCCGTAAGGAAGAAAAATAAGTAGTAAGAACAGTTTTCCTGCTTTTAATTTTTATTAATGACTCAGAGAAATTAATTTCTTTACACACATGAGAAGAAGTTGCTGACTTGAGTGAGCAACAAACTTTTGCAACTGACTTCAGTGGAGCCCCAATTAATATCCTCAAAGAGAACATTTGTCTTCTCCTTCCTAGCTGGCGATAAGAAGTTCACTTCTAAATTGCATCCTAGAGACATTTGCCTAAAACTATTTTCCTCCAGGCAAAAAAGTAAACATCTCTAAACATTTTATACTAACACTGCAAAGCAAAAAAACAGACTAAGCACTATTAACATGCACTTTTTTCCCCCCTTCTTCATATTTATAAGAAACAGGCAGTGATGCACACCACAAGGCTGGGATCTAATCAGACACAGTAAGGCCCTGTCTAGACAGGCAAAAGTTAATCACAATCAGTTAGCGTGGTTGAAGAACTCTATTAAGATGCAGGCCAGCAAGTACAAAACCACATTAGCAAACGATGCAGCACAACCAGGCGACAAGACAGCCAAGGGGCTTTCTGGTACCTTCAAAAATCAAGGCCCTCCTCGGATCACTGGCACGCTGGCATGCTGCAGCAGGGTTCCTTCATCACTGCCGAGTTTGACAGACTACAGACACCTGAGCAGCGGGCGACCGCGTAACCCCACGGCTCTCTGACCCAGCCACAGTCACAGCATCACGCAGGGAAAAGGAGCTCACAGGGGAGCAAAGAGGAGCCAGACTGCTATGCCATGATGCTGTGCCCAGGCACAAGCTGACCCAGTCCCAACAGCAAGGTACCGAGTGCCCACAACAGAGAAGACACTGTTTACTCAGCGGGCGAGCACCTGGTGAGGGTTTCATTCTCACCCTTCATCCCTTGGAATGATACCACTTTTGTTTGCAGAGAAACACACTTCCCTGATGTTTGGGATATAAGCACATATAACCTAGAAATAAGAAACCCTATACTAAAGAAGAAAGAAAAACCAAACTAGACAAACTATGAAAGGAATGAAAAATTAAAGATGAGTGATAAGAATTACATCTAAAGCAAAGCAAACTTGCTTCCTTTCCTGTGATCTTCCCCATGACCTCAAAACTTTCTAGGCTTCTCAATATCACCTATTTGCTTTGCAAACTGCGTATCACAGCATATTTGATTCCGTGGCAAATGTGATAAAACAAAACCACAGGCAATCTATTTATTACTCTTACTTTATTACTCTTTTTCAAATAATTGATTTTAAAATAAATGAAGAAATAGACAATTCTAAAAAGAGAAAGGAGGCAATGAGATCACCTAGGAAATCTTTATCTCAACGTCTATAGTCAGGAGCACTTCTAAATCCAGACACTCCAACATTTAATCATGGCCCACAAGAAATAGAAACAAAGCCCAGAAGAGTGCTCATATTTTAATTGCCACCAACAGTAAAACCTATTTTCAGCTATGCTATCCCAAGCAATGAACTACAAGCTTTACAACTGCTTTTAAAGGTCTCACACACCATTTGCTGAAGAGGAATAAGCATATACTGCTGCGGTTACACAATACGATACATACGCTTTTGGGAGGGGAGAGGAAGCTATAAACTATCCACAATCCACCAGGGAAAATCTTTCGTCTTTGAATCAAGAACAGGCTTCGTAATAAATTCCTTAGCTATTGTATTATATAATCTCATCGGTAGCATTTGTCCAAACTTTTCCAGTGCATTACTTTGTGTTGCTGCAATTTAGTTTCTAGACAGGGAAAAAAAATCCCACAGAAAGTTTGACAGTATATGCAGAAACAGTTGCAACTTTTCTATTCCATTATATTATTATTATTCCATTTTCAGAAGCAATGCACTTCACTTTGGCACCGTCAGAATCTCATCTTTGGCTCTAAATGGTACAGCAACCCTGCCAATCTATAAGGGTGTTTCACAGCAGCACGAAGGATCCTTATGGATGTGCCTACGCACTATCAAACACAAGGTCTGAGTTGAATTTGTCACTGCAAACGTGAGCAGACAGCGCAGGGAGCTCACTAGTGCACAGTCAGCAGGCAGGGCACCCACATCACCCTCTGCAGGCATCTCACCGAAGGCGATTCAGTGAGGTCTTCAGCAGTGCTTGGTGGTAACACCATCAGCTGAGCATGGAAGAGCTCAGATCTGGCTAACAAATGCAGGTTTTGGAAGCACATCTGCTGTTAAAAACAAACAAAAACCAGTCCTTCAACCAACTCACGGTCAGCCCCATGAAGAGCTGTACCATGACACAAGGGGAAGAGTGCCCAAACGCCATAAATCAATACTGTCAAGCTCTGCATGCAAACACATGGCCTACCTCCCTTTTGTAGGCAACAAGTAATAAGAACTAATTATCATTAGCACTTGCCGCAACAGTTATTACTTCCAGATAGTCAGAATACTTACAGGAGGGATCTAACATGAGACAGCGAGTGTTCCCCAGGACCCGAGCTCTAAATGAATACCTTTTGCCAGCTTTTCAAGGGACTGCAATAAGGGACACCCACCTCGCTACAACCTCCTTTCAGGTAGTTGTAGAGAGCGATGAGGTCTCCCCTCAGCCTCCTTTTCTCCAGGCTAAACAGTCCCAGTTCCCTCAGCCGCTCCTCATAAGACTTGTTCTCCAGACCCCTCACCCGCCTCGTTGCCCTTCTCTGGACACGCTCTTACAGGAGGGATCTAACTTATATACTTACAGGAGGGATCTAACATGAGACAGCGAGTGTTCCCCAGGACCCGAGCTCTAAATGAATACCTTTTGCCAGCTTTTCAAGGGACTGCAATAAGGGGAATGGAAGGAGCAACTGCACTATCGACTTAACATCATCTAAAACGGCACTGCCACTAAAAGGGGTGGTCTCACAGCACCCTCCATCTCTGGCCATGGATTTCCACCTCCTGTCTTGAGGCCACGTTATTACAAGTGTTGAAACAGAAGCAGTTCAGTCAGTATACTGATGGGTTTTTTCACTTGTGAGATCTAATTTTCAGCCTGATCAGCGACCTGATCTGACTCACACTCACTAGAGCCAGCACAAGCGACATGCTGGGATGGTGTAAACCAGGAGGGGAAAGGTCAGATTCCCTGTCTTCAGCTGGAGCAAGGACTTTGCTGCCTTATGCTGGGAACCAGTTTCTACTTTTCAACCAGCTCCGGGACTGAGAAACACACACAGCTTATTTCACCCAGTAGATCAGCACCCATTGTTGTCACAAGCCCATGTGATAATTACTTATTACTACAAGTGTCATGACAGCCTGTAAAACTTCTGACTCACCCTGTGCATTAAGTGCTAGACAGACACGTTGCAAAGAATAGCAAAAACCGGTAAGAGCTTACAAACTCACACACTTTTTATAAAACCCCACACGTTCTGCTGTGCCATCTACAGTGTTTACTGTTGTCCGGAGCAACAATTATGCAAACACTTGGGCACTTGCTTAATTTTCTGTTACAGACTACTTCATTACGCTTAATAGATTAATTCGCAAAGGCTCATTTTGACCCCGGGAGGGAAGGCTCCCGAGGCTACATGCAGAATCACTGGACAGGCTCCCGGGGGAGCAGGGAGGGGGAGAGGCAGCTGGGAGCACCTACAGTCACACTGCAGCTCCACAAGGAGTTTTGGCAGCGATATCAAGTTTTGCCAACTTAAAAAAGCAGCCCTACCTTCTCCACACCCTCTTTCCTCTTCTCTTACCCCCCAGTGAACCAAATCATGGAACTGATCCAGGTTAAAATTAAATCTGCTTTTTGCTTGGTGCCTAGATCCAGTTCACCGCAGGGCAGCATAAGCGTTTGTGCTGGCATGAACGGGGAAAAGAGGCAGAGGTAGGCAGGGGCTGCCAGGGCGACACCAGGTTATGCCAGTTTAAACCAACGCAAAGTACAACCATACCCCAACACTGTCGTTTCAGCCCTGCTACACTCTTCTGACTGTCACTGACAGTGGAGCTCCTGCCCGCATCTCCCTGCCCTCTCCCCATGGCATTGGGGCTCAGCAGCTCTCCCAGACCCTCCTCCGGGAAGCCAAAGCAGCAAAAAATTCGTGCAAAAAAATGCTCGGGCCGGGTTAGGTTTTTGCTACATTGGCTCCCGGAGCTGGCTCTCCACAGGGTCAGATGAACTTGTGCAAGGGAGAGGGTGTGATGGGACCATGGCAGCTCATCCTAGCGCAAAAGCATCCAGAGCAAGATGTCTGTATTTCCCCCAACTACAGAGAGCAAGCCTCTCCGGGACCAGCTGATGCCTCCCACGGGGACCAATCACAGAAGTAAACCCAAATACATAGAGAAATATTTGTAGGATTTTACGTTTCACTTATGCCAAAAACATAAAAGGACATTACTGTAAGTTAAGTTAGATAAAAAAAGGTCACACAAAGTACTGGTTTCCTTTCACATTCTTTGCATATACAAAGATCCCAGCGGTTCCAGTGGGATTTTCCTGTATAGCTTTACTGAAAGCTGATTAAAGAAAATGACCATTAATCTCACTGTTAAGTTAAAACAAAATGTTAAATTAATTTCAGTGGGAGTTCTGGATGTGTAGGGAACCCAGCATGGCACCCTTGGATTCGTACACGCAGCTCTCTTAGGAAATGACAAGAGCCCTGCGGACATATAAAAAGGCAAGATTTACTCCACATTATTGAAACTCAGTACAAAAATTTTCTTCACCAAGCCATCTTCACCAGACTTAAAACTATTTCCACTAGCCTGACCTTTCCAAATCGTCATTTTTAACTATATTATTTCCTTTTTTACCTCTTACTTTGAAAGCTCACCTTCCAGTGATCTTTAAACCAAGATCTGCAACAGCAAACCTTTTCATTTTGCTAAAATTTTGATCTGTGTCTTCTCAGACTGCCGAGCCCTGCGTTGCAACGACCACCCCTGACGGAGTAAGGTTTCCCAGTAAATACCCATTAAAGAGCCGGGCACAGGCACACGCATGTGGCAGCTGCCAGACTCGCTGCAGGGGCCCTGGAGGAGCCCGG
>NW_008795490.1:4241395-4249027 GCF_000699145.1 Aptenodytes forsteri | reverse complement strand
GCGCGGCCTGACCCCGCCCCGCGGCTCCTCAGGGCTGCGGCCGGGCCGAGCCGAGCCGGGCCGGACGGGCAACGCGGAGCCCCCAGACGTCGGGCCCGAGCGGGCGAGGCTGCGGGTACGGCTCGGGCAAGCAGCGAGGCTGCCGGGCTGGCAGATGTGCCCGCCCTGGTAGTGCCCCGGGAGGGGCTGGGGGTGCTCACCTGTACCCGCCGGGTCCCTGCAAGGGCAGGCAAAGGGTGCAGGATCCAGGCGTTGCCGCCCCATCCTCCTCCGTTTGCCTGAGCAAGGTCTCCCGTGTCTTAGCCTTCGTTTATTTACAAACTTGCTGCAAATTACCTGCCCGGTTAATACAGCAGCAGGAGAAATTAAACCCACTAGGAACCTCACACCTCTTGGGTTTTTCCCCACACAGGTTTTTAATGGAAGAGAAACCACCTGGGAGAGCTCTTCCAAGAGGGGCTCCGCAGCAAAGCGAACTGCAAAGGGAACGGCTCCATCAGCACAGATGCAATTCTTGCGGCTATTTAGGAATGCTGGGGCAGGCCACTGCCCCTGCGCAGCCGAGTCATAAGAGCACAGAGGAGCAGGCACACCTTCTGCAATTAACTCCTGCCTTCAGTTCTTCTGATGCATTTATGACTATTATTGCACTGTGCAAGCACAGCTCACTTGCATGTTATATTACATGATTAACTTTCGTTATGTTGGTAGCCCTGTCATTCTCTCCCCAGGGGAGATGCGAGCCTGGGGAGAAGGGCTTTATTTCATGACAGTCGGTTGCTTTATTATTTTTTTCTGACAATTTTTGTTTGTTTTGATTTAGTTTTGTTTACTGATCTTTGGTTTAAAATATACCTACTAAAAGTCATATTTATCTGCTGTACTGTGCATCTGTGAGTTCTAATCCTGCAACGAGACCTGAGTGCTATTGCCCCTGCTCCAGATTGCTCACCCAGCAGACGTAACAGGAGAAATACAAGAGTGTAAAGGAACAATGCATTTCTCATCAAAAGACTAGATCAAAAAATGTTCTTTGCATTGGAGAGCAGCGTGGTGAACATTGTGGTGGTCCTTTGCTCCTCAGCTAGTTCATGCCACAGCTGGCCCTTAAAGTTTTGTCTCCTCCCCAGGCGGGCTATACCCTATCTGCAGAGAGGTCCACTGAGTCAGAGTAGCAAAACTGCGTGGAAGTGAATCTCTACGGGAGGCTGGAGTGAGAATCAGAAGACATATATTCATGGTAGGCTCAGCTTCTTAGATAATATACTATGTTAGTTGGAGTTTTCTGCTGGCTTCATGCCTGCAATTTCATTTCTGTAATCTAGTGAGAGATGAAGTCGTCAGAATCATAGTCTGTCGGGAGAGAAGAGACTCTTCTGGCCAACAAGTGCTTTCTGACGGAAAAAACTACCTGTGATAGTAGGACGCCTATGTGTATTGTCAGTGAGGGATACTGACAGTGCTCCTGCCCTACAAACTAGCTTAGCCAATTGTGATTATGACATTTCAATGAAGAAATCTGTACAGTGACTATGAACTCTTTAAATATAAAGCACTAAATAGTTTTAAGACTAAAATGAGTGGCATCTCCTACTTGGTATGGTTTCTCCTACTGATCTTGCAGAGAGCATTTAAGCAAGATGTACTGTCTAGAGAACTAGGAATATACCTGATCATCATTACTGATGGAAGGAAGCAGAGGAACACTGCAAAACTATTACAGCATAAGCATTTTTCATTATGTGAAAAAAAATAAAAGAAGTATCACGCAAGTATCAGTCAAAAATCAGGTTCTTTCATTGTGTTTAAGGTAATCATTCAGAAAAAAAGGAGTAGACTTTCCAACACGGGGTGGAAAGAGTCTGCTGAAGGTTACGCAGAGGAGCCATCTGCACCATCCTCTGATTTAACCAATGTCTCCGTGGACAGGGATCTCTGTTACATAATCAGGACGTTTAATTTGGGATTGGGGTGTTCATCCTGTTCCAGATCACCTTCTCCTCCCCGGGGACAGTTTTTCTCCTTTGTATGCCTGTAATTAGAGTATCGCTTTGCTTACATGTAACACCCCTCAATAAAGACTCTAGGGACAGGCTTTCAGCTGGTGTCCATGGTGCCGGCTCTACGCACCGAGCAGGAGACGGAGTAGAACAGACCCATGGAGAACTGTTGGAAACTATCAGTGGCAGTACTGCTAATATGACATATGAAAAAGTCATACGAAAAGTCATATGGAAGCCCTTAAAAGCTATTTTTAATTCAACAGCTAGCTCTTGAACTTTCAGGATCATGCCAGGGTTGTGTTTCCAATTTATTTTTCACAGGCCTGAGAGCTAACTACTTACTTTTAAAAAGAAATGGAAGCTTGAAATTGTCTCATATTCAAATGACCTCTGGAACCAGGGATTTAAAAACAAACTACATGCCAGGGTTGTGTTTCCAATTTATTTTTCACAGGCCTGAGAGCTAACTACTTAAAAAGAAAAAGAAATGGAAGCTTGAAATTGTCTCATATTCAAATGAGAACCAGGGATTTAAAAACAAACTATCATAAAAACAAATTATATCATAAAACTCCACTAATCTGTGGTGTATTTAAAAACAAACTATCATAAAAACAAATTATATCATAAAACTCCACTAATATCTGTGGTGTTGGTAGCACTGCAAAGGAGGTGATGGAGGCATTAATGCCCCACTGAGCCCTACACGTTTGTTCCACTGTAATAGATTATGTTTATAGTAAAATCATATTAGTAGTAAATCCAGTTTGTAGTGTACTCCAGGGAGGAAAATCTTTACATTTGCAAAGTGCTAAACGAGTTGCCTATCAAAAAAGACACAAGGAAGAGTCATACCAGCAACTTTCATCTACTGTCATGAATATTTAAAGCTAGTATCACCATCAAATGCTACATACTGTAAATTTACTCAAGACCACCATTAAAATTCTTGAAAACATCATGAAATAGTATGTCCCTTGCAGACTCACATATTACAATGTTTTGCAGTCTCAGGTCCAGCCCTTACCTCATGACTCACTCAAGAAAAACCTCTATTGAAGTAAATGGAAGATAGAGATGGGCCGAGATCAAAATATGGATAGAAACGCTCTGGTCTTTTAAGGCAGTTTGGTTCCTTATGTGAACCCAAAGTTTGCTGTTCAGAGCTTAATTCTCATGTGAGATTACCAAAGGACTTCCGATGGGCCTGTACGTGGCGGTGTCCTGGCTAAGTAGGCTTTAGCGAACACCATCTGTAGCGGTTCCTCATGCACACCAGGGTCCCAAGGTACACAATGAAGTCCTATTTTTGTAAGAATATTCACTTCCCCCTTTGCCCCTGTATTCCTTGGTTTTCCCTCTCAAGGAACTGTTGTGTTAGATGTTTCTTCGATCTTAACCGCTTTAATCCTCCTCCCCTTTGGTTTGCTGTGGAGCAGCGTGTCTGACTGAGTCAGTGCTTGCATGGATTTTCTCTCGGTGGTTGGTGTTCCTGCTTGTCCTCCGAGCATCTCTCTCTCCCTTTTAAGTAGTGAAATCCTTTATCTGTCCCCTCCTGACCTCCCTGCATGTCTGGCTTCTGGGCGTCTGCTTTACTTTTGTTCTCTGCTCCCTGGCAGCCATCCTTGTCCCATCCGGCCATGGCGGCTGGTCATCATTTGGTCTACCTCTGCCTGTTCTCGTGGGGGCTTCTGGGACCCCCACATCCCCAGCACAAGGGGTACAGACTCTGGAGCTGGCCATTCTCTAAATTTCAACTCATAAACTCATGGTATTCTGCCAGTCAGGAGCCTGGGACTTCTTAAGTATTTGGGATCCCTTCTATCCCACCTACTTTTCTCATCAATACAGTATGGAAGCGTGCAGACAATTTCTAGCTCTGTTATTGGAAAATTATATACGTGATGCAAATCATCAGATGACCAATGCTATATATCCTCTGCAGATATACTTTCTTTCAACATATTTAATGAAGCACAGTCTCCAAGAGTATTTAATTAAGACAGAACACGTTTTCACTGAGGGTAAATTAGTAAAGGTAAATTAAAGAATATGAAAATGTTTCTCTTCTAGTCTTTGCATGCACACACATGCACACATACACACAAACACACTTAGGGAAAAATGTCTCTCGCTGATACATAACCAAATCAACGTTTTGGCTTCTGTGCCCCCTCTACTGGCCTTTATGCATCTGTATTAACAAAGGTACTTTTAAAAGTTGTATTGGAAATATTGACAACGTTGGCACATAAAATTAGCCACGCTAATAAAACTACTACAAACGATAAGTAACTTTACCAACCCCGCAGAATTGTAATTTCAGAATTATTTTCTCCAAACATATATTCAGACTCAAAATATTTTTTAAATGTTAAGATAAGAGATGTCCAAAGCTGACAGAGCACTGTAAAAATTCCTAAGAAAAGGAGCATCTTCAAACACAGATGTGTGTGGATGGGATGTTGTATTAATTCCTTTGTAATTTCCAATTTGTTGATGTAAAAACTTCCTCCTTTTTGTATTTTTCCTCATCAAAAACAAATTATGAAAAACCTATTTATTTATCACTCTCTGTATACTATATAGATACAAATATACACGTATGTCAATATTTTGAGGTTATGCATTGAAACTTTTAAGGAAAAATGCTATTTAAAAAATAAATTATGAAAAAATCCAGAAAGATAAAATTAAATATTTGATACAAGCATAAGTATATACAGAGGAAAACAGACAACGGCATAAAACTTAGATAACAGTTCCATTAGAGCCATGCTCAGCATCTGGAAGACTGAAACCTGCACCGGTCTCATTGACATCAGTGGGACTGGGCTTTACCAGCCAGAAGCTTTCAGCAGGAAGGTAAAGCCATTCAAAGCACATCCAAACCCCAGAGGACCCACCAGTTCCAGTGCAGCTGTGGAAAGGGACCACAGCTGACCTAGCTGTGGGGCTGAGAGGCCTGGTGAGTAACATCTGCAGATCTTCTGAACTATAAGAAGTTGAGCTGTGGCAGTCTGAGAGAAAAAAAGTAAAGACTGTCCCACTCACCAAGCAGTTTTTATTAATTACTAAAAGAGAAGTTATGTATTGTTCAAATAGCCGAAGTATAGTTTAATTCAAGATGTTACATGTAAAGAACTAAAGGTATCTGTCTTAAAAAAGGTATTAAAATAGGAAGCTGTTCTGCAGCTTTATCACTTCAAAAACAGCAGAAAAAGCTAAAATGGAGAGAGGAAGCTGATGGGCTCAAAGAGAAAATGAGCAGCAAGGATCCAAGCTCCCTAAACTCGTCTTGTTCATGCCCCCATGTGAGACTGACCTCAGGCAAGGCTCATGGCCGTGGCATTATTCTCAGTGAATATTTTCCATGTGACTAGGTATCCGGGACTGTATCACTGCAAGACAAAGCCACTTCTTTGCATTGACGGTGCAAATGAAAGCAATGACATTGTGCTCTTTAGTCAATACACGGGCTAATTTCTGCTGAACTTAATCTAAAATCTCTTGCGGTTCCTGCAGCACAACCCCTCCTCCCCTGCACTCACCCTGCTGCATACGTGGCTTAGCTACCACCAGCCTTGTATTATTTCAGAGCCCCTGGCTGTTAATGCATGCAAACAATACAAGAACAAAAATGTTTTCTCTGTCCTTTAGCCATTGCACCAGCCAGGACAGTCAGGGAGCAATGCACAGCGAAGCATGCGTGGAGCCTCTCAGGGACCCCCCTGCACGGCACCCCTGAGCCGGCGTGCCCTCCCTCGGGCAGGAGAGGCTCACCAAGCCTGTCAGGTCCTCCTCTTCTCAAACCCCTGTCACCTGCACAGAAAATGCCCTGGCCAAAGTCTTCAACAAACCAGCACTCCAAGGCCAATCTGGGATGCTAGCATTTTTCTGGCACGTCAAATCACCCCCAGAAGCCCTTGTCCGAAGCCTGTAAAGCCAATGCAGTTTTATATTGAATTAAAACAGATTCATCTTAAGCCCAAAGAGGTGCATTTTCATTTTCAGAAATGACCGTTACATGGGTGCATCCTATGGTGAAGGCTGTTTGCCCTGTTCGGCAGTAACAGAAGGGGAAGATAAAGAAATGGCAGCCTCTGGAACACACAAAGTCATGCCTAATTTCACAGTTTCCAAAAGCTCTACTTAAAAGCTCCCTGTGTGCCAGGCAAAGCCAGGCCCCTCAGCTCCTTCGAGATGCTAATTTCACTTAGAGATACCAATTTCATTGTGAGATACCAAAACTTAGGGTTTTAGCACATACTTACATTCTCAGAACATTGATGGGGAGATGACTGGTGGGACTCCATATCAAAGTCTTTCTCAAGCTTTTATCATGTTTTGACATTATCATTTTTCAAGTCAGAAGTGGCAGAACTGCCAGGACTGCTGATACAACCCCTCTCCTAACAAAACCAAAACCAATGCCTCTGCTGGCACTGATACCATCACTGGTACTAAAGATACTGCAGTCACAACATATCTTATCTTCCACGGCAGGGTGTTTACAGACTCTCCACTTGCCTTATTGTATTAGCACATGCCAACCTGCAAGACAGCTCCTAAAAGGGACTGTGCTCTCCATCACTTCATTTAGGTGTCAGCATTTAGTTTCTGTGCTTATTCTGGTCTTTTCTTCTTCTCCTTCTATGGATTCCTGTTGTTACAGTAGGCAGTATATAAATCCAGTTCTCATGTGAATTCATTAGCCCCTCACTGCTAGGAAAAACAAAACAGTAATCTCCCCGTTCTCCCTTGGTAGCAGCAGACATGACTCCAAATAGAATGAGGGGGCAGATTTATTATACAGTAAGATGATTTTTTTTTATGCATTAACTTTATAAAACAAGCATGCTTTTTAAAGGAACTTTTGCATTTGTACTTTCTTCCTTGCAATTTCAGAGCTGTATTTGTTATCTGTAAAGAAAGCATAGAAGTTAAGGTCATATGACTAATGCTGCAGATTAGTTTTCCTTTGAGTCCTCAATAGGTGCCAAAGCATGTTTGACATATTAGTTTAAAATGCATAATCAATGCTTTCTTAAAAATACCTTTCTTCATATAGACATGGCTTTGTAAACTGACTAGAATAAGGTCTCACTTCTTCATACAATCAATACTATGTGGCCCAGATTTTTGGCATGAACTTCGAGGCACTGTAAAAAAGTATATCATCACTCATTTCCATGGTTTTCATCCCCTAATTCCTGTCATAGAATAGAATCATAGAACCATTTAGGTTGGAAAAGACCTTTAAGATCATCAAGTCCAACTGTTAACCTAGCACTGCCAAGTCCACCACTAAACCATGTCCCTAAGCACCACCTCCAGGGATGGTGACTCAACCACTTCCCGGGGCAGCCTGTTCCAATGCTTGACAACCCTTTCGGTGAAGAAATTTTTCCTAAAAGCCAATCTAAACCTCCCCTGGCACAACTTGAGGCCATTTCCTCTTGTCCTATCACTTGTTTCTTGGGAGAAGAGACAGACACCCACCTCACTACAACCTCCTTTCAGGTAGTTGTAGAGAGCGATGAGGTCTCCCCTCAGCCTCCTTTTCTCCAGGCTAAACAACCCCAGTTCCCTCAGCCACTCCTCATAAGACTTGTTCTCCAGACCCTTC
>NW_008795490.1:4220196-4238454 GCF_000699145.1 Aptenodytes forsteri | reverse complement strand
CTGGTTTTATCCCTTTCCCCCTTCAAATCTAGTTTAAAGCTCTTTCAATGAGCCCTGCTAACTCCTGTGCAAAGATCCTTTTCCCCCTTTGAGACAGGTGTACCCTGTCTGTCACCAGCAGGCCTGGTGTCATGTAGACTGACCCATGATCAAAACCCCCAAAATTCTGCCGCTGACACCAGGCTCGGAGCCAGGTATTGATCTGCTGGCTCTTCCTGTTTCTTCCCTCATCATTCCCTGCAACTGGAAGGATAGAGGAGAACACTACTTGTGCTCTTGATCACTTAACCAGTTGTCCCAAGGCCCTGAAGTCTCTGTCTATCCCAGCATTCACAGTCATGGAAGAGCCAGGCAGTTGTGACTTGGTTTTTACGTTGATTCACTGCTGGTTCAAAAAAAAGGGTGTGTTCTAATTAGGTTCCAGGTTTTAATAGACCGAAGCATGTACCTACGTGTTGTCCTGAACCAAGATGTCATCCAGAGTCCAGCACTAAACTGCCAACATAAGCTTTGGTGCAGACACAGAGTTTCTTTGGAGGCCTCTTATCCAAGCACTAACTCTCTCTGAACCTTACTAGCACGTGAAATGCAAAGAAGTAGGAAAAGTATCATGCAAACTCTGACCACTTGTACAGGCAAAGTAGAAGGCTGCGTGCATCTCAAAAGCTAATGGTTACTTAGAAAAGTCCAAAATAAAACCACCCTGGCCAGATACAGACACGGGTTGAGAGATATAAGGCTGCATATATCAAAGGACTTCTAGATGTGCCGCACGTCCTAGCTTAACCTAGTATACATGACTGAACTTCTTCCTGGAACAGGAAAATTATGCTATTGCTCTTTCCTATGTACTGTAGCGTTTGGACTCATGGAGCTGCCCAGCAGTGACTTATTTCTTCTGTTTGCCAGCAGTTGCTCCAGAAGAGTGCTTGAATAGAGAAAAGGGTCAGCAATACATGTCTGACAGGCAGGCTGGTATCCTTTTACATAATAAGCCTGTACCACTGAATCCCAGACCACAAGTTTCTGCAGCAGGCAGATTTTTCGTAATTAAATCCTGATGAGGAACAGAGCCTTTAAAAGGATCGTGCTAGCCTGTGCTGTTGCTTTGCAGGACAAGCAGACAATCGTGGAGCACGACAACAAGGGTCTGGTTGTGTGTGACCCACGAATCTGACTTTTACTGATTTACACCACGCAATCCAGAATTAAGGCAGAGACCAAATTTTCCTGGTCCTCCACTTTAGGTTCACGCTGTAGATGTCATTTTAGGCCGTTTGAGGGCTGGCAAAAGACAGACTGGCTGGTTTAGTTGTTTCCCTTCCTTCTTAGAGGGTTTATAGGTATTTCCATCACCATGAAATCTGAGTACCTATTTCCTTCTTAATTTTCAGAGGAAGAGGGGGGCATGTGGATAATTCTGGTGGAAGGTTTGATGGAGCCCTTGCCAGCACAAGGACGTCCTAGAGGAAGGAGCTGGTGGGAGATGAGAGCTGACAGTGGGTTCAAAGAGGAGCATTTGGTAGGAAACTAGGGGCAAGCTGGAAGCCACAGCCAATGCTGTAATTAGAGCACATCTGAGCAGCAGCAGTGGATCACACTGAGGACCATAAATGAAGGCCCTGTGAACATGGCAGAGATGACACTTCATGGCACTGACCACTTGCGTTAGGTGACATTGTGATCCTTTTTTGCACATCAGTCTCCACACAAAGGGGGTAGTTTTACATGGAGTGACTCACAACCCACACTTACCAGCTAATTGCACCTTCGGCATCTGAGTCAGGAGGAGGAGCCAGTATGAGAGCAGTCCCCAAGACTTGAGGAGGGAAGGTACTGCTAGGTTGTCAGACACAGACCTTTGGTAGGCAACTGCCTTTTATCTTCCCTTTATGTTCACTGAGCTTAATTTACCAGGTTTTTCTCTCCTTTGCTGTTCTAATTATTCATTATCTCATTTCTCTGTCAACTAGAAACCTCTCAATAACCAGGTTACAGGCATTCATTATCAATTCATATTTATTTCTTCTTGGCTAGGTATTGTATTCTAGATTAAATTTGTCTTCTGGTGTTTTGCTTCTCACATATTCATAGACAGAAATCATATCCCTCCTCAGAGAGAAGGATTTGAAAGAATTTCCTTTGGGAGAAGTCAGTTTTTCTGCCCTAGCTGAAAAGATCGACGTTGCCATGAAGGCACAGCTTGCTTGTCCTCCTGACACAGTAGAAATGAGCATTGCTACTACGTCTTTGACGTTCCAGCAGAGCTACCCCAAGGCTGAGCGAGCATTTCAGGCCACTTTGAGGGCTTGCCAGTGAGAAGGCAGGTCTCTGTTGCTATGCTCTACCTAGGGCTTGGTAAGCACCAAGCACACCCAGAGGGCGCTTGCCAGTGAGAAGGCAGGTCTCTGTTGCTATGCTCTACCTAGGGCTTGGTAAGCACCAAGCACCTGGGACACTGGATAAGTACAATGTCTGGCCAGAGAGAGGGAGGGCTGAAGCCAAGCACACATGGCTTTTGGAGACAGAAGACAAAGCAAGGACAAGTCTACGTGGGGTGTGTTTTACTTAGGAGTCTGGACTGTGCGAATAAGAGGAGAACTTGGCCACCTTTTTGCTCCTTTTTGGGAACGGGGAGGAAGAACGGGCTGCGGTAAGATGATGCCAAATAAAAAAAATTCTGGATTTAGCAGGACTGGATCCTGCTGGTGGTTCTCACGGGCCAGGGCTGACCAGCACACATTCCTTGTCTTTCTCCTAACCACTAGTGGGTTGAGCATGTTAATTTCAGATCGATGGGTTTAAAGTCAGTATTAATTAGAGCACAGCATCATATCCCTTGGACTGCATGGAAGTTGATGTGACAACAGACCTACGTCTTATCTCTTGGCACTAACCCTCTTTGGTACTATTATATTATGAAGTACACAATAACAATGAACCCATAGCAACAACAGCATAAAAACCAGATCTGTCAACCGCAAAGCACAAGCAAGAAGGGTTTTTTTGATGTTTCTAATTTGCTTTCAGTCTGGTTCCTAAGGAAACAAGACTTATGTGAACTGCTGTCTATCTGCCTGTCCATCAGTTTTCCCTGTCATCAGTCTTGCTACCTGCAATACCTTTTGAACTTTAATCAATTTCAAACAAATGTAGTGAAAGAGATCTCAAAGCTGCCCACATTTAGTGTGAATCTGTTAAGGAGATAGAGAAGTGGCCACATTGATGCTGCTAGTGATGGAAAGGCAGTCACCGCCATTTGGCTTGTTTGCTCTGAAGGGATTTAGGAGAAACAGTTGGCCAATTAGCACTAATGTAGGTGGCTGCCTAAACAGCAATTTCTGCATGGCTTCTGAAAAAGCCACAAAACACACTGCTTTCTGCTCAGCTGCTGGGATAAGTAAAGGTAGAAGACCTGCGAAGGAGCTGGAGGTAGTGGAGAATTGGCCTGAGGGAGCTGTTAGTGATACAGGGATGTGGAGGTGATGGGGACACAAAAAGGAGCTGCTCATACTGTTTTGGGAAGTGGGAATGAATGTAGGAAAATACAACACAAGTTTATAGGGAGGGTACAGCAGAGATCCAGAAAATAACCCACTAGGACAGACAATTTCTCTCCTCCAGCTGCTTCAGATTCAGTCCCTTGCAGAATTCCAGCAAAATCCTCCTTGCTATGGACCACAGCCTCATCACTGCAGCTAGTAACTGCATTTGTTGAAAACACTTGTCAAGATTTGACTGCATATTTCATTTTCCATCCTGTATGTGCTTTGGAAGCTCTTGAAAAGCACCAGCCTTAAATATTATACGTTGGCTTGAGTTCAAAACCCAGGAGCAGCTTAGGCCCCTTGGGGTTTTTGCTTTTTTTTTTTCCTCTGCTCTCTCAGACTCACATAGTGAAAATAAACTATCTGTCACATGAGTGTATGTTACTCACTTCATTATAAAAGTTAGGCTTTCCTTCTGTTCAGTTCTCAAGAGGATTGTTAATGATTACACATACATATAAATATATAAATATTAAGATATATAAATACTAAGAGATATATATAAATATTAAGATATGTTGGGTGTTGGGGTTTTTTTTCAAGAAGCCCCCTCCACGTGGCTCTGAATGGTTTCAGGAGGAGCTAACTGGATTGAACACATTTTCCACATGTGAGCAAAGTTTGGTTTGACAGGGGGCAGCTTGAAGCAACAGCTGAAACGCCAAGTGTGTCAGCGCCGGCCTCCTCAAGGGTACAGTCTCTGAACTAAGAACAGCAAAGGCTGGTGAGTTTTGTCTCCAGAAGACCCCAGCCACAGCCTCTGAGTATTTCTGGAGATAAGACACAAATGGTAGGAGTTGCCAAGGAGTAGGAAACAAATACACGGCACCCCTACCTATTTCTGCCTACTGAGAGCCTTTGCTTTTTCTCACTGGTGGGGGGACCACGTGCTTTCGAGGCAGTTATAAGAACCACAGAGTCTAATTGTGCTTTCTGGGCATTCATTTTACAGGTGTGCATTACATCTAGGGGGGACAGTCCCTGGAGATAGGCAGCCTTTTAATTCTGTATTAAGATAATCTAATGCTTTATGCATAGGACACAAGCAGCCTGGAGCATATTTCATTATCAGATCCTTTTGCAAACATTGAATAACCAGTTGTCATGATACTCTTGAAGCTACTAGGTGAATACAATCAACCTTTCTTTACAAATGCAGTTACTGAGACTAAATGATTGGGATTTTTCCAAGCCTCAAGAAGACGGTGTTGCAAAAGTGTTATCTAAGCTCCAGACTACCTACAAGTAAAGACCTCCAAGATTTGTGTGCAATTTGCGATCACATGGTAGACTTCTGAGAAAGGGTTTTGCCACATGAATAACAGAGAAGGTCCTTCACAAATGTGTAATTTACCCCCATAACTGGTATAAAAAAATCCATGCCAATATGTGATCGGACAAAGACAGAGCTGACTCAGAATGGTGTGAGGAGAAACTGGTATCTAGCATTACCGACCTTGGTAATCAGTTCGTTTCTTTGTTCAAGCAACATACTGTATAGCCTACTAGAAGGATGTAGAAAAACTGACTTTAATGAAAATCTAACAAAAAAAATTTCTTTGCTTAGACAGGATTTTTTCTGTTGCCCTGGTATGCGCATGCTAGTTCCATAACAGCATTATTCTTGGTCATTTCTTATTCCTCATAGACCCTATGAGGGTACCAACAAGAAAAAAAAATCTGTGGTTTTTCAACGAATTATTGCATGGTGGTAGAGAAATGTGTATGTGTGATTCTGTGTGTATCAGATACCTTGCTCATTCTCTCAACTTGTAAAACTGCATAAGGAGTGTCCAAAGTCTTCCCGGCCCCCCCCAAATTCTGACTTGAAATGGCTGCTGGAAGTTCAAAGTCTCCCTTGCCTACTGAGGTTCCCCTGTGCTGACTTGCAATATTGCTGCCCTTCCCTTGGCTCAGTGCATGCTAAATATACACTCTTTCTTCAGTACAAGGAAATCGCATACACAAATGCCTTTAGCACAAAAGGGTGGGGTGTAAGTGTGTGAAATACGTACATGTGAGGATGCAACTCTGCCTTTCAGAGCTTTGCTGAAGGTACTGATTTAATGCACTCTTTATGGTTATTCTGCAACAACTTAATGGGCCATACAGAACAGTCCCGCCTGCTAGGAAGCCTTCTTCAAAATTGTTTTGCTATCCAATATCCAATAACCAAAATTAACTGGAAAATAAACAGTATTGTACACAGATAAGGGCCCTTTGACTAGCCAACTTCCTCTGCAATCAAAATATTTCCCTAGTTTTGTTTCCTTACAGTCTGTCCCTTCTTCCTCTTTTCTATATGCTTTGTTGTCTCTCCTGAATTGTCATGACAGCAAACAGCCCATGAAAAGTCCTCGCTTTCTCTGAAAGCACTCAGAAAACTTCTCTTGCCATGATAATTAGGTTGAATTGGATGACTAATCATAGGAAGTTCTGCCTAGAGCAGTAGCACTGTGAAAGGGCTACACAGAAATGCGAGTATAAGTGAAATGTGACTCACAGTCACACTCAGACTTTTCCTGCAACTGTGCCAACACAATGCCCTTTTTATACATTAGTGATGGTGAACTTAGCTGCTTAAGTACAAGAATAATCTAACTCATAGCTAAAGGCACATACATACATCTTGTTAGGTTATGTGGCACCATAGTTTGGCTCACTGTCTTTTCCTAAGATCTGCTTCCCTGGCTCTGAGTAGACACCAAGATCTGCAGCGTACAGCAAAGATGTCCTAAAATCTACCTTGGACCTGAAGTCTCAGGCCATGGAAAGAAGAACTGGGCTTCAGGAGCTGTGTTCTGTGTCGTGGCACAAGCTCTCTCTGGCTGTATCTATATGGCCAAGTTAAACGCTGGCAGGGAACACTCAACTGCGATTGATTGCTGGGACTTGAGTTTGGCTTTGTTAAATCATTTGAGCCATGCCCAGCACACTTTTGCCTCCCAAACTATCTCTGAGCACAGCTGGGCTAGGCCAAGTACTACTCCCCATAGACAGTTTAGGTGCAGCCATCCTGTTTTGGAGGGCAGGAGAGTTTAAGAATGGGGATATGGTTGGCTTCAGTCCAGAGAGTGGTCCTGAGCATTGGTTTACTAGTATAGGTGTAGCTTATGCCTGAGGCAGAAGCAGTGAGCACACAGCAGATGAAGAGTAAAAAGGTGGTGAGATTCATGTTGCTCATCTACCTTACAGTGGATTTGGGAACATAATCTATTTAAGTGCTCTGAGATTTTCTATATGGAACTAAATAGCAACTATTTGTCCTCAAATCTATTTCATATACATATATCATAGAAAATAATATCTATTTCTAAGGAAAAGCCTTAAAGGGACTGACACATGCTGCTGCTTAACTAAGGTTTCTGAGAATGCTTATTTCACCAATAAAAATCAAGCCATTTCCAAGCAGCCATGCTCAGTTGCTCTCTTATCTTACATTTGGGTGAGTTCTGTTTTTTTTTTTCTACCATGTAAGAACTGTGCATAACAAAGCCAACAAATAATTCATAAAGTCGAAGGGAATCACACTAAGTTACACATACCAGCAGTCTCCAGCTCCCAGCAAAGGAAAAAGCAGGGGTTTTGGAAGCACTGAATAGTAACTGAAGTGAATTCTGCAGAGCGCTGTTATCTGGGGAGATGGGAAGTGGAGAGGAAGGATGTTCTTGGATCACATGTTTTGCTGCACCCAGGGAACTGCAGATAATAGTAGTGCTCCTGACGTTTGTAAGGGCTCTGCAGCCCTAAGATAGGACCAGGACAAAGCAGAGAGAGCAAGGGGTGGGGTGGGTGCTGAAGAAATTCCTACTAAAAAATACCTAAAAGCACTCTGGTTTCTTTTCAGCATATTTTTTGAACAGCTGAGATCATTTTAGTCACTTATATTTTGTCTTTACTTAACATAGCATCTGCCATTCCCCCCTTCTGCCTGTGTTGCTCAGTTATTCCCATTGTCAAACTGTCACAGAAGACTTCATGGGTGATCTGGGGCTCATTGCAGGTGTTGAAAGGCTTAGAGCTCACATGCATTTGTACTTAAAAAGAATTCAGTTAAAAACTGGAATATAAACACAGACTTTTTTCCCCAGAGAGAGGCAAAGGGAACATACATAATTTGTTAAACTGGAAAACTGGAATATAAACACAGACTTTTTTCCCCAGAGAGAGAACATACATACATCATTTGTCTGATTTTGATTCGTTTTTAATTTTAAATTCAAATCAGCCTGGATGGGGAGACAGCACACTGGAAGGAGATAAGCAAAGAAACTACGTAAGCCAGGTGGGAAATGGTCTGACCGTTTCCTCCTCCTTCTTCAAGCTCACTGGCTGCATGGGGCCACCCTAGAGTAACTTAGGAAACCAGGACAAACTTCTGGACCAGCTTTGCAAATCCAGATATTCCTCATCCTTAGGTGCTTCTGAGGACCCTAATAAAAAAAGAACTGGTAGTAGTGTGCAAGAGTCTTTGCTCTTACAAAGCACCACATGGCATCTGCTTTGCATTCTCTTGCTTCCTCTCCCCCTCACTCTGAGCAGCTGTTTCTTTACAAGGAAACCACAGAATGGATACTGCAGAAATACCTTCTTCCAAACCCTTTGTGAAATGCTTTTATCCAAGACTGAGAGGTAAACAGACACAGAGTTAAGGGGGGGACATTGCTTTAAATTGCCATCAGCCCAGTACAGCTGTGGGAACCAGTCTTCGGTTCCTCTTGTAATCTGCACCACCCAAGGCAACGCCATGGAAGCCTGAAAGATCCAAACCAGGACCTGCTATAACACAACTACTGCACAAATACCATGACCATGTCTTTCTGTTCCTTGTAGAAATGACCTAGCTTCAAAGTGCAGTATCTGGCTCTACTTTTCATCGAGGCTGTACTTAGGAGCACTGCTCTTAATGCAGCAGGGCCTTGGAGCTTTATCTTCCATCCTCTGGAAGATGAAGGCCCTACATCTTCATGCTGGCGTGCTGGTTTTAGTCTGGTGGAGCTCATCGGTGCTCAGTGGAATTGCACCAGTGTAACTGGCATAATGGAGCAGAGAATCAGGCCCGCAGGCTGCAATTTGTTCTGACATAATAGGATAAAACTATTTGTCTTATACGTATTATCAAGTGATAGTGCTGATGAAATGTGTCAGAATAAAGCCCTGGAAATTGAAATCCTTTTTCTGTCCATTAATCAGGCACAGAATGAATGGAAAAGCAAAAGCTTCACCAGCAAGGCTACGTGCCGCTCTCCCAATAAGCCTGTGCCGAGACCTGGGTGTGCCCTCTCCCATGTGACAGGACAGTTTTGTTTCCTCGTCCATTTATTTCATGGCATCTCCGTAGAGATCGCCAGGGGGGACACCAGTCAACGTCAATGTCAGTTGTGATGCTATTTTATTGTGCTCTGGAAACGTACCCGAGAAGTGGATCAGCACCCCTCACCCCACATAGCAATTGGATAACCTACTTCCACTCCTTACTGACCTACTTATGTGCACGCTGGTGACCTAGATATGAAAGGCCCTGTATCCCACTTAGGTCTCTGGGTCCTACTACCATGAATGAGCTCAGGATGTTATGTGTATGCACATTTTACCAGCATAAATTTGGTGCTACAGAAGCACCCACTGGGAGAGAAAAATCACATTCAGAAGAGTAGCGATTGAATGAAGGAAAATATTAACTTTGCCTCATATTTTTAGACGGGGATCATTTGCAGCAACAGAAAGGACTAGGATGTAAAGAGTGGTGATGGATTAGCAAACGGTAGAGAAGAGTCAAGAGAATGTAAGAGAGAGAAATTGTTATGATTCTGCAATTTAGTAGCCCTTCACTGGTGCACAGTCTTTGTCAAATACTATCATGTAAAGCCTGAACACCATTTGTTATTATTGACAACTCAAGTTTTCTACACATGTAAATTATGAGGAGGAGTCTATATGGTGCGGTAACAGATCAGGCATACAACTATTTTAGCCCATAGTTATCTGAAACAATTATCTGTTTCTGTTACATATTGGATTGATAAAAATTCTGCAGTTACTGACATTCCTATTGTTTGGTGGGCTGCGTCCTCAGGAAGTGCAAATTAACACTTCTCCATCAGTCTGGATCACTGGGACAGTCTGGCTCTCGATATAGGATATGGAAGAAAATTGACACGTTCACAGACACTGGCCTTGTAGTATTTGATGTGAGAATAATGATCAATTCTATACTCATTTTATCAGGAGCAGATCCACATTGGGGTTCACAATATCCGAAGCGCATATGCAAACCGGGCTCTCCACACCTCCCAAAGTCTCACGGCAGGAGAACAAATAGAGGCTGTAAGCTTTACGCAGACACATTTTACAGACTGTAAGAAACAGATGTCTGCCCTCACCTATCTGCTTTCCAGGCCCTTGTGGTCAAGGAACAGGTTTTGTAGCTCGTGACACGTAAGAAACTGGTACTGCCAAAGCATCATATCTGGCTACCCCTGGTGGCCCAGATACCCGTATCTGGGCTCGCTGGGGGAAACCTTTCACGCTTGGCTAGCAAGGCTCAAGTGGCTAGCTTCGGTTTTGTGGTGAGGCAACTTCACTATTCACCGGACTTCTCACGTTGCACTTGCTAAATTCAATTTTGTTACTGCTCGTCCCCCTTGGTTTTGGAACACACTTTAAATCCATGTTCTCAGTAATATGATTTAAAACAAGAGCTGGAAGCAAGCAAACGCCAAGCTGGCCAGAATGACCTCAGGTCCTTCTGGCATTGTCTGTTCTCATGGACTTGACTGGTGTGACGTTCATACGCTGTTCCTCTGCCTTGGCTGTTTATATCTGCTGAACGGGAGCTAATGAGATCCCCTCAGGTTGGCTGCTCTGGGATGTACAGAGTTATCCGTGCTCCTCACCGTCCTTTCGGGTTGAAGGTGGAAGAAGGCAAAAATGAACACTGCCTTTTCCCTCCCCATAAGGCTCTAGAGCCTGACACAAAGCCAAATCCTGTCTTTTCCTCCAAACAGTAACATTTGCTGTTGACAAAATTCTGCTCTGACTGACTTGCTTTTCCTGACAAGTACAGTTGTATTCTTTTGAAAAAATTTTGGAAGTAACCAGGTTGTTACAGCTTTTTAGCATGCCAATGGTGAATGGGAGGGGAAGAGATTGGGGAGAGGTGTTTGTCTACCTGCTGCACTATAAACCATCACCTTGAATATGCTGTGCAGTACTTTTCCCAATTTTACACTACTCCACCCTATTTCCTTTATCTATTTTTTATCTACAGTGATCCATTCACAGAATTTGAATGTGTAGCCAGGGGAAAATGAGTTTTTCAAAAGCGATTTTTCCAAAAGCAGTCATGTGTGCCTGTAATTTGATGTATGGCTTTGTGAAAGCTGTCACACAGGTACCCCACATGCTCCAGGACTGATGGATCAGCATACTGGCATGATGACACAAATACAATCTTTCACCATTGGCAGTACCTTTTGACTCTGCATTTTAAACCTTGACAATTAAAAGCTCTGGTTTTCCATTAGCCTCTCGCATACCCTCTGCCTGTGCTAGAACAGACTTACAGGTATGATGAATGAGTCATACACCAAAAGTCCAAAATTTTGCAAGGTTCACAAAGTGAGTAATGGGGTGGTTCTGCATCACATAGTGACACACTTTAGGATTACATGCAAGGGAAGTACGCTTGCTTCTATATCAGTCCACAGTAAGGACGTAAGATTTTCTGAAATACTTTTGCCTGAGAAGCAGCGAGTTGTTGTGACAACTGGTCAGCCCATGGTGAAAGGAAAGCCCAACGAGGTTTCTTCCGCAAGACGGAAAGCTCATCACTATGATCTCCTGTCTGGACTTCAACTCTGGTCACCACGTGTCACTCTGCTATAGTTACTCTGATGTCTGGTGTGAAATGAGGTTGTGTCCTTTGACAAAATGTTGACCTTCTTTTAACCAAGTTGATGCACAGCCCAGGGAAATCCCACAAATGCACCATTGCAACAGCATTCCCTCTGACCTGCTGCAGTCCCAGTCACTGCAAAGAAATTAATGTTCGTGGAAAAAGAATTGTCCCCTGAGCACCTGGCGTGATTGGCCAGTGCGACAGGGAGACATGCTGTGGGCATTGTCAGCTCCTGCCCCCGGTCCACGGGGAGAGAAGCCTCCCGGGAGAGGGAAGTGGTGTATTTTTAAATCAGAAACAGGACAAAGTACTGTCACAGCAGCTGGTTGCAGATACCAGGCACCAGACTGCTTTCAGGAAAAAAAGAAACCCCTGTTGCCAGAAAGTCTGTAGGCTGATAGCTCAAATTTGCACACGAGGCTTCTTGTTATCAAATGCTATTGCGTCTTTCTGGCAGAACTGGCGCAGCAGTAAGAGGTTCCCTTCGTCTCAGACAGGCTTTGCCACCTGACCGAACCGACCACAATTTCTCCCCTCTTTTCTCGACACGTGCTTTTGCCTGTTTTTGTCCATTTATTTCAAACAGTACAGTAGGTGGGGGCAGCTTAAGGAAAATGAAAACCACCGGTCAAGATGTCAAGTAAAGCCAGAGCACGTGAATACATGAATAAATTTGCTTTCCCAAAAGTCATTTGCAACAAAATAAACACAACCAAAAATCCGCTGGAACTTTTTACCAGGGGTAAACAGATATTAGCACAGAGTAAACCTATCCCTATTCAATGTCTGCAGTATGCCAGGGCCTGCATCCAGACCACAGCTCCACAGCTGGCTCCCCAAGGACTAAGCGCTTAAGAGCTCCTCGAAAATGCAACACTGCCTGCACTGTTTCTAAATCAACACGTCTTCCCCTTCAATTAGGTTCAGCAGGTTGACATCGCTGTTACAGAGCTGGATCCCAGCAGGACCTGCAGCCACCGTCAGCCTTCCCATGCTTGCCACAGGAGTCGGCCGTGTTGCAAGGCACGGCACCGGGCGGCTGCCGGCAAAAGCCAAGGTCGAAATCCTGACGAGTGCTGAATAGCACGAATGTCACCTCTTGTGGGGAAACAGAATAATCCCAAATCGGTGTTTGATAATTGCCCTGCCTTGTAGGTGAAAAATACTACAATACACCTGGCATTTATAACACTGCCTAGCAGCCAATTTATGACAGATGCAGTTGCAACACCAATTTACAGATCTGTACTGTTCATGGGAAAGGAAGGGCAATATTCTAGTGCTGCTCCACGGAGCAACAATTATAATAGCACGACGAATAAAATGTGAAAGGAACAGGTTTTTTGCAATGTTACCAAGGAGAGTTTAGTGCTAAGACAGCACCGTGGGCTGACGCAGGGTCTGTGTTCATAGCACATGTGTTTTCTGAAGAGGATGGGCTCAGTGTCTCCTTTGCTACATGCGTTTGGCCTTTGTTCTTGTTTAAAGGCAGACAGATCCACCGGCAAAAGTTTTTACGTGGCTCAAGTAATAATGGCTGGCAAATCCTTCCGCTAATGGGTTAATCCTGACTGCCTAAAGGGGTTATCATTGGCTGAGAAGGGACTTCTGCACAACATACTTGACAGAGAGCCCTTATTCCTTTCTTTTGGGTCTAAAGCCAGTGGTGGGATCATTGAAAATGCTTTCTAGTCCTACTGTCCTGGAGCAGAGCGGTTGAAAGTTTCTTTTTCTTTTCCTGTTATGCCATTTCTCTGTTAGGTGCAGAATTAGGTACTGGAGTCACTGTCTGGCATCACTACTGGAACTGCTTTAAATTCAGCACAGGACTGGGGTGACGCTGTATTTGACCTGAGAGAAAGTCAGAAGGTATTTTTGGTTCACCTGGCTCCTTCATGCTGCGACGACTCTGCTCAGTACTAACAGCAGAGGGATGAGACAAAGATAATGTGACCTATGTCAACTGAGATGGGCTGGGACCCAGAGCTCAAAATTCATTTCTTGTCCATTCTGCCCACATACTTCGTTGCAGTGCAGCGCCAAAGCAATGTGACGGGTGTTCAAACATCACGATAGTGCCTGTGCAAACCACAGCCAAAAGCAGGGAAAGGAAAGGAAAGGAAAGGAAAGGAAAGGAAAGGAAAGGAAAGGAAAGGAAAGGAAAGGAAAGGAAAGGGAGTCAAGAGGATGTACATCAGAGACCTAAAAAATATATGTGTGTAAAAAAAGTCTTAAATGGTAGTGGTAAACACTGATTCAAAGAATGAGAAAATTCAATAGCCATGTGTTTCAGACTGCTACCAGTTGTAAATGAAAATATTCAAAAAGTTTCACTAAATTTCACATGAGCAATACTTAGTATGAATTCTTACCACAGAAATCCACAATTAGGGTGGATTGAAATTATTTAATACTACTTTTCATTTTTGCATTAATTAAAAATGCAACTAATTAGTTTGTTTAAATGATTAAAAACTTAAACTACAGTTTTATCTGAAATGAAAAAAAAAAGTTCACCTCTTTTAATGAATGAAAAAAAAAAGTTCACTTTTCTAAAGAATTTTGTATTACTTTTCATCCATTAGAAAGGAAAACCAGTAGGAATATAGAAAATGTTAATAATAAAATGTTATTTGGGGAAAAATTATAAAAAAACTTTCATCAAGAAATATATTTCACTTATTTCTTGCAAACTGTTGGTTAAAGAGAATGATGAATATAAGGACTTTTCTTACATTGTTTCTTGCTATAGCAAGCCCAGTTTGTGGTTAGAAAAACCCCTGTTAATTAAAAAGTTTCAAGAAGTTTGGTTCACGAGCATCCTTTTCAAACGGAGGGTAGAGCCAATACCAGAGGGTTGGGGCCCTCAGTCCCACAACACCAACGCTGAATAGCCAGAGAGCACAACTCAATAAGAGATGCATTGCCTGCAGCATTTGTATGGGTTACTTAGTAACTACCTGTGAATAATGAAGGTATCCAGAGAGAATAAAGGTCACTTCGCAAATGCTATTAACAAAAGGAGGCTAAAATTTCTTGTGCACATATTTGGGAGTGACAGGTTGGAGAAGGGAAGCTCCCAGCAAGCAACAAAATTTGTATGAATTAGATAGAGTGCAGGCTTTGCAAATGAACTGAAATAAAATACAATGAGATGGTTAATGGTAGATGAGTGGGATGTTTAAACAAAGACCTACTGTAGGGGACTTTTAAAATGCAGTCCTAAAACATACAGAGCATTAAGGAATTTTTTAGATCTATAGAACAGCAGCTGATTATGTATAGATGAAAGTTAATGAAACGGTATACTCTGAAGTGTCTTCCTTTCTAGGTACGGCTCTGTAAATTCCATTAGCATCCACAGACTCTTAAATACACAAACACATTAGTCATGCATCAAATCACACCGTGCTTTTTGTTAAGCATCCAAAGACTGAAGTGGCTCACATGGTCAAAATTTCTTTTCCCATGTGAATCAGATGCAATGCTTGACAAATCTCCACTGGAAAAGAAGGATGCCATCTTTTGAGTAAAATCTTTTACAGCACCTAATGGCTTTAGGACTCTGCCTGTAAATTAATCACACTGATTTCAAAACTGGGTTTTCAAAACTGTACGAAAAAGCACATCAAAATGTTAGAAAGCTCTTCCCAGTGACAGAAATAAGGTCCAGCTCAGCATTGTCCAGCCCACACGTAGCCAATTTGCGCCACTAAACACGAGCGCCTGGTGTTACCAAATGGGGATGGTCATGTTTTGCAATCACGTTGCGGAGCATTAATGAATCAGATCTCAAAGGCTAGAATTAAAACTGTCCTCACTCTTTTGCAAGGAGCCTGCTTTATCCGACATTTTCCCTTCAAAATCTCCCTTTGGTCTCCAGGTTGGGAATGAGTCATGTCACGACTCCCGAGGAGTTGAACAAATCGATGCATTCCACTGTGATTCACTGACAGCGGTTTTGCCGTCTTCTGCATATGTTGTAACCCCAAGCAGCGACAATTATCAGAGGGTTAAGTGTTTGGAAACTCCTAATTCTGGTTTCTTCCCCCCCCCCCCCCCCCCCCCTCCCCAGCTTCTTAATCTGTTTTTAATTAAATTCAGACTCAGGCAAATGTTGAATAGTATGAAAAAATTCACCGTCCGCATACCATGTAAGAGCTGCAGAATCTGGCAGCCTTCAAGTGTGTCACTGTGTTTTAAAAAAGGCAACTGGCCTCACTGCGTGCATACATCATGTTCTTTGAAGAGTTTTGTTTTTTCTGTGTAAACACGGCCTGTTAATGACGCATGTAACCCTTTCTTTCTGCCTGGAAGGGGGCTGTGGGCACCAAAGCCTTCAAGAAAGTCCACATGGGGCTCAGTAAAACACAACCATGCTGGGGCCACCAGCTTCAGACCAGCGGTGGGCCTGCAAAAGTAGATGTGGACCAGGTAAGAGGAAACCCCTACCCCTAGGGTGCTCTTGCATTGCCAGGCTGAGCTCTGGGGAGCTTGAGGGGTTTCACCCATGTGAAGAGAACTTTCTCTGTGGCTGTACTCAATCTTCCTGGGCCTGAGGGAGACCGCTGATACATTTTCACAGCTGAAAATCCATTGAACCTGCCTTCATGCCTATCTGCTTGCAGCCATCCCTCCGCTGTGACACGCAATAAATGCCACAGTGCAGGCACAGGGGATGTGTTTTCACTGATGAAAGAGATAATTTTTTACACTGAGCACAATACACATGTATACTGAAAGCTATCTTGTACAAGAGCCACGGAAAGCAACCAAAGAGTTCATACTCGTGAGTCCTCCTCGGACTTGACCCACAGGCCCACAAATGAGGGGACTGAGAAAAGCTTTTCCTGGAGAGAGGAGAAGGCCAATTTAAATTCAAAATGCTTTAAATGTGGGGATCGGGTGTAAAGATGGAGGAGCAGGAGCATGGCAGAAGAAGATGGTACAATAGGCTGGAAAGAGAAGGAGAAATGTGTTGAAGAAGGCAGAGAGGAAGGAACACAAGACGGGGCAAGGTCTAGCTCTTGCTAAGGCATGAAGGACACCACTGTATTTCTCGCTCCTCGGCCTGTCCCTGGCCGCCCGGCATGGAAAGTGAGTGCTACAGCTGCCGAGGAACATAAAGCGAAGCAGACAGAGCCACTGAGTAAATGGAAGAAAAGACAAATGTGTCCAAGTGAATGAGTATTACTACCCTGGCTGCCACCTCTGCTCCAGCTAGGCATTTCTGCTAGCTGTTTAACCTAGGCTCAGCTGCTTTGGCTTCAGCAGCTTGATGTTTCTGGGTCTTTCAGGTTTAGTGCCAAAGGTAGAGGCTTTCTATCTGGGACAAGAAACACCCCACCTGATGGAGGAGGTCTCAGTATTCCCTTCTAGTCTGACTGAGTTATAATAGATCTCCTTGTCTGCTTTTCTGTGTCTCTCTCATCTCCCGCTACAATGAAATTGGATGGTCTGTTATTTCAATCTATCTTTGGATTGAATCTTGCCTGAAAACACAGACAGTTGCTAACCAGTATGCCAGGGACCTACATTCCTGTCTCTGCCTGACTGCAGCACTTTTCTTTCACTGCTCACATTACAGCCTGCCCGGTTTCAGTATTCAAACTGACTTCTACTTCTCCAAGCATAAAGTTCCTCAGGCAGTGAGAAGATGAGATGCGGTTTCTCTTTTGGGCAAGTTTCTTTTCCCTTTTCCAGTGCGAACAGGTGTGTACAGTAACTCCTCTCCCAGTTCCCCACCTCTGACTCTTCACACAGACAGTAAGGAGACAATAAAAGTGCTCTACACACATCCATAGCCCTTGCTTCAGGGAGCATCTTTGCTCATTCTCAAATGCTCCATAAGGGTTTGTGTGCTGTGCAACCACCGCATAATTTTGTGGCATCTCAGAGAGCTGACGGGTGAAGGATTTGGCTTCACATCCCTTCTCAGTCTTCCTTTACAGACCACCCCAAAGGTCATTGCAACTCTTTACTGGCCAGCTATATTTCACTTTCTTGCCATGTGAAGATCCATGGTCAAAATAGGATCTTCGGTCAAGCTACATCTGCACAGCGTGGTTCCAAGTCAGTTCTGACCATGCTGCTCAGAGGCAACGGAAACCGTAGCAGCCATGTTCGTGCACAGCTCTGCTCGGGCTAAGCTGTCCTGCTAGAAAGCACCTTCGTTGCTCTGCTCATGCCGGCAAGCTCCCACGTTGACTGCTGAAGTGGAGACAGAGCTTGAAGCCAGCTGACAGGGCTTCCAGGCACACCCTATGCATGGCTATGGAAAGCTGGGGGCTAGTTTACCTACTTTTTGGCTTGGCCTCTGCATTGAGCCATTCCTCCCTGCCCAACCACGCAGGCTGGTTCAAGTAGCAAGTGCTGTGAACGCACCAGTGCCTAGACATAAAAGCTAATCTCTTAGTTAGCTGTTAATCCCCAGACCCAGCTTCAGTGTGCAGAGACATGCGCGGGTGTTTGCTTTCCGCTGGGCAGCCTGCAGATGGGCTCAACCGCAGCTGAATCCTGAGGAACGTAGAAAATTTCTGCAATAAACCCAATAATGGTCATTGCAGGAGAATATGTCATTTCCCATGGAAGTAATGATTGAATGGGCTGTAAAATATAGGGCCAGTCTTAAAATGACATTTTTCTGTTTATTGCTTCGATTTTTTTGTCTCGCTGTTGCTGCGTGAAAGGCTTCCTCAAATAACGGGGGAAAGCGGTGATCGGACCGGAGCATGAAAGCAGCAACCCTGCCTGCGTCCACCCCAGCCCCCTGAAGCGCAAAAGTGGAGACATCCCCCCCCCCTTCCCCCC
>NW_008795490.1:4217402-4219957 GCF_000699145.1 Aptenodytes forsteri | reverse complement strand
GCGTGGGCCACCCGCGGCGGGGGCCGGAGGAGCGCAGGAGCCCTGCTAGCGATTTGGGGGAATGACCCGCTTGTAAGTGGCGCTGGACACCCTGGGCCACTCTGCAAATACGGGAAAGCGAGCCAGGAAAAAATAAAGGGAAAGGGAAGAAGTCCAAAGTCACTTTGATTCTGAAGGATGAAAAGGCTTAACAGTGCACAGGGGAAAAAAAATGCGCTAGATTTACATCGGTCAGAAGGAAAAACGTACTTGGGCAAACAGCCCTTGCTTTTGAGTAAGAGCTCTTTTGAGAGGTGTTTTTATTCAAGTCTCCCAAGGAATGCAATCAGTTACTCTGCCTTGTCTAAACTTCGACTGAATACATAATTTCATTTAGCTAGTAATTGGCTCCCTTCGCCTTCATGCGGAGACCCAGGAATGCTGCCAAAGATCCCTCCCGTCTGGAGTCTGCAGTCTGCAGTGGCAACAACCCAGCTCTCGGGTTCTGCTTCAGCCCTTTAACTCTTGGCAAGCCCATCAGGACATGCCGCCTGCTCCTGGGCCTGGCGGGGGGGACCTGCCACCCTGGCCCATGGGCCGCTGCGGAAAGGGTGGCAAGTGCTGCAGCTGGGAAAGGAAGATACCCCCCACCACCCTGCCCCTGACCAGGGGGGGCACAAGCTGCCCTGGAAAGACCTTGTGGATACAAAGTGCCAAGCGTGGCAGAGTACTGCTCTTAAACCCACCTAAGCCACAGTCGTCACCCCTAAGAACATAAAGCTGCCATTGAAAAGCGTACTTGGAGCATGTGTGATACTTAAAAAGATGTTCTGAAGTAAATATGAAATGGGTCCTGACAACCTGGACTTTTTAAGAAGACAGACAGAAAGAGTTAGGCTGACTGGAATTATGGCATACCACATACCACTGGGCATGTGGTAGCAAAGGGAATGGCAAAGAATCTGTACTTTTTATGTAGTTTAATAATCTGAAAAGCCTAAGACTGAAGTTAAGCTTTACTACAAGGCCCTATTCGTCTGCGTTTGAAAGTTATATGACCCACGCTTCCAGCTGCAGCAGGTCGATAGCTGCCGACATCATATTGCTTTGCTGTGCTGCTGGAGCTCTGACCTCAGATGTTCCTCCTTGATTCACCCTGGAACACGGCAGCTGTTTCACTAGGAGCGCGCATCAAAAGATCAAAGGTGGCCACACGCTCACACTGGCTCTGCTGTGGTCAATCGCCCGGAAAGGACGCACACAGCTTTGCCACAAAGCAGTGACCAACATTTCCAGGATCAGCAACACTCATTCTCGTTTTAATGAAGCAAAACTGGTCATTGACTTCAACTTCATTGCATGACCATGACTCAGAGGATGGTTTTACCTTCCCTGTGCACAAACAGAAACACAGCAAGGATGGGAGGAAGCACCTACAGGGGACCAAGCCAGGTAAACATGTCACTTCAACTTTGAAGGTGCCTTTCCAAATCTGAATGGCAGCATTTATCATTTGAAGTGCTACCGCTGCTGAAGAGGCTTCAACTGGTCTTCCTTTGTTTCTATTATTTTTCATTGCTCTTGACTAAAGACCAGGAATCTTAGGGACAAGAGAGCTCTTGTTTGGCCTCAAAGCCTAGTGTGCCCCTGGAACTGCTGGAGACTTATTTAAGATGGTAACCGAAGTTTCCTTTTGGGCTTTTGAAAGATGAGAAATACAATTATTTCAGAAAAATGCATTGTGCCATTCCATATTTCTATGCTTGCTTCTAGTTTCTTTTGGGTTCAGTTGTTGCTAGCCTTGAATATTTAGGACTAATTGATTCCCATTGACTTAACTGGGGAAAGAACTTGCCACGTTACTTACTGAACAGACTCATATGACATGGATATCTTCATCATCCAGGACACTCTTTTCTCCCTTGAATTTCTATGTCTACACTGGCTCACAGCAAGTTCAGTTACACAGGAATGTCATCATGATGTAGACAAGAGCTTCCATATGTGGCAAAGAACTGTGATTTTCTGCGCAGCAGTTTGCGTTTCTGCTGTGCACTGATATATATTTACCACCCCAAACCAAGCCTTGGTCCCATGGAAGCTTGTGCAAGTTTTGCCAAGGACTTCAAGAGGCAATTGAATTACCAGAATTCAGTCTGTAGTTCTTAGCACAAGTATATCCTGCAAAACAGTGTAGGCACATACTCTGTACTATTACGGGAAGAGATAACGAAGTGGTTACCTACAAGGGCCCAGGACCTGGAAAGCAATTCATTACAGAGCTGATTTGCTATTTTTATGTTCTCCTATTGATTGCCTTTGCCACAGCACATGATGCTTTCCAAGCCTGCTTTGATTCATCACCTAATACATGTTTCTTAGTGCTCCTGGAGGTCCTGAATTTATGCCTAGGAATAAAAAGGGGAAAAAAATCACTGTCTCTGGGTTGGAACATCTTAAAAACAAACACAGAAAATAACAATGACAGCACAAAAAATGGAGCCTCGTCACTGACTATATTTTATAAACTGTGACATTTGGGAAATCTAATGTTCTACAAAAAATGGAGCCTCGTC
>NW_008795490.1:4207828-4217336 GCF_000699145.1 Aptenodytes forsteri | reverse complement strand
ACTGACTATATTTTATAAACTGTGACATTTGGGAAATCTAATGTTCTGGCCTGAAGATGTGATGGGATGGACTGCCCTTAACGATGAATCACTGCTCCCGTATTCCCTGCAGAGTTGATTGTAAAACTGCCTGAGAAGTGGATCTGGAATAGGAATGAATATCCTTCTCTTTGGAGATTACGTTAACAGCGATGTAAATTCCATACTCTTCTTATTGTAACAGTACTTGAAATCAGTTATGTGAAGTTAAACTGCAATACTGAGTGAAGAAACAATGAAAATTTCAAAGCTATGCTAACAAGTCTTTCTCTTACTCTGTCACTGTGGTAAACACAGGGAGGCTGTGAGAATGCCCATGGAAAAAGCACGGGCTGATGTACAGAATACGCACTCTAAAAAGGAAAAAACAAAGATGTTTTAGTTCCTTTGAGTGTCATCCAGATACAGATGACAATAATTGTTCAAACTCTGCGGGGATGGTTTTACTTATGCTAGAGGCTGTTCCTGCTTCCCCTGCCGCGCAAAGGAGCTCTTTCACCAAACATAAACGACAGGTCCCATCTCTGCCAACTTATGGCTTGACTTCTTCAGAGAGCCTATTCCTCCAGGTCTGCAAGTGCTTCAGTTCTTACCCAAGCTAAAGAAAGCCAAGGTGCCTAGCACCTCACATCGGCCACGTAGCACCAAGCATGATTTTGTGCAGGGCAGGGCTTTCATCAGAGAAACTTCGGCACAGCACTGATCAGTTGCTTAATATGCCCACTGCTGGGGAGTGCGGGGGGTACGCCTGCCATCAGACAGGGTCTCCCAGCTGGAAACCATGAAGGTCTCTACCTTAGCTTACCTGGACTCACTTTTAAATTCTGACTTTTATTTTGCAGTTCTTTTGTTAAGGAAGAATAGTAACAAAACCAAAATAAACCGAACAGCAGATCCTAGTCTGGGCCTCGTGAGGGTTATTGATTAGAAATCCACCTGATAAAAACTGCTATAAATGAGGGTATTGAGAGAATAATTCCTGAAACCATCCAAATCTGTATTGCACAGGACACCAGTGTCACAGCAAAAGCAAGACTAACAGAAATGTTTTATAGCGCTTATGTGATAAGAATCTGATCTGGATCTCACATATATTTTAGGCTATTTTTCAAAACAAAACATCTTGTACACAAACAAGTAAACACTCTTCTATTTTTGGCTAGCTTCCAGAATTTTACTGAAGATGATAGGTGACACAGGGTTGAATATTTAGTTTCTAATTTTCCAGTTTAACTGGATTTAATAGGAAGCTTTGTGCCTAAATAAGGGTGAGGGCCTTTATTTTGTTCAGTCTGAACATACATATTTGGGGTTTTAAGGAAAACATCACTGTTTGGCTGACTACCACAGGTACAACTGAAATTGCTATTTTTCTGACATCCACTGATGGTTAGAGCTCCGCACTTCCAGCTTCCCATGGAGATGGAGCGTGAACTCTCTAGTGCATACACACTAAGTGAATACCGGAGTAAATTGAGGGTGGTAGCTGTGAAAGGTGTCTGGGATTAGACGAACAGAGAGCTTGGGGTCATTCTAGCTTCAGTGCAGTTCCCATTCATTGCCTGCTATCACTACGATGGCTGTGCTGTCCCCAGGAGTAATGACCAGCTAGGAAAAGCTTTCCCTCTCCTGCCGAAGCTCATCTGCCATGAAATGTGTCTTGCAGGGCCACGGCTGGGCAGCGCCTTCTGCCTCCCAGCAGCTCTGGCTGCAGCTCCCTGCAGGACGGTCAGGCAGGGCACGGCTCCTGCAGCCAGCAGCAACTGCTGCCTCCTGCTTCTAATTCAGGGACATTTAATTCAGCTGTTTGAGTTAATACTGAATCTCCCTGTTTCCCTGTAAGCTGGAAGGTGGCAACTTTTTTTTACACTGGTTTTTCTTTTCAAGTTGATCAAACCATTTTCTGCTTATTTTTAGTGGTAGTAATAAAAAGGTAGGAAGTCTTTTAAAGCTCTGTACTGGTGGCAATAGGGAGCCTTGGTGTAAAGCAGAACTGGTGTGAACAGCACATTCCCCATTTTCAGTACTGCTTTGCAATTTTCTGACTCCACCAGTTCATTAATTTTGTTTGTGAGAGAGTGCCTGGCTAGCTTTCCTCTTTTAACCTAAGTAATCGCATGGGAAGTTCTTCTTATGGATGGGGTTTTCCAGTCAGGTTCGCTATCGGCCTTTATGAGCACTCTCATAATTCTGCCCATTGCTTAAACTTCCAATTCTGCCCTGGGGTTTAAGAAAACAGTGACATCTGGGACATAAACTCCTAACTGACGGTGACTATTCTTCCAATTCTGCCCTGGGGTTTAAGAAAACAGTGACAACATCTGGGACATAAACTCCTAACTGACAGTGACTATTTCATTAACTCTGCACCTCATATCCGACACCTGGAGCAAATGCACGTGACCCCACCTATGGAGGGCTTTGTGCAGAGCCCAGTGACACACCACAGAAACTCTCCTTCTTTATAACACTCCTAGCCAGGAGTGTGCTCGCTCCCTCTGACTTCATCAGCAAAGACTAACTTCAAAACCAGGTGTGACCTCAAGAGCATCATTTATCGTTAGGACGGAAAGGTGCCAGCCATGCCAGAGAAGACAGCCTTGAAATTGGTCAAGAACTGACCCAACACAAAGTACGAAAATGACCCTTCACAGTGATTCCCGGGAGGCAGTTAAAGATATCATGTGGAGTAATACAACCTAATTGTTTCTTGCAAGATGGAGAGGGGACAGGTACAGAGCTCCTGCAGAAGCTGAGGTGAAGTGAAGCTGCTGACAGAGGGGCTCTCTTTGCTTAGAAGGAAAACACAACAGGGAGTGAGAAAAAGCATGCTAATAACTTTCTAAGATGTTGGCTTCTTTACAAGGTTATCATTAGTTTTGTTGATTGTTGATTGCAGCGCAGCAACTTCTTCTGAAATATCAGTGAAACTACTTAGCTCTCCAGTGACTTGGCTTATCTACTTATACATTAGAATAAAATGTATGCTGCCTGGAAACTTTTGTGAGACTCCCTTATTTAGTATTTGACAAGTATTTGGAGATTTCTAGATGAAGGTTGCAAAAGAGAATTTAAAAAGATAGATAATTGCTTATGATATATGCAATTGCATATGAAGTATGTAGTTTCTCCAAAATTTGGGCTTTTGTGAGTAATAACTAACAAATAAATGACAATTTGATAGCCAACTGTTGGGGTTTCCCTTGTATGAATAGTATGAATCAACAGCAGCAGGTACACACACATAGTTCAAAAACAAGGGAAAGTAACTGTAAGGAATCTAAAGCAAGCTGGTATTTGTAAAAGCCCATGCTATCACAGCAATGCAGACTGGCAGTAGGAACAGAACTGCAGTCGAAGGTAAGATTTGTTGTGGTCAGCCGTAGCAGAGACATGCTCATACTTTGTCACCAAAATCCCAGCTGTGACCCGAAGAGTCAACTGTTTCTTAAATGTCTAATACCCAAACAACGCTGGACAAAAGACCTGTCTCTAAACCTACTATTTCTTTCAGGTCTGGGCCCTGAACAGATGTTCTTATTCTTGGAATGGATCATTGTCTGCTAAGGAAATGACTTAAGATCATCTTATTTGAATGTGAACTACATATTCACATATTACATTCATTCAGCAAGACCAACACTCTTGCCTGCTAAGCCACATAGTCCACATTAAGTATTTGTTCTAACTGTGCAAATATTGAATTGCTCCAAGTCATCAAAGTCAGCTAATACTGTTTGTAAAGCCAGCACTACCCCGATTCAGATGTTTAAAGTTGCCAGAAAATAATGACTTTTGAAACTTTCATTTGAAGCTGACTGAAGAGACGGGTGCACTGCAGGTCTCTCCATATTCATGTCCCTTCGCAAAGAAGGGCTTGTCCAGATGCCGAGGGAAAGCACGGGGAGGCTTCTCAAAGGGGGATTCATCCAAAGAACAAAAAGCTCCAACCTCTGCCCTTACCGGAGTGCCGGGAGGTTTGCCTGTTTTGTTGTGTTTTGTTTTTTAATCACTCCTTCAACAGATGGGCAACAGTCACACATCTCGTCAGAGAAGTTCACCCAACAGGACAGTCAAGCTTCCAGCAGCCCCCGGTACAGCACAGACAAAAAGCTGTTCTCTAAAACAGGCCCTGCTCTTGGGGCAAGTAGTTTTGACATTCAAATTCAAATGGTGCCACGGTCAAGCTCAAGCATCTGCAGTTCTGGTGGGTCCAGCTGGCCACATACCGAGCATGTACCTCATTAATAGCTAAAGGTCTGCTAGCACAGGAGACTTACACTGCCCTGGTATTGCTAGGGCATACAGCTTTCACTTCTGTTCTTCTGAAAAAGTTTTGGTCTTCAGAGTAATTTGAATGGCAAGAATGTATTCCTTTCACGGCAATGTATTTTTCTTGTACCTCAAATACTGCCACTGACAGGTAATTTTAAAGGTGTTATTTTGTTTTTTCCTATGGATTTAATTCATTTCCAGTGCTTTATTTTCTTTGCAGTGTCACTGAATCAAGGAATACTTCTTAGCCATAAGGAAGCAAAAAAGAAAAAAAAAAAAAGAAAGCTTAGGTAATAAGATTAGTCAATTGACAGCTAGAGGGACCTGAAGGCATGGTTCCTCCATCAGTGTAAGCCGACCTGAAACTAAACTGCTGATAAAAAGGTGTTTGTTCCCACCCTCTTCCTGGTGTCAGAGCTGGCACAAGAGCTAAACTCTCACACAGGGACGTTTTCGATCAGACCAGGAAGCCTCACAGGTGTGCAGCTCTTCGAGGGAGGTAGTGGGAAGGTGTGAGTGGGGCAGAAAGGGAAGACAGGACTTCCCCCTGTGAGCAGGAGCACGGCCTTAGATTAGCTTAAATTGATCGGGAAACTGCACTGAGGTGCTGTTGTCTGACCCCATTCATGCTTAAATGCACTGGTATGGACTGCACAGCACTGAGCACTCTGCCATCCATATGCAACTACATAAGATGCAGGGTAACGGTGACGCCCGGCTGAGAGGTTTCAAAGGTCAGGGATGCCCTGTTGACATGAACTCAGATGTTTGCTATAAGCTAACTAACTGTAGTGTCAGCGGGACAAAACCCTGCCTATAATGCAGCATGGCTACGGTAGCCTTGTCAGGACCACGTTAATTTTTGAAATGCAATGTGCAGTCTTTGCTCACACAAACTTAATTGCTACACGAAGAACATTTTTATAGTTTAAAATTTTGTCTTCGAAGAAGAAAATAAGAAGGGGGAAGGAAAAAGAGTCTAATTGGTTTTTAAACTCTGATGTACATATGTTCAGCACAGTCTATCAATCACACACACAGCGAATCAAAGCCAGCTTAGACTCAGCTTTTCTGCAGCTTTTTCCTCCCATACCTTTCCAGGATTACTAATTAATAGAGACCAGATGTCAAATACTTTAGTATGGCCTTAAATCCAGGATGCAAAGAGCCTAATCTTATTGCCCTGGGGCCTCGTGTGCAAATTGAATTTAAGCATCACTATTGATTTGCTAACATTTTGTATCCCTCTGCCCTTTAACCTGTTGTAAATATTGATACGAAGGAGAACAAGGTCCAACCATATAAATACCTTCCTCTCTAACATTTTTTGCCAAATCTTCTTCTAAACAGCGATCAGCAATAAGCAGGATTCCAATCAAAGACTTGCAAATACAACATGAAAGTAGAGAAAATGATGAGAAACAAAATTTTGAATTTAGATCTTTATTATACAGGCCCAAAGCTGTGGTCACCATGCAGTTACACCGTAATGGGAATGATCTTGCTGAAAGGATCTCACTAAACAAACGTAAAGAGACCACAGACTACAGCATTCCAAATAACTGGCACTTTAATTTTTGAAAGAGCAAAAATAAATAGAGGAATGGCAAGTATGTCCTTTTCACATATGGTGGGGCATATACATATTCCTTCTTTTCTGCAGCTAGTCAAGAGACAAAATTAGCAAATACTGCCTGAAAACGCAGACCTTTCATGTGAGGGCTCAGCTAACTTAGCTGTTTCTCTCCCCTTGGCTATTAGATCAAACACACATTCGGATAGGTGCATATGCCAAAAAAGAAATGCAATGTATTTTTTTGTATTTCATTTCTACTTCCTGCCCTTTCCTCCTCCTTTCAGGACACTAACAGGAAGTAATTGGAGACGTCTAGTCAAATAAAAGCCCTGGGACTTTTCCCTTCTAGTTTTTCATGATACTCTCGTAATTTAAGGATTCATCACAAATCTAAAAAGGTTCAGGTGTCTCAGAAGGAATTCATCATCTCTGGAATATAGATAGCCACAGTGAAGGGCTGCACATAGACTGCACACATAGTGTTATGTAAAAGTGGTTATCTTTAAAAAAACAAAACATTTTTTAAAATTTGTAGATCAAAACAAAGCATGTCTTACTCCCTACAGGATTTTCTCGCAACCTGTTCTTCAATTATTTGCACTAGGAGATGCTACAAATGGTATTAGTTACAATATACAGTCCACTGTCATCTTCTGGTCCAGCAGAAGAACCTGTCTCTCCGATGGACGCAAAACTGTTCATCTGAGCAGATCATCCTCAACAGCACAAATATGGTCTAGAAACTCATAGAGTTTATGGTTTTAATTTATAAAATTAAACCTGCCCCAGACAGGTAATACTGGTATGTAAGTTTGCCATCCCTGGGTTCTGTCAGAAACGGGGTACTGAGGTGCTCAGAGCCGTCTCAGTCTGCAGCGCTGGGATCCTTCTGGCACTTCAGACCCAAGATGCGATGTGATGCACGCTCGAACATGGGCGCACTTCTCACTTAACTCTGCAGAGCCCGGGACATGGTAAGCTGCCAGAACCTCCTTCATCTTGCCTGTTGACAAAAGGAACAATAACTAGTCATCACTGGTTGCTGGAGCGTAATTCCAATTTTTAAAAAGCCCTATAAATGAGCCTTTTTTTTTTTACCAGGCAATAGCAAATGTTTCATAAATAACAGATTTGGGATAAAGTTTACAGCCTCTCTGTTAGCCACAGGATGCTTATGAGGGAGAAAGGTGTCTTATACTGCACGGTTCCTAAAATATTATCCAGGATTAAACATACCGTTATTTTAAAAATAGTTAATTTTCCCTTTCAGTGTCCAGTAGCTTAGTACTTTAAAATCTTCATTAAAATATTATCTCGGTAAAGAATAATTTCTTATAGCAGATTTTCTTGCTAGAAGTGCTGTATTGTCTCTCACACACACTGTACACAAGATACAGTGTAAACAATTTAAATTCCCCAGCCTCTCTGTTAGCCACAGGATGCTTATGAGGGAGAAAGGTGTCTTATACTGCACGGTTCCTAAAATATTATCCAGGATTAAACATACCGTTATTTTAAAAAGAGTTAATTTTCCCTTTCAGTGTCCAGTAGCTTAGTACTTTAAAATCTTCATTAAAATATTATCTCGGTAAAGAATAATTTCTTATAGCAGATTTTCTTGCTAGAAGTGCTGTATTGTCTCTCACACACACTGTACACAAGATACAGTGTAAACAATTTAAAGGATTAATAAACAATTAACGAGTAAGAATTCAACAGATTAATAAGTGGCTTATGTAAGTTTGGTGTAGAACTATCTCTAACACATATTGGTCATGTCCATTATGTACTGATAAGAACTATTAATCATAACAACTACAAATCCTTCATAAATTACTCCTTGAACAGGCTTCACAGGACCGAGGGTCAGAAAAGACCACTAGATTATCTACTCTGATTTCCTGCCAATTATAATTTTTCCAGATAGTCCTCTGTGAAGTCCAGGCACTTCGGTTCTCAGAAAACCAAACTTTTAGTATCGCAGACCGAGAAAAGGAAAGACCAAGAATATGCCTCCAATATATATTTGCTGCAGAATAGGTAGAAGGAGAGGTTGAGGTACCTCTGCAGGGCGATTCACCCACTCCTTAGGTAATCTCTAAAATGTGTCCATCTTTTTTCCATGGACTATAAGCAGACTAAAGACCAAACTTTCTTATGGCTAGAATTGAGTGCTTGGTACCCTACCACAGGTATCTGACTATGTTCACCTATTTATTTCACAAAGACCATTCACAAAGCCATCAGACCCTAGTAATTTTCAATCAATACTGACATGGGCAAAATTAGAAAAAGTGTAATTGCTTCAATCTAATGTAAATATAGGTCATGCAATAAATTCCAGAACTAATATTAAGTTTTTGTTACATACCCTGAAATTTTGTGGAGATATCCAAAGTACTTTTTGCATGTCTAATTATTATCCTTATCATTATCACATAGATAGAAATCACTAAAGGAATAGGGCTAGCAGGTAATTTGAGAGATCGCTTCGCCCATCCCTGACCTATGCCATGCCTGTTGATGTTAGTGTACCCTATTTTTAAACATCTGCAAGGCTGAAGTTTCCATGAGTTCCCCCTAAACAACGTATTCCAGGGCTCCACTTTTCCTTGCTACTTACATTTCTTTCCTGATGCTTATACTAAATCATCCTTGTTGAGATCTAAGCCTATTATTGCTTTCCTGTACCGACAGCATATGTGGCAGCTGAATCCCTTCCTCTTTAGAGTCACCCATAGCTATATGAAGGCTGCTATCGTCTTCCTTTCCTCCTCTCATGTCTAGACTAAACAACCCTTCAACCTTTCCTTGAAGGCCCAAGTGTTTTAGATCTCTGAGCCCAGTTTGCTCTCTCGTTGGAGAGAGAGCTCAGCTACCTGAGCTGCCGTTCCCACAAGTGGGTAAAGCTCTTCCGCTGGGGCCTTATCAGTGCTGAGTAGAGCAAAATAATTACATTTTATGCTTTATTACTCCCCTTCCTATAGCACACAATAGCGCTGGCCTTGTTTGCAGTAGCACAACATCACTGGTGCACGTTCAGCTTGGGATCATTATGACAGCAGGTCTTTTCTGCAGAACTGCTGCTTGGCCAGTTGTTTCCCATTTGTATTTACGTGCAGCTCATTATGTCGAGCTATATGTACAGTTCTGCATTTGCTCTAATTTAACTGCTGGAAAGCTGATATTTTCTAGGCTACTCCGCTACTTTATCAAGGTAATTTTCAATTGCTTTGCCTCCAACACGCTTGTTCTGCTCTATGAATTTATTAAGCGTACTTTCTAAACTTTCATCCAAGCTGTCAGTGAGAATACTGAATAGTACCAGAACAAGGAAAAACACTTACAGAACTGCACTTAATGGTGTATCATCGAGAACTACTCTTTGTGTATGGTTTCCAAATCATTTATGCACTCACATAATAATAGAATCATAGAATTGTTTGGGTTGGAAAAGACCTTTAAGATCATCAAGTCCAACTGTTAACCTAGCACTGCCAAGTCCACCACTAAACCATGTCCCTAAGCACCACGTCTACATGTCTTTTAAATACCTCCAGGGATGGGGACTCAACCACTTCCCTGGGCAGCCTGTTCCAATGTTTAACCACTCTTTCA
>NW_008795490.1:4145170-4207295 GCF_000699145.1 Aptenodytes forsteri | reverse complement strand
CTCATACAGTTGGCCTCGGCCCATTGATCCAGCCTGTCCAGGTCCCTCTGCAGAGCCTTCCTACCCTCGAGCAGATCAACGCTCCTGCCCAACTTGGTGTCGTCTGCAAACTTACTGAGGGTGCACTCGATCCCCTCATCCAGATCATTGATAAAGATATTAAACAGAACTGGCCCCAATACTGAGCCCTGGGGAACACCGCTCGTGACCGGCTGCCAACTGGATGTAACTCCATTCACCACAACTCTCTGGGCCCGGCCATCCAGCCAGTTTTTTACCCAGCGAAGAGCACACCCATCCAAGCCATGAGCAGCCAGTTTCTCCAGGAGAATGCTGTGGGGAATGGTGTCAAAGGCTTTACTAAAGTCTAGGTAGACAATATCCACAGCCTTTCCCTCATCCACTAAGCGGGTCACCTTGTCATAGAAGGAGATCAGGCTAGTCAAGCAGGACCTATTCTAGCCCAGTTTCCCTAGCACACATGAGAATAATAACAATTGAAATATTTTGCCATACAGTCTTGTTCAAATAAAGCAGACAATACTAGTAAATATCTTTTAAAATGAAGTATTGTATACACTTTGAAAATGAAAGCATTATGGAGAAAAGATTTCAAGTGAGAATAGAGTCTTGCTGACAACTGATTTTACATCCATATAACTACTTTTATGAAGTATGTGCTCTACTGGAATATTGTTCGATTTAGGCTTAATGGAAGTCTTTCATAGCCTCTTAAAATTGAGTTTTGTTCAATGGAAACCTCCACTGAGAAAGCAACAAAAACATACCACTACAATACCTCCTTTGGAAATAAATCAGTTGCACAGCTTCACAAAAATCCAAGCTGCAAAATTACTGTTTACTATTTCTCTTGCATAAGTTCTTGATCGGAAACATACTGAACGAGGACTGCTAACACCAACAGGACTGATCCTACTGAGCCTTTCAAAGAAAGGATTACCATTTACATTAATCTTTATGGAGATACAAGCCAATTCCACAAATACAGGAGGCACAGATCACTCTTCTTACCTAACTTGGGTTATTTGGCAGACCTTTTCTGCTTCTCACTCTATGATATATTCTGTTTATGCTACCTGAGCTATTCACAAAAGTGAGATAACTTGCTTCCTGAGCCAGAGACAGAGCCCCCAGTTTCTTCCCAGTGATGTACAATATTGTATATTCAGTTCTGGACTAGAAGAATGGGAGGCCAGCAGAAGTTGAAATACAAACTAGTCAGTAAATACAACACAAAGCCCACCTTCAATTAACAAGAAATTTGATCTGATATTTAGGGATATATCCCATTGGATTTCCAGTGAAAAGAAGAGAGAGACTGACTTTCCTCTGAAAAATCCATGATTACAGAGGGACAGCAGCATAAACAGTACACACAAATACTTTTTACTTTCTCCAGTAGAAAAGAAGGAAACAGGAGAAGGACGGACGGGCGAGCCAGCCTGACCCAGGACTGCTCATGACGTACAGCCCGCTGTCTGACTGCCGAGGCAGAGAAGGATTCCCACAAAAAACTCGCTTGTTATGGGAAGTCAAAAGTCCTGAGGCTGAGATAAACCAGATGTCTGCACCTCTCTGAGAACAGCTCTAGGGATTTTAAATTATAAGGATTTAAGAGACCTCACCGAGAACTGTAGACATCCAGATATGAAAATTACCTTCGTCTTTTTGTCAGAGTCAGGGCTAGGGTTTCCGACCTTTCCTGGGATCAAGACTTTCGCTAACAGTGAAAGGGAAACACAGAAAAACTGCTCAGTCAGTAACACAGCTGAGGGAAAACCCAGGCAGCAGCTCACTCAGGAGCAGAAGAGCTGATACCCTCTTGACATGGAAAGATGTACGTGTCATGGTGACTTCTCTCTTAAAAGATCATCATTGTTCTCTTTGCGATTCAGAAATGAAATCTGCTCAGCTTGTCTGATTTGCAGGCAAGGAAAGGTGAGCTGCTAAGGGGTGAACCCTGCTTTCTGTGCACCGGCATCCTGACACCGTCATCTCCTGGCAGAGAAAGGAGGACAAGGGGGACTGCACTGTCCCGCTCGGTGGTTGAACTGTCCCCTCTCTGTGTGGATGTGCAGATCTTGCCTATGATACAGGAATGGGCTGCATGTGCTTTGAAGAGCCCTGAGCTCTAACACGTGGATAGCAAGCTGCTCCGTTTCTCCAAGGCCACTGAAACCTGCATATGAGATCACCTGAGTGAGTTTCCCAACCCAGAAACACAGATCTGATGATACCTCTCTGGGGAAAAGGGAGGAAGAAGAGAGGCACTTGCCTGTTGGCAGCGGGTGGGTCCTGCCACCACAGCAGGATGTGTCTCACAGGCCCATGGGCAGGCCAGGCTGAGTGCAGCCAAAGCCTGCAATGCGTGAGGCGAAGCTGGACACATGATATCAGAGGTGCACCCCATCCACGGGCAAAAGAGACAAAGAGGATGGGTTGATATTACTGTGACCTGAAACCATTTAGGCTGGAAATAAAGACAATTCTTCTGCAGTAGTTCTACAGTGGTCCAAACCCCTTGTACAATACTGCTGCATGTTTTTGAAACATCCAGTGCATTTTTTTCCTGAGTGACTGCTGCTTTTCCACGGTGGCTGAAGTTGCACACAGAGATGCAGTTCCAATGCACACAAAATCTCTTCTTATGCCTCAAACAACATGTAGGGGAGCCGCTCCAGTCATGTGGAACGGGGTAGGGGGCCACTCACCTCACCTGGGTTGGGTACCCAAGGATGGGACTCAGTCACCTACGCTTAGGTGTCTTAGTGCCTTTTCAGATGCCCTAAAGGTTTCCTGCCTCATTAGCATGGGAACCATCTGGACATCTTTAATGGCACTAGACACTACTGTTTAGGCAAGCAAACCCATGCTAAATGTCATGTACCCAGCCAGAGTTATCTAGAGCCAGTCAATGACGGGAGGAGAATTTGTCCCACGCTTGCCTAAGTGTCTGACACAAGCGGCAGGAGCAGCCGTGAGAGGTGTGTGGGTGTCCCACCCCCACTATTTAGCGCTCGCTCTATACTACAGAGACAAAACAGTCAGCTTTGCAGTGTAAATGTTTTGCAAGGGTAAAGTTAAGTGAGATGAGTCCCACGCATTTTTTTCAAAAGCAGAAATAGGAGTCTGTATATAGAAGAGTGTAACGCTAGCGTGTTGATTGACAGAGGGAAAATTAGTAACGTTCAGTGTAATTAAGACTGAAGTTACCAAATAGAGATGAATAGCAAATGCAAAACTTTTCCTGATGTTAGCAAGCAGCATAAAACCTACATAATTTAACTGACTTTAAATTTCAGTGTAAGTTTATGGGTAGAGAGTAGACTACTGATAATGAAATACCTCGATCTCTTTGCTCCTTGAAGTCAAATGTCTTAGCCTTTACAGTAAGGAAATGCTGATGATTGTATACACTTGAATTAAATTATGAAGCCCCTGTCCCTGATGTTAGAGAAGACTCTATCAAGGTAATGATAATATTTGGAACATCATGTGATGTTGTATATTTTGATGTCATATCTAAACAGGCAGTAGGAAACTTGAAAATTATGGTGTTTTATATGACTCAATCTAAGGGTTTTTTTTTTTTAAAAATTAGTAGTGATGTTCAATATCTGAATTGCTGCATTATTTCTGTACGTGTATTACTAAGATATTCTCATAGTTGATTTTTTTTAACAAATTAACAGGCAAACATTAAGCAGAAGTATTAGTATATATATCTAAGAGTCTTGATATCATAAGGGGAAGCTACAATGTGCTAAATTCAAATTACACTTAATTACAATGGATAACAAAATCTGTAAGCTTTTAAAGAATTTATTTAGATAGGTATTTTAAAACTAACAAGAATCTGCCAGTTTAACAATCTCACAAAACAGTTTAAAATACGAGAAAATTCTCACCTAGACAGAAATAGTAGTATATACCATTCTTTAAAACAATTTAAAATCATTAGAAAGAATCCTATATAACATGTTAAAAAAATCTTTTTAATTTTAAAAGCTTTTCTGCATTGAATGTGGTGGTGTATGTGATATCAGTTAGAAATGAACAGAATGCAGTGGCATACTGCATTCTGTAGTCCAGAGCCGATTAGGGGACCAAGAGATAATGCAGTTGCCAGTCCTCGAAAATACAGCCTGGGACCCAGTAACGTTTTATGGGAGTGGGTGAGTTCTGCGCTGGAGGGGGAATTTCACAGCCTTGCAGCTTGGTGTGTGACTGAAAATGCATGTACTGCACTGCACAAGCCAACAACTGTAGCCACCTCTGACCTCTTCACTTTCTTCCCCTCCTTTCAGGCAATCTATGCCTGGTTTTTTTCACCCCATACGTATCTTCCTTCAGCAAGAACTCTGTAATCCAAACTATATCCTCATTGCAGCTGTGCAAACTCCGGCCAAACTCAGTCCTTGGCTTTATCAAATCCAGTGTTGTCAACTCTGGACAATTTCTTGTGAGCTCCATGACGTGATGTTTTTCTGTAAAGCTTCTCCTTCTGAAGAGAGCTGCTCATGTCGCAATGTGAGTTTTCATCTTTCAGTTTATTTTTGTATGCTCATAGATGCAAAGAAAAGGTGCAAAATGTGATTTTAAGTGCCAATAGGCTCAGAAGAGGCTGAGAAAAACAGAAGGCAAAATAAAAGCGATTTCCAGAGCCTTAATTCTAAGATTTCAAGATTTTAAAGCCAGTCTCATAATTTTTGAAACCACGATTTTTGAGTGTTTGACATTTGCAAGATAAGAAACATCCAAATCTGCTGTCTGCCAGCTTTGCAGGCTGAAGCAGTTACCCTGCTCTGCATTGCCATGAGGGAGACAGAGATTTATGTTCGTTTGGGGGTATGTCTACACAGTTACGTGACTGAATCTTGACCACAAGCCAACTCTTGACATACTTGCTAGAACACTCTATCTACATTCAAGCCAAACAGTGCTCATCGGGGTGGCTACAGTACGGCAGAGGGTGTGAGCTGGAAACTGCAAACACCACTTCAAGGTGTTAATGAAGAGCAGCCTTAATCTCCCCTCGGCTGGGCTTGACTGCAGGAATGCTTCTGGTTGGCTTCAAGCAAAGGCATGTCCATGAACACAGCAGGGGCAGTTCAAGTGAACCCTTTTGTGCTGTGCTGAAGCAGTGAGGACAGGCTCATAGAGTCTGGCAGCGCCGAGAGCCGGTACGCATGGCGAGAGCATCCCCACCACACAGTCACATGTCCCATGGGAAAGCTGGGAGCCGACAGCATGACTGCTCCCGTGCTGCGTCAGTCCTGCGGGATAAACCTTAAACTAACCTGGACCTCTTCGCCTCACAGGAGCTGGGGCAGCCTACGGATGGCTGTGACTGATTTAGGGAGCTCTTTGCTGCCAGGGTCCAGGTGAATGTAATTTGTCCCAAATTGCTGCTTTCCCCTGGCGTGAACCAGCAGGGAGGGGGAGCACTCACCGCCGGCACCTCTCTCGCCCGACAGGGAGGTCGGGTGCCGCTGCCTCCCACTAGTGGGGCTGTTGCGTGCCCATAACTGGTCGCACTGGGACAAAGTAGATAAAAAGTCATCGCACAATCACTGAGTATCAGCTGGAATCAGCTAACAAATTGCTTGCCAGCAGCACAGAGCAGCTCCTTGTACTCTCTCAAAGCAGTAACTGATGGTTGGGCTTCCAACAATGTCGAGGAAGCAGGCTGAAACCCAAATCAGCATCCCTACCCTGAAATGGACTTGAAGCTCTTACACCTCTCTGAGCGTTTGTCAGGGCTGTATCACACCGATGGCTTGCGGAGATCCCGAGACAACCAACAAACCTAGATTGTTCTTCTCTCTCACAGCTGAAGTGTCGTCTTGCTTTTTTCCTCCTGCGTCCCACCTCACTGAATACCTGCGAGCGTCTGGTTCCTGAAGGCAATCTCAAGAGCATACAGAACTGTCCATAGTCCTTTGCTATGTGGAATAGGAGGGGTACAAAGTAGGGGAACAGGAGACAGAAAGGTCTCAGTGTGCAGGCTCCTCCTATTAATTTCCATTAACTGGCCAAGCTTTATCTTAAAAGTTGGGGTTTTTTTTCTGTTTTAACATCTTTTTGCTTACTGTTCCAGAAATTCATTGCTCTGACGGCTAGAATATTTTTTTTCTAATTTGCAGCTTACATTTATTCACAACCAATTTATATCCCTGAGGTTTGTGTCTACAATAAGCAGATTTTCTGTTTTTTCGGTGTGCACTACTTGAAGGCGGTTAGGGAGACTGTGATCGCAGTTTCTTTCCCAGGCTTCCTTTTACTAGGTGAAGTCAACATCTGTTAGCATCCTCTTGCCTCTTAGTTTTCCTATTCTTTCCCTAGCTTGTCTCTGAGTCTCTTCCAGTTCGATTTAATCTTTCCTGAACATCGGTGATGAGACTTACATACTGTATACTACAAAGGCCTTCTACAAAGGCACTGATAACTTCACTATCTCTACTGGAGGATACCTTGCTTGATATGTCCTAAGATAGCATTTTACCTTCTTTTTTTACACAGCTGTATTACACCAATGGCTCAGAGACATCTCACAACTAATAAACTTACTTTGTTTTTCCCTCATTTTACTGTCTCCAAAAAGTAATTGCAGAAACTGTGTTTATTTCTTTAAATGCCTGACTTTATATTTGTACTATTAAATTTCATCCCAGTCTTTCAGCATCTCCTTTGGATGAAAGGTACCCATCTGCACTTTTCCGCTAGGGTTCTACCAGTCTGCAGGATGAATGTGTTTGCTGTGTCTGCATGCTCCTCTGCTGCCTAAGAATTGTGTCTTCCCCCTGGCTTTAGCCACGCAGTGGAGACCATCAGCTTCCTTCCCACGTGCCCTTCGCAGTTCCACTCTGCAGTGGAAATACCATTTCCAATAGCTGCAGTGCAGGAATTGTCTCCCTGGTGAATTAGAAAAGTAAGAATAGCCATGAAAGGTGAACCTTGCAACCTAGAGCTTCTCTTAAAGATCCTGAAAATTGCTTGAAAATATCAGTCTACACCTAAATGTATTTATTTATGTTTAGCTTTAATTAATGCCTTAAATAACTTTATTTTAGGTACAAGTTATCTGTCATTACTTGTGGTTTCTCTGTGACCTTAGCTGCTATTGATCAGAAAGCCAATAATTCCAGTGCTGATTCTGTCTTGTCGGGCCTAGCACTAAAAATATTTTGGCACCTTTAATTCAAATTTATAAATTATGTAAACAGAATGCCTCTTACTCCCATACTCCTGTTATTCTATAAATGTCTCTGTATTGATAGTAGATCTGTCCAGCATTAAATAAGCAGAAGATACTCTTCCTGTAGGTCATTTTCTTTCAGATCATTAACTCCATTTTCTAGTCAGCTCTCTCTCTGCAAATTCTAAAATATTGATTGAATCTATATTGGTGTGACCACGCATCCATTTCAGTTATTCCAATCAAATACCACAACATATAAAAAATGCTTCAGATAATCATTATGGGATGACAGAGCTTCAGGGGATAGGCAAAGCTCTTGCACCTATTGAAGACTATTGGCCGCTATTATGCCAGCTATGGTCTCTGAGCGACTTACTATTAAACCCACACTGGAGGTTTAACTGGATGAACTGTTCAATAGATTTTGTTTCTACATTCACTCATAATACATTTTAGAATGCCTAAATCTAGCTCTTCACAAAAAAAAAAAAAAAGAGTAATCCTTAATATCCTTCTTAATAAAAAACAACTGAAATAGTTCTGTATAAATAATTATGATAATTAGCAAAATACTTAAGTAAGCAGTATTATTCACACTACTGCAAGAACCAAAAGAAATCTTAATGGAGAAGACAAGGGAATTTATCATTTTACCAGCTACTGAGCCCACCTTTCTCTTCTAAAATACAGACCCAGGCACTCTTCATGTCAACACAGAAACATCTCCATCACCGCTATTCTTCTCCATTAAGTCTGACAAACAGACACTCGATCTGTTTTTAAACAATGGTAGTTGCATTTGCTTGATACCACTGCTTTTAAAATGATCCCTTTTGCACATGCCCACTTCTAAAATCTTGTGGAGTTTCAAGTTGTTGGGTATTCAACATTAGATGCTTATAGCTTTTTCAAACATACTATTGTCAGTAGACATGATTTTTTTCAGAAATGGGAAAATTAAAGTCAAATTCAACTTCAGTTGTGCAGAGACAATAATTTTTTTCTAAAAAACTCTCACTAGAACTACAGTCTTTGTTCCTCAGCTCCATTACAGACCACCCAATCTACAGAAAGTTGTCCATTAGCTCCAGTCAGTGGAGGAACGCAGCCTGCTATAGATGCCAAGGGTCTCCCGAGAGCAACATAGCCAAATTCATGTCATTCCTGTTCACCAAAGGACTTAAACCAGAAATATTCTTGCTAATTACTATAATCTTTTCCTACTGTAACTACCACCAGCATTTCTGAAGAGATGTGACATTATGCAAAGCACGAAAATATATTAACAAGTTGTTTGAGGCAGAGAAAGATAAAGAAACTTCAGAGGATAGTTGGTTTCCAATCAGAGTAATATGTCAAGAATACTAAATTAAAAAATGATCCGAAGACCCTTATATTACCTTGAAGACATATTCTGTTTCTTCTTTTGAACAAAAATGCAGCACAAATGAAAATTCCTTTACTGTAAGCAAAGCTTTTAGTAAATAAAACAAGGCAGTGCAATAGAAGGTGTTTAAGATGTACTAAAAAGAACAATCTATCTCAATGCCAAAATAGCATTTTTTTAAAAAAACAGAAGTAAAAAAATGGTAATTAACTTATAAAATGTTAGGTCATGCTCTTCAGCTCATATCACTAATAGAAAAATCTTGCTATCAGTATTTCATTAGTAATTCTGCTATTATAAAATGATCCAGTATATATTTTTTCTTTAATTGTAAAACATGCTTCTGCAGTGACATAAATAGTTTGAAAAACATAGGTACTGCGGAGAAAAAACACATCTGACCAGAAGTAAATACGTACAATATAGTGGAGATAATTGAGTGAGAAGGCTGAATAAATCCAAAGAAAACTTTATCACCATAGCTACTTTCATTATTGAATTCCTACATATGTGGGCATAAGATTGGTGAAATATAACATTCACCTAAAAGATATACTACTTATATTTCTTGAACAGTTTCAGCCTAGTAAAATTGAGTCTGGTGCCTTTAAATACAACTTCTTTGGAGATTCCTAAGAATGTAGAGTACTTTCCAAAAATGTCATTTCTAAAGGTTTTTTTTGCAAGTACAGTGCTGCCAAATATTTTTCCCACTAAAGAAATGCTATTTCAGCTGCATTTGAGCAGAGTAATAGTGGTAGCTAATGGCCTATTCAGTTAATCATAGTTATTCACTCTCTGGAAATGCCTCAGAATATAATAAATGTTTTGTTTTCTTTGTGGACTCTTAAATTACAGGCATTATATAATACACATGATATATAACCTATCAGTACGAATACAAACTGAATCCAAAACCACTCCCCTAAAATAATTCTAATATTTGGAGCCTCTGAAGAAAGAAAAATGCTGCTGTTACCCACAGAGCTACTGAAATAGCACTGATAGCAGGGTAAGAAATGGCTATAAAGAAAGTTCTGGTTTAACTAAAATGCAGCTATTTGTCATCCATTTACAGAGGTCTGAAATAACTATTACAGAACATTTTTTAAACAAAGAAAACAAGAAACATGCTCAAATAGCTGAACCGCATACATCCTTTCCTAAAGGAAAAAAAGGCTGCAGATGTAGGGTTGCAGTTGGCCCATAAGAGACAGATCAACCATAAAGTTTCCACTCCGAGACCAATACTCTCATTGGGTGTTCTACCAATATAGGATTTATCTTGTTCACCTCTTATTTTACATTCATATAGGTTGTAGAAGTCCCTGTCAGACTTAGCTCTGTTTTATTCTCTGCTCGGGGAAGATTATCTTTATTATGCTGCGTGTCGACTACCTGTCACAAGGGTAAGGCCGTAGCTGGTTATGCCTCATCTCCTTGTGGTTGCCGTTATACTGATGAGGCACAGCACCCCTCGTAGTTTCTTCAGGAAGTTTCTTCCAGACATATTTTAAAAAGCTGCAGAATACGCTTTAAAACAACCTTTGGCTTCCGAGGTCAGAGCAGGCTGTGTTTTTTAGTTGCAATTGCTTTGCAGAAAGGATTAAATTACTAGCTCATAAAAATATTCCCCTGGCTCCTTCAAGGAGTGAAGACAACCTCCAACACAGTCTTCCATTGGCTCCCTGGATGGAAGAACTCCTCCATGAAAGCATGCAAAAACTCAAAAGGCTTTCAAAATTAGAACAGGGACGAAGTTTGGTATTAAACATCTCTTTTATTTCTCCTGGAGAAAAAGATACTCAGGTATTTGCTGAAGTAGTAATCTGGCAGGCCATAAAGTGGTAGAAGACATTGCACAGGTGGTGGTGTTCTAGCTTTAACTTTGCTTTTGTAGAAGAACTCTAAGAATTTAGTGATGAAAAGAAAATCGAATGAAAGTGATTATAAACCGAGAGTTTTCATGATTCCTATGAAAGGAAGAGCAGACAAATGCTGGGGGAGTGCAGGGAATGCAGCCGCAGCCAGCTCCAGAGACTAATCCAGGACGCCCCCAGGCAAAGGCGATCCAAGAGGGAAAGAGTTCAGATGAGAGGACAAGTTTACAGAAGGGCAGTGCTAAAGGCACAGCAGCAAATTAACCCAGTGCAGAGTAAGCGAGCAGTACACTATACCAGGAGATATTTAATTACCTTAAAGCCCCAAAGGAGTAAGTTAAAAGGTATTGGTAAGTACATACGGCTTAGCATGCTGGGAGAACTGCAAAGAATTCACCATCCAAAGACACAGGGACAAGCAAGAATATGAAATATAAGAAAAAAGCCTGCAAATGTGTTAGAAAAAGAAATGCAACATAGAACAACCTTGCCAGTTCAAAATAAGCTCTGCCTGAGAGAATACTGGTACCGTCACCTGGAGCTCCACACAAGCTAATTTAGCATCTGAGTGTTGCCTTTGGTGGCTGAAATGTCAGTTACCTTGGGTCGTTGCACATCAGCACAGTGATGAGCAGGGCAACATAACTGCTGCTTGCTCACCAGAGAGGTGGGCACAACCAAAGACCTTCCATCAAGTTTCTCAAAACAAGCTAGTTGTAATTCTGATGCCTCATGTATTTAAGGATCTGGTGCTTTGGTGATAAAAAAAGAGATTTGTAAAATCTGATGTGATATAAAACTGGGTGAGGTTGCAAGCAGTTTACAAGATTGGATTTGAATTCACCATGATCGCAGTAATTTGGATAAATGTTCTGAAATTAATGCATTAGATTCACAAAGAGAAGTGCAAATTACCATAGAAGGATAATTCAAGTGCACAAGCATAGAAAGGAGACTTGCTATGCAACTGTACTGCAAAAAGGATCTGCAGGGGAGTTATAGCGGTCTATAAGCAAATTATAAATCAGGATGATATCCAGTTGCAGAAAAAGGCAGCCTGATATATATTCATAGTAATACTGTAAACAAATCAAGTAATTATTCTTCCCCTACCAGCAGTGGCAAGGCCCTGACTGCGTTACTGTGTCCAGCTCTGCCTACTGGGCTGTCGGAGGAAGGAGACAGTTGGAGGGAGTCCAGGTAAAAGCCACAAAAAATGATAACAGCTGTAGAACAAGGGAAGGTTGAAAGAATTAGATTGTTTAGTCTAGAAAAAGCAAAGACTAAGAGAAGACATGATAACATATTTAAAATATGTAGAAGTTTGTTATGAGAAGAAGATGGTGACTAATTGTTCTCCATGTCCATCACGCGTTAAGACAAGACTTATTATGCAGTTGCGGAGAAAAGCTTTCTAACACAAGGACGATGAGCCTGGCAGCAGGTTATCTTTAGGTATTACATGTAATGCTGTCACAGGAAGTGACGGGAGCAGTTGAGACAAACACCTGTCAAGATGAGGAGAGGTATGCTTGATCCTCCCTGAAAGCAGGTGAACAGCCCAGGTGATCCTGCGTGAGATCCCGTCCAGCCTTACGCCTCATGGTCGCCCACAGAAACAAGGCATAGATCAAAGCTTTTCATCAAAGAGACTAAATACCACGATGCGCACAACTGTCATTTGTCTCGAGATGCTTGCCAGGAAGGACAGGGCCTGCAGGACAAGGGATGGATCACCCAAATCCATTTAGCTAATTAATTCAATTGGCTAGAAGTAACAGAGAGCACCCACTCAGTCACTGCTGCGTGCTCTTTTACTTGTTTAACATGCTCATGCCCAGTCAGACCTTTGTTTACTCCACCTTTGCTGACAAGGGCCCTTTTCACTGGTTTATAGGGACTGGTACAGAGTAATTAGGTATACACTGCTGTGCGGCCATTGGAGAAATGAGTCGACCAGGCTTTAAAAGAAATGGGCAGGGCCGAGGCTGTAGCGATGTCTGGCAGGGACCAGGCTGGTCATGAAGGCGGCAGCCTAGAGATGGCAAATAGCGTTCAGAGGAAAAGGGGTGATGTGCCAAGAGCTTGTGCCATGGAGATTCCCACTACAGGGGCACAGCCGGCAGCTGCCGGTGCCGAACCTCCGCCTGGGTGGTCGAGCTGCTCTGCCACGCCAGGCCAGTGCGCCACAGGGGACAGCTGCCCCAGCCACCAGCGGGGTTGTGGTTCGCAGCTGGTTGGGAAAATAGGATCAGAAACCCCAGTACGACAAGGAGAGGGGAGGACAGCCTTCACTGGGAGAACGTAGGGGGCGAGGCCCTCGAGTTTTGCTGCCTTTAGAAGAGTCTGAGGAGTAAAGATCAGGGGAAAAGGGTGTGAAAGGTTCTATCCCCTCACAGAGGGGCGAGCCCGAGCGTGCAGACCCTCAGAGCGGCTTCGCCCTGTACGCTGCTGGACTCACAACAGGTCTCTTACTACTAACATTACTTATTTGGTTGTTAAGAAGCGTAGAATTGAACTGAAGTTAACAGGGATTTTCCAAAATGAATCCATGTGTAAGCTGGCGAGGAGCAGGGCTCATCGATTCACAGAGGAAGACCAGAAGGTGCTGTTGGGGTACATGTGTGGGGGTACTGCGCGGTGCTGCCAGGCCCCTCCACGGGTTTTTCCCTGTACTACAGTCACACACCCTGTGCCTGACTACAGCGCATCTGGCGTAAAGCGCCCTGCCTCGATTTGAGGCCTTCCCAGTGGACCAAATCCACTTTCCAAACCACAGCGTGCGCAGAGTGCAGAGTGAAACATTGCCACTTTTCTTGTTTTAACCTTAAACAAAATTATCTATAAAAACAAACTACTCTCCATTAAAAAAAAAACAAAAATGGAGAGCAATGCAAACATAGCCAAAAGTCTGCTCTTACGTTTGATCGCTTGTAAAGACTGGATAACTGGAAACTTCCTCCTCGCATGACAACGTAGACTATAGCTCTTGCCCTGGGATAATCAAATTCATGGATAAATGGGATTAAACGGATGCTGTCAATTACTCAGTTGGTCTTTCTACTTTCCTGTCAAGCCTTCTGAAAAACTTCCTCAGGTTAGAATAAAAAAATAAGTTCATACTTCAACCATTTTTAATGACGATTTACATGATTTTCCTGGTATGTCAAAATTACTGTAATTACATTAGTTTTTACTTACAAATGTAGACAACTAAGGAGACTCTACAGTTTATAGAAATTCAGATTTGAATGTTTTAATGGTCCCTCCAGGGAAAAAAAACCAATATAAAAGAAATAGTACCATACTGATACAGAAATGTTTGTAATGCAACATCCTGATTACCCTCTGTTCCCTTTCAAGTGTACTGAGGTAATATTAACATTTGATTGCCTAATGCCCTTTAAAATTCATTTAAATTTAACAGTTGTTTTCACCCTTAACCACTTCTGGGGGGTGCACCTGTAATTCTAGAAACGACCAACAAAGCAACACTCATAAGAATTACTCCCTCTTTTGATTCCTCAGTCACTCTAGAGCCTCTGCAGACCCTCATTGGCATGGGTAATGATGACTCATAAAGAAGAATAATTCTGAAGGTACGTTCTTTATAAAATGATGTAGCTAAGTGGAACATCATTGATTTCCAGAAAATGACTGCTTCTCTTAATTTTGTAAGATTGCCCTGTTGGGCATCTACTTTAGTCTCTCTCCATTGAATGCTGGCACCAGCTAAATGCTATGAATGTAGTAAATATTCCTCTTTCTGCTATGTATCATGTCATCTTCAGATTGCTGCGAGTTGAACAATTATTACAGACATTTATGGTGGCATAAACACTGAAGAAACTACGCTAACTAGGGACTGAGGATACAGAAAAGAAACATGGGATTCCAAGGATAGAAAAGTTGCCCGTAACGTCCCAAATTACATGAAAGCATCCTTGTCTTTCTTAAACAGTTCAGTCAAAATCCCCCTGAAAGCATACAGGATGTTAAATGAGAAGGCATCACAAAACTTCCCATTACCGGTAATGTGGCAGTAGGGCCCAAGTCTGTTCCTAGCACTTCTGTTATGAAACCTAACACACACATGCAAAAAAGTTCTTCAGCTAAAAGATCACACTCAAAACAGCTAAGAGAAAGAATTGGAAAAAGGAAATACTGCCATCATCCCTTTATCATGAGTGGAAAACCAAGACACTGAGACATGAAGCAATTCATTCAGTATCACACTGAAAGCCCACAGTAAGCCACATGAGATCTTAACTTTAGAGCACTCAATCCAGCTCCCATTAAACTATAATTCATATAATGGATAATATTCCTATGAATTGGTGATATATATGACAGGGTGTCAACACAGACAGAAATGCCTGATTCCCCTGACTTTTCTGAAATCATACCGTTGATGTATTTAAATGAGAGCCCCAGATCCCTTCCAACAAGAAATAAAGCGGGGATGCTTCTCATCTGAAATGGGGAGTGCATAGCATGGAAACAGGAGTGTGTTAGTCAAAATGCTCAGGTGATGAGATACAATAAGAAGGAGAAAAATAAAGATGCAATGAGGGATCAAGGTTTATGAAAGTTAATATTGTACTTTCCTCTGATCTCTGCAAAACAAGGAGAAGGAAGAAGGAATTAACAGAAAATCAGCAGGCACAATACTCTAACCATCACCATAAAATTCCATATTTTGTGACTTTACTGATTTATTTTACAAATATCTTAGCCTGAGAGCTTGAAAGATAAAATAGCACATTTGTATAACTGGCCATGACTCAAAAAGAATATAGCCTTTTTCAGCATTGTACTTCCAACTATTTCAAGTTAAAATCTTTGGACACAAAGTTAAGTACTGGCTTAAGTGCCTTGAGAAATGAAGCGATGGTATGTACAAGAGCTGGGCGGTTCTAGAACACAAGGGAAGCTTGAACATAAGAGACATTATACTTTGTGAGAAGAGACAGGAAAATCCAACATGAAAGACTACGTACGTGCATATTTATAAGCGTGCACAGAATGCTTATTCTGTGATAATCTAATCCGAGATAGACTGATTTCAGCACAACTACCAGGAACTATCAAACATTTTGATTCAAAATCTGCTTTACTTCCCAGGTGCAATTCCATCAGGATTTACACCCATCTGCTGGGAACAAAATTTGTGTCTTTGAAAACTTGTGCTCTTATACTGTGCTCTGTATCACACTTAGGAGGAGCAGATGCCTCAAAGGAAGGGAACGATGGACTTGCGTAACCTCTGAGACTGAAATTATTATTTTATCTTTAGTACTGAAGGCCAGATTGCCGTGTCTTGTAATTGATTACTTTTCATAGTTATACAATTATAAGCTAAAGAAACCTGATAACGGTAGAAGCATTTGTTTCCTGTGCTGAAAAAAAGATTTTTCAAGAGCAAAGAATAAAATGGCATTTTCATATCCTGCAAAGCAAAAATAATCTATTATGGCAGAGGACTCCTTTTTTAATGTGATGACACATTGATTTTTGGAGGCAACTACAATGCAGCTTTATTTTGTATAGCAACTTCCATACAAATCATGTCTTTCTTTGAGTCTTCTTTTGTTTAAACAGTGCAGTAATGCAAGAATACAAAGTTCATATAAAATAAAAGCAGATAAAAGACTTCTTTTGTTTAAACAGTGCAGTAATGCAATAATACAGTTTCAAAGTTCATATAAAATAAAAGCAGATAAGAAAAAAAATTAAGGATGTGTAGCTATTTACATCTATATCCTGACTGTCCAATAGGGACTTAAAAGTGCTGTAAATTTTAGTCTGTTTAAAAGAGTCAAGCTAAATATCATACTGGACTAAAAGCAGTCAGACACCAGGAAGACCGTAATTAAAACTTCAAGGATCCTGGTGACAAGATATTTACTCAGACAATACCCAGGCTTATGGACACTCATTTGTAGGTATTAAAATATGGTTTAATACACATAAATAAAACACCACTAAAGTTTGCCTCAGTTAAAAATCTTGCAGCCTGGAAAACATACTTGCTTTACGAAAACCTAATTAAAAGCCAAGGAAGGTATCGTATCTCACAGTGCTAATGAAAAATTTGCCTTCTGCTTCTATCAAAAAAGCAGAGGAAGGAGAATCTCAAGGAATGATTTGTGAAAGATAATGCACAGAGTATTTCAGAGGATTAAACTCCTTCATGTGCAATATATTTTGAAATTCGCCAAAGGTAACTCCATCAACTAAGAGCTTGCTGGTGGGAGGGTAGTTTCTGTATAATATTTTCCTAACTTTTAATATGAAACTTAGGGAAATCAACACAGTTTCATGAAATGTCATTTTCTTTTTTAAATTTGAATAGCATTGCACATTCTAGCATAGAAAAAATAGTTTCATTAGAAGAACAAAAGAAAACAAAAATCTCACAAGCTCATCTACATTGAACCACAATGTCAGGAAAACTGAAACCTGGGAAACAGAAACATGAACTGAACAAAAGGACAAACTAGTGGTGTGTTTTAATGTATTAGACTTTAAAACTTGTCACTGCTTTATCAATCATGCTTACACCAAGTAAGCAAATGATCAAGTTTATATAAGTCCTGTTTTTAAACTCATCTTTCATTTTTTACAAGTGTTGTTTACATTATTTTCTGTTTCTCCATATTTGCCTTATTTATTCCTTCTTATGTAGGCACCACTGCAACTATGCACTGACATGTGCTTAAATTTAAGCACATAAGAAATTCCAGTTATTCTAATCAGACTAGTCACATTTTATGTGCTTTGCTGGATTAGTATCTAGATTCTTAAATTTCATATTAATCATAAAACGGAGTGTTTAAAACAAACAGCACAATCAATCGGGGAAGCAGTTCAATCCACTTTTCAAAGTATTAATGAGAAATCAAAGGCATTTATTATTATAACAGTTGAAGCACTGCTGAACGTCTAAATGAGCACTCTCACAGCTGATCACATCTCCAATGGACATATTCCAATGGATTATTTTTATGCTATCTCTTTTTGTCAGCGTTGCCCTTCAACCTCTTCAAATGTGGTTTGATCCTGAAAACTGTCAAGGATGAAATAAAAGTGTACAAAAGAAGGCAGGAGAGCTTTAAATTACATACCATATTTAAGTAATGTTTACTTATTGCTTTCAGATGGTCACTATTGAAACCTTAGATGCACAAAGCAACTGTGCAATCAATAGCTACCAAAACACCACCCATCCTATCCACCATCAGCTTACACATAAGGTAAAAGGAAAAAAACATGCTATCTGCTCTATAATAGTAGCATAATTTGAACTGGCAGGAACTGGTCATAACTTTTCTTAAATTCATCAACCTGCCCCCTGACAAGGAATAGTCTAATAACTTTCAAGCCATCTTTACTAGAGGAGAATCTAATCTAACCGTAAATACTTCATTTTGACTAAATTCTACCACAAGATTATTTTCCTATCTACCTGTTTATATACTTGGGCAGTATATTTTCTTGCTATTATTAAAACTAACTTCATACTCTCTTGAAATGAGTATGGATGGGTACTGATCATGAGGCAGAGGCGACAGATTGGACTCAGCTCCCTGGCCGGTTTGAGGGGTGCCTTCCTCACCCTCTCAGGGGGCTGGCTGAGCAGGACGAGCATCTGCTCCCGACACCAGAGCTGACAGCCCCATGCGTCACAGGAAATTACCGGGTGCTTCATTTGACATCAAGTGGGAATCTGGGAAACAGGTGAGGTAGACATCTCGCCAGTCCGGGAACAATTTCTATCATAACTAAGCCTTGCTCTCCATAGTGATCTCTGAGTTAATGTAAGTCAGCGTCTCTAGTTGTGTTTGTGTTGAATATTTAAGATATGCTTTAGAATAACAAATTTTTGTTAGAGATATAGAACATGCCTGTAGCAACGATGGGGAACCGCGATGCCCTGATAACTACGAAACCCCCAGTAACGCAGACCCTCTTCTGTGTCGGTTCCCTTCATACTTTCACATGCAAGCTCAAATTTGCAGAATAACCATGTAAAATACAAACGTCTTATAGAAGACGTACATAGTTCCTGTTCTCAAAATCTCATCCCTTTTCTAGGCAGTAAAAAGTTTGCCATGTTGGAGACTGAGAATTGGATATAACAATAAGTAATTTTGTTGACTCCTTCCACATGGTACTATGATTTCTCCTGGGTCTCTCATATTTTTATAAGCATCTTAAATGAAAGATAGGAGGGCTGTAAAATAAAATGAGAAGCAGCAGTTTTTTCAAGGTTTGTCAAGTTGCCAGGAGAGCCGTTTCTCAGCAGGACGAGCCTGAGATTTTGTGTTTCAAAGAAACTCCTTTGGGAAACATCACCTTGCTGGGGCTTTGTTACAGGCATGCCCGCTAGCGGAAGAGCAACAGTAGGGTGGGTGGCTCATAGCTTAATGACAGGAGCATGTGAAAAAGAAGTATTTTCTTGATACTTGAAATTATCTTTAAGAAAGCTGACCTTTGGAAACTGATACTATTCACTGAGCAGTATACCTTCCCCTGGAAAACCCCAGGGAAAGCTTGCACTTTGCTCTGACAGGAACGAGAACCTTCCGCACCCGCATTTACTTGACCAGCGAAGAGGTGGACAGATGACTTCCTCGTTCCTTCCCACCCCACCGCTCTGGCAACTTGTGCTTTCCCAGGACAGCCCACGTATCAAACACGGGTGATAGAGCTGCTGAGCAGCCATATCCACAGCACAGGCACATGGAGCAGGGTAGCAGCCACCAGGCTGCAGGTGCCCCTCCTGGTGCTGTGGCCTGACATGGGGGCCAAGAAACCTCAGGTCTAGCATTTACAGTGGCAGTGCAAAACACAGAAAAGTAAAATTACCTTTAGAAAGACTGTTTAAGTTTAAATTATTTTAATATTTGTTTTTAAGTTATCTAAATCAGCAAAAAAGAAGACTATTTTGATAATTTATTTAATCTTGTTTTCCATTTCTATTTTTTCTAGGTTTTTTTTCCCTGTAGCTAGGTTTACTCTTACTAAAATAACCACCTAAACATACTGATTTGGAATTAAATAGAACCATTGTGCTTTTTGCTGAGAGGTTATAGTATATCAACATAAATTTGTTTAGCGATGATATAGTTCAATACATATTCAGATCTTGATTTCTTGTATCTAAGAGAATTATATTATGTATCTTATTTTCAAGATGATAATTTTTAGTTATCTTCAATTCTCACCCTTTGAATCTATGTACAGTCATTATTTGTAAACAATATTTGAAGACCTAATCAAATTTCCATTTGCTTTGTAGTCACCTATGCAGTGAAGTTTGTCTTTTGCTTTACACAGGCAACAGTTTTCTTTGGTACATCCATAAGTATTCCTTCATCTGCCACGTGAACAAAGCGACTGTACAAAAGGCCATCCACCTCCTCGCTCCACCGTGGCGAGCGGCCTTTATGCTCTCCTGTTATGCATGTTGCCGCTGTGCTTCACCACCCAAGCTGTCTTTGAAGTATGCAGTGAAGTTTGTCTTTTGCTTTACACAGGCAACAGTTTTCTTTGGTACATCCATAAGTATTCCTTCATCTGCCACGTGAACAAAGCGACTGTACAAAAGGCCATCCACCTCCTCGCTCCACCGTGGCGAGCGGCCTTTATGCTCTCCTGTTATGCATGTTGCCGCTGTGCTTCTCCACCCAAGCTGTCTTTGAAGCCATCCCACTTGCCACCTCTCCAGTTACTATTCACTAAACATTCAAATGCTGCTTCTCTTCTGTCTCAACAGGAGCTGGATAGCCTGATCTAGAAAATCTGGAACCTGGGAGACTTCTCCTTCTCTCTGCTACAAGAGGAGTGCGGAAGCGGAGCTCTTGACAGGAGGAAGGGACCACGTGAGATTTTACCGTACTGACATGCCCTCAGTAACATGGTGGCCAGATGCTAAAGGAGTAGAAGAATCCAAGACGGACAAGCGACAATATGAGGTTATGAATGACACAGCTGCTACCCTTGGCTCCACACACAGGGAGACCTGTCCGGATGTGCATGCTGGACCTACTGCACCACCCTGATAAAGGTAATTCAAGCAAGCAACCAAACAGCATAACCTCTACTGGCTCAAATCTGGGTATTGCTGCGTGGAAAGCACTCTTTGCACCCCCTACATACAACTGATTCTAACAAGAGGAAGAGGACTTACAGAAGTTTGTTTCTTTGCTGATAGAAATAAAACTGCAAAAATGCCTCTTTCCTACTGTTTGGGACAAATTAGGATTTCTCTTAATAGACTCAATGAAAAAAATCTACTAGCTTCGTTTTTTTAAGCAAAACACCTTATTGAATCTGTATGTGACAGGAGCTCATGCCCATGTAAAAACTGAAAGTGTATTTATACTCTAAAAGCCCAAAGAGGTGTAAAACCAGATTCTCCTTTACTTTCTTCCTTTAATTCACAGTAAAGAACATAATTTAATCCATATTCTGTAGCTGCAGAGAATACTACAATCACATTGTTCTTGAACAGTGAGAAGATATTCACTGTAGTATGGGGGAAAAAATCAGAAAGAACTAGAACTTCAAAGAACCGCGAAAGATCTTAATAAAGAGATGAATAAGAAATTAGTCACTCACAATGAAGGTTATCACATGAAAATCTCTAGTTTTCTGGCATTTCCTTTCACGTTTCAACATTGTAAGAGTAAACCTGTGAGTTGCTCTCAATGCATTAAGTACAAAGCACTGTGAAAAAACTGAAATACAAAATCCAACTAGCATTCCAATGTATTGAAGGTAACACTCGACTAAGGAAACCAATGTAGATACAACACCCTCATGAAGGCAAGTCTCAACTAACCCAAACTGTACTCAAACCAATTTTATTACAAATGAGATTAAGATTTTAGTAAAGCAAAGCAGTCCTCAAAACACTTGCTCCTTTAGATGCAAACCTCCTTTCATCACCCCTCCTCCCAACCATTGCAAGCCGGTAAAAAGGAGACTAACGGTAAGTTGGCACAAATAACGCTACGCTTCAAACCTATTGTACTAGCAACTAGACGTTGCATTTCCCTGCAGAAGCCATGTTGTTCTGTAAGAACAGCCCCCAGAGTCAGAGACGTCACAGGCTTTAGCTACCTTACCGGCATCTGAGCATTCTTTGAGGCAGAAATGGTGTTTATCTGGAAAAGAAAGAACTGCCGGCGTTATATACATAATGAGCTGCCTAAGTCATTGGTTTCCAGCCTGTGCATCCCAGACACCAATGGACTATGGTTTAGAGTGAGGAAAGAAGTACCTAAGGAAAGCAAACCCTACCACAAGTAGGCTGAAATTTGCTGTTTGACATTAAAGTGACCAATTGACTTTAAAACATTTTGAGGGATCTCAGCAGGCTGAAGAAGCTCAAAACTGGAGTCTACACCAGCTACCTAAATCAATGTTCTCTAGGGCTGGTTTGACATTCTCCTACCTCTACAGGGACAATCACCTGGTGGGTGAGAGGAAGAGCATAGGACGATGTCTGTAAATCCACAAAAAAAGGTTTTTAGGACAACTGCAGTTTTGGGTTTCTGTTTTCACCTAAGAGCTACAAAAATAAGACTCAATTGGAATGATGAAAGATTTTTCTTACAAGCAATAATACAAAGAAATTTTTTTTAAGTCTTTGAGATCCAAAGTAAGACATTTAATTACAGTGTAACTCAGCTAGAAATGAGCTTGGCCTGCTAGAAATAAGCAAAAATCGAGTTGTATTTGATACAATGATCTTGATTCCAACAAGATGCTGGAAAAACAAGATGTTTTTGAAAAAGTTACAAATAGGAGAAATTACAAAGCAGAAACATTTTAACAGAAAATTGAGCTAACGAGTGTACTTCAGTGATTTATGGCAGGCTAATTCACAGAATTAGGCACTTATTCTACCAACCAAGCATTAGAAACTCAGATAGCCAGTCATAAGGGTAAAATTAAACACAGGATGAAAGTGCTTCACCGTGGGAGAAAGAAATCCTTCAAAGTGGTATTATGCAACTGTATCACACTGATGAGAAATATATATTAATGTTTACATTGTAAAACAAAACTACAGATTGTTTTTTCCCCTCCTTAAGATAATTCTTACAGAAATTAAATTAGGGCCGCGCTTAGGTGCCACAGCTGTATGGTCCTACATGTTAAACTTACAAAGACTCCTTTTATGTCTTAGAAAATAGTACCTGTGATGTACATTAAGCTACTGAAACTATATATGAAATGTGCTCATGTTTTCAATATACTCAAAGTATTGAATGTTGTTATTAAATACTAATATATATCTAGATATAATTTTCATGTACGATACGTTCACTATCGCAATACATTCATTGTTAAAACGGAGTACATAAAGGCAAGGATTTCATTAAGAACTCTTTCAGATGAGCGTAGTAAAATAAATACTATGCATTTTGAGCAAATTTGCAAGTGATTAAAGCCAAAGGACTGTCTTATTCATTAGACTTCATCGTAAGAATGACCAAACACTATGCAAAAAAATTTTTAAAGCATTCATAGTATTTCTCACAGGACTGATGTTAGAGACCAGTTTATAGCTGAAAATGGAAGATTACAGCTACTTTCCCATTTCTGAACTGTTGCAATTGGTAGGATATGCAGATAGACATCAAAACCGAGACATAAATGGGACTGCACAGACAAGCGCTGCAACAACTCTCGAGGAATGGCGAGACTCCTGCAGCCCTGCCAGGAGGCAGGAGATGGCTGCCAGGGGAAGGGGAATCCCTGCCAGAGGGACAGGATTTAAAGGGGGGGCTGTTACTGAGAGCTGCTGATCTCCTCTGGAGTAGGACCTGATTACCTGTCAGCACACCAACTTCCTACACAGCTGATAATAAAACAACACGAGCAGTCTAAAAACGATGGAAGTACCCATCTGCTGAAACGTATCACTCACCAGAGTCACATCATCCAGAAATATCAGAAACGTATGAACATATTTACAACATTCCTAGTCTGGAAACAAGTTTTATCAATATTTTACTGGGTTAGAACACTCCTATAATCGTGTCTGGAGAAGGATCAGATATATTAATCTAAATACATGCAAGCCCATGAACGTTACTCTACAAAGAAAACTGATCTCACTGAGGCTCTATGTAAATATAGGGGAATAATATACAAAAGATGATAGGATCAAAATCATCCTACTAAAACCTGTGACAAATTTACAAAGCACCTCAAATCCTAACCCCCAGCACTAAAGCTGACAGTTTTAGGTAAAAGCTCTTTACCCAGTTCTTTCCAGAAGCGTACTTGGCTGGTCCCCTTCCAGACGTGATACATTACGTGGTTAAAAAAAAAAAAAAAAAAAAAAGAGTACTCAAATAAAACTTACTAAACAGTAGTTAAATAGAGCATTTCTACATGCAAAAAAAAATATTCTAAAGATAAGGAAAAGCAGATTCCCTCAGCTACATTTCTTAACTGAGCTCTCCTGACGATGTTTCTCTGATGAATAAAATAAAAAGGGTATCAGGATCAAGCAGAGCAGAAGCACTCTGACAAAAAGGAGCCCAGGACCTGTAAAAGGAAACAAACTTTTAAAAGTTATGCAAGTCCTTTAACTATTTTGTAATGGGCCAGATAAGATAGAAACTGGGAGTTAGTAGGCAACGCTAGCTGGTGGGAGTGGGGAGGGAGGGTGGCAGCGATCAGCAGAGCCTTCGTGCTAACGCAGGTTAGTGTCAGGAGTGTTTTTGTTATGGTCAGTCAAAAAAGCAGAGATATCTCTAACCAGCCACTTTCATAGCCCTTTCTCATAAAATATCATGGTGATAAACAACTAAGATTCACAACATTTTTTAAAGTAGGCTTTGATCTGTGAAAATGACAACTGTGTAATCCCTGTTAATTATAGCAGGTGTTTAAAGCCCAGGTGTGTAGGAACTTGTACATTACCCTGAGCCTGGCATACAACACAGGGGAAAAATTACCCCGTTAGCATGTACATGCACGAACTGGATGGAAAACAGTGCACTGAAGCACAACAGGGAATTATTTTGAGAATTGTGTTCAAGTCGTATGGTACCTCACCTGAATAGGGCGTAAAAGGGCAGCTATCTGGTTTCCATATATCAACACCACAGTGGACTGTGAAGAAACAGCTACAACTAAGTATGTTCTGTGCACCCTCTGCTGGTTTCACAGCAGCAAGCAACCACAGCTCAGGAAATAAATTTAATAAGGTAGAAGCAAAATCCGGGGAAGAAAAGCCATCTTAACTGCGAGCAATGTTAAAAAGAGATACCAAAATTACTTTTAAAAATTAACAGAAATGAATATTTGCAAAAACTTTTTATTTTGAAATTACAAAAAGAAAATTAATTATTGGGTAGCGTTCCTTGCTCAAAGATATTTGTTACAGGTTGCAAATTACTGGCCCTATGTTTCTACTGTAGCTTCTTAACAGTTGCTTAAGTCTACTTGCATTTTTCAAAAAGACTTTAAAATATGCATTTGGTTAGATTTCAGTATTCTGTTCTTTTTCAAGAGAACAAGTCAAATAGACTGATCTGAAAGATCTTAGCAAAGAAACTGAAGTCAGTGATTACTTTTTTTTTTAAAGTAAGCCAGATATTTTCCTACCAGCTATTTCAGCTGTTTTTCATTACGGTTTCTATCAGACTAAGACAGACACCCTACTCTCATAAACACAGGATTCAGTATTTCCTGTTTTCAGAATCACTTTTTTCCCTTTAACATAGCTTTTACAAACATCATGGCTTGCAGTGATCATTTCTCCTTAGTTTACAAGACTCCTCTTGACTGTTCACAGGGTTACACATGAACCTCCATGGTCTGTAAAGCTGACATAACCCAAACTCTTGCATGTTTGAAATTACCAAAACCTAAAGCAAAACAAAATGCCAAAGTATAGCAGTGTTAACCCTCAACAGCAGCCAGCTAGTGAGGCACCAATTCTACTTTATAACCGAGTGAAAACACACATAAACACCAGGAACTTCACTTAATATCCCTCACAAATCCTTTAATTTCACAGTTCAAAACCAAAACCCTTGTCACTGCTGACACTTCTAAAAACATATTTAATCAGTACTAAAACACTAAAGAAAGGAATATCAAATCTCAAGCTCATTGCATCACTAACAAAATCAGCAAATGCTTAGAAAATGTTTTAGCATATGCAACATTTTACATCTTTGTGAGAGGAGCTTCGATACCATTTAATTTTAAATTTTCACAAAACCAGGATCTCTTGAAAGAAAAATCCCATGATACTCTGTCACGTGACAGCTTGCTACTGCCTATGGATTTGATTATGAAAGCATTCATTTTAGAGTGCAGAATAAAATATTACATCGTTAACCACGGGTAAGGTGATTGAGCTTCAAAGATCTCTCCTGTTCCTGCACACAAATCGCTCTCCAGTCCTGCTAGAACAGATTTCCCAGTTCCTGTGCTATTCTGCTGTTGCTTGGCCACTCGTTTTTGCATCCTCCTCTCACTCCATTATGTTGCGATACACACAGATGGAAATAAATGCAGAAAACATAATTTTTGAGAGAAGAAAGTTAATAAACTACTAATAAATTTTTTCGAGGAGCACACTGTACACAGAACCAATGTACAAGGACACAGGATGCAAAGAATAAAGGATAAAAGGTAAGACTAAAAAGAAACTAATTCACATTTCTTATACTGCAGTCTGTACAGCCAGAACATACGTGGTTGTTTATAGAAATACTGTGATCCAAGAAAGATTTAACCACCACCTGAAAACAAATTTAATGGCACTAGTGTATAGGATGCTCACTGTATTGTACCAATTACTTCTGTGAGCAGGGGACATGCAACTCCTCTCACCACTATTGTATTCAACTAGCTCTATTTTACGCAGAAGAGAATTAAATAGTGAAAGAGCAATAGTGTTTTGTTTTTAAAGAAGAGAGAAAAAGGCGCATGTAGAAGGAAGAGTTTGCCTCATGTCGCAGACAAGACCCAGCAATACCCAGTATGTGCATACTTCACGGGTAATAGTAGGGTTTAGAGCTTTGCTCGGCATTTCCAGTGTTCAGAACAAATACGTCAGAACTGGCCACACTTCACGAAAGGGGTAGCCAGCTGCTGGCCTTGTAGTTCATATAAGGTCCCTGAGCCCCAGTACACATGATAGTTAACTAGGGGAGCAACTCATCCAGCTGCCATTCTCATCTTCCTATACCCAGGGGCTTGCTGCAAAGAGAGGTTCAAAAACTGGGTAAGGTGTCCTGGCAAGGCAGGCTCACTCTTTTCACATGCTCCTCTCACTGCACATACCCTGAGGTGCTGCTCTTCACAGAAGTTGCAAATATCTTTCGGGGACACACTAGACCTTCCCTCTTAAGAAGATGAGAAAGTAGGCTGCAGCGGCTGGCTGGACACCACTGCTTTATATCTAGGTGGGGAAAGCATAAGGAATAGCAAGAGTATATGGAAACTGTTCCTTCAAAACCCATCAGAACTTCACTTTCAGACTGAAGACACTGGAAACCATGCTATAATAATCAGCTTTGAAACGCTCATCGCAAAGAGCTTTTGCCAAAGAAAAGAAGTGAGCGTGAAAATAAAAATTGGGGAACTACTTTTACAAATTGGGGAAGTATTTTTCACTCCAGTACAGATTTTGTGCCAAAAGAAAACACCAAATTTCCTATTTCAAAGTCTTTAGAAATGGAGAACAATGGCATCAGAAGGATTCAAAAGGCCTCTGGAGGAGACCTAAATACATCTTGGTTAGGAACAGTGATGATGATGGGATGTAGCACTTTTGTGCCAGCTGCTACGAAGCATGGTCAAGACCACACGAGAAATGGGAAAGGAAATGCAAGTGAATGGTACATTTGAGGTATCCACCTACTGCTAGTATTTCAGAAGGTCAGAACCCTGAAAAGTTTCAGAATTTAACTCTTAGCCTTTTCCCAGAAAGTGAGACCTAGAAGTAGGAATCACAGGCCTATAATACCTTCAGATACAATTCTGTTTCAGAATAATCCAAACAAGCGCCTACAGTGGTTTAATCATCTCTCATCTTTCTCGCTTGTAGCAGGGTTCCTTTCAAGTAGAGCACCCTGTTCACAAATCTGACTTGCCAGCAATGATTAACTTGAAAAACGTTAGTTAACTTCAAATACTTCTCCTATTTATAAATATTAACCATGTGACAAAGTTCAGTATAGAAAGATTATTCTGCTGCCTGTCATAGTAATACTATTATTGTGGCTCAGGCAGAAAAGAAAACCTTGATCCCCAGCTGAGTGGGAGCCTTGTGTCTATATGGCTCAAGACTAGCCCACCCTCGAGGCATCTGCCTGTGCACGTGTAAGGCACAGCAGTTTGCCTGGACCCGTTTGCAGTCCCTGCGTTACCTCATAGCCTGAGATGAAAAGTTGTGGTAGGTGGTTTTTCCAGCCAAGTGCCAGAGTAATTAAGGCTTTGTCTGTCACAGTCCACCAGAGCACCATTTTCTATAGTGTAAGTCTGGGAACTTCATACTCTTGCGTAACAAGATCCATCACCAACAAGACCGAACCTTTCCTACGTATGCCGCAACATTTTGTTTCATTTTACTTAAAAAAGTAAGATCCTAACCACCAAATGGTGTAAAAATCTGGTGTAACCAACCAAATGTTTCATAGCAAGCTAAATTTAGAACCCTAACTTAATATTTAGATTTTTAAATATTCGCCTGATTTTCAGAGATGATGTGCACTTAAATCTATACGTGAACACACCCATGTCTAACTTGACTCCTTTGACACAGGAGGAGTGGAAGACGAAACAAAGATGCATCAGCTGCAGGAACACCATGAGTGTAACATGTACAGCAAGAGGAGAGTTCATACTGTACTTTGTGTTTCCTTTCACATGGTCTAGACTGTAAATACTGTGGCTAAGCTTTCTGAAAGCTTCTATAAAATGGATACATACACATACATCAATCGTTCAACAACAATAAATTCTAATGTATTGTGTATCTTGTGGTATGTAGCTCGAGTCAATGCTAGACAATTACTGTAAGACAAATGAATAATTTCAAAGTTGTATTATAAGATGCTTTCTAGGTCCCAGTTTTGAAAAAAAAAAATTGAGACAAAAGAACAACAGTGAAATTTCTTGGGAAGGACCTCTAAGAAAATATGATTTTCAAATAGATGGCTTTCAGAGAAAGCCAATCAGATGGTAAAACAAACCACGAATTAAAACCTTTCCGGTTCTCTAGCAGACCTTCCTTGGGTCTTATTTTCTTACCCATAAAATGCTAGAAATGTTTAGAAAATTGCTTTCACATATTTGTTCCTTTCGGATTTATGTTTGCTTGCTTTTCTGTATCAAGATGAGAGACATTTAGAACAAACTAATTCTCCAAGTTGGGAAAAGTGAAATTCTTCATCATTTTCAGACAATTTGTTGGTTAAATTTCTTCACTGTGCATAAGAAAGACTAAAATAGCTGGTGACAAGGTAAGGAATGGAGAAGAGAAATGCAAGACCTTGGCATTCACTACAGCGTGCAAGTGTTGCATGGGACAGCTCCTGAGGTCGCTCTAACTCGTGCATTCACTTTTCAAGTTGCGTATCAGAGACAGCATAAACTGCTATGTTTATGTGTGAAAAATGCCATTTTAGTTATGTTCTTCAACATGCTGGAACCAGACTATCATGACAAAAAATATGCAATTTTGGATAAAAATTTTATTTCTTTTTTTACATGTCATCCATTCTTATTTCTATTCTAGTTAATACAGAAATGTAAGAACTTTTCATTGGAGAAGGAAATTTATTGAGAAGAGTTAGGCAGCGCATTCTAAAATGAAATAAGAAAACTTTATTAACCTAGCGCATTCATTTTTCTTTAAATCAGTTGAAGAAAAAATGCTATTTAAATAAAACACAACCTTTCAAAAAAGCAGTAAGCAGACGGGGAAGAGAAAGCTGGAGGACATAATGGATTCTAAACAAAAGAACAGTGACTGTGTATTACAGGGCTGCTTCATGTGCTGCAGTGAAAAGATCTACTTAGAAGTACGATCATTTTGGGAGGGCCAGAAGGTAAGACCAATGCGTTTTAACTAGCTTTAATTTGCTTGCTTTCTTTCACTCCATGAATTTCCTAGCACAGGACTAGACAAGTATAGCGCTTGCAATTTTTCTCAGTACAATCTACTTCACCATACTCTCAGAATCTCGAAACAATCTTTATTAGGGCTCCCTGCTCATAAATACTTACACAGGGAAACAGGATTTGAAAGAAAAAAATCATCCCTATTGAGCTTAAAAACAGTAGAAAAATCAATGAAACTAGAACCAGATCATCTTCTACCACCTGCTTTTCTAAAGGCCACTGAAGAAACTGAGAGACACAAGACAAAGCGTTGAAATTCTGGACACAATGAAGCCAATAGCAATGTCCCACTGGTAAACAAGTGAGGCCGTATATCACATACTGGTTTAGTACTAAGACTGAAGCAGTGTTATTTTAAAGTCTCTAGAAGTAACATGGAAGATAATGTAATAATTTTCATCAAGAAAACTGTATTTTCTACAGATAGCAGAAAGCAAATGATACTGTAGCTAGGACTTTCCAAACCGGGATACTATGGTGAAATGCACCCTTTTAACTACTGAGATACTCAAAAGTAATCAGTAATTATCTCTGTACTAAGTAGACATGCCTCAACAGCCATGCTTCAGTTTGGTGGTTCACACAATTCAGTAATCTCCTCTTTTGATTTCTCTGATGGTTTTGCCCCAAACGTCATCACTCCCAACTTCTCACTAGCTGTCTGTGTCTGTATTACAGTGATGTAATACATATGATGTATTACATATTAGACAAAATACATATGCATTCATCAGAATATCCTCTAATCAGTGTTCAGAGTGGAACCTTGAACAAGGTCAGTATCTGGACTGGGAGATAACACAAACAAGGAACAAAAAAAATCTTGGATTTTACAGACACCTCAGTTCAGCACATTCCTTGCAAGTGAGATAGTTCTTTATCATGCTTTTACCTGGGTTCTGCAGTATCTACTACTTAAAAATACCCAAATAGGTACATTAACATTTGTATCAAGTTATTTCTCCAAGAACCTTGTAATCTTACAAATATTTACACCTTCCTGGGTTTTGTGGGGTTTGTTTTTTTGTTTGTTTGTTTTGTTGGGGTTTTTTTGTTTGTTTGTTTTTAATTAAGGTACAAGCAACATTAAGAAAAATGCTCAGGACTACTTAAATTCTTTGGATGCTTGCTTGTTAATTAGTGAATATTTAATCAGAACGTGTGCATTAACTTCTATTAAATCTAAAAGAAAGAAAGGTTTATTCATGCTTTGTAACTGAGGTTTTACCTGATTTCAAACTAGGCTAACAAGCTATTGACTCTGAAACATTATCTATCTACTGATTTACATATAGATCCAATCTGTACAGCATTTTTGGTGTCTGCTAGAATTTGCCATTTCATGCCACTTTCCTGTTTTCATAGTGGTTCTGATCATGCAATGAGGACTGCAGGTTTAAAGCATGTATAAAGTGTACACACAGAAACTGCAGACAGTATGCACACAAAACTTAAAGACTACATTTCAGTATTTTGTATAAGTAGCATTTATCCAAATCACGTCAAGATTTTACATTCTAATAAAAACAATGGGTGCCTCATTCATTTTATCAATTCATAGAACTACAGCCCATCAAGTTCATATATTTAATATGGTGAATTTTTTAATCAACATGAAATTTGAGCAGATGCCATTGTTTTGCTTTTAATAAGTAACAAAATTCCAAGTTAATCAGCAAGCATTTCAATTTGTTTTCAGTATTTTACTTTTAATCACAGGTAGCTTGAACAATAAGGTTCTCAATAGTGAGTTACCTATATTGGTACTCATACTGTACAAGAAATCCATGAGTTTCAAGAGAAAGACTTATGATGGTCCTAGCTTTAAATATCTCCATTATGCAACTGAATTACATAATTCAAAGGTATTTCTAATTTGTGGTAAGAGGAATTCTGTGATGGCACCACTTCTCAAAATAACGTATTGCAAGCATGTGAAAATAAATGAAAAATTAACTGGACAGATTAGTATACCTTTCAGTAAACATTTTTAAAGTTGAGTGTCCATTTAGTATTTATGTATTTACGCTACTGAAATGACAAAGATTTTCTTGAAAAAAAAATCACTGAACCCAAAATTACATTTCAAATTCTACAGACAAAAATTTATGCTTTTATTGATTTTATCCACATTTTTGTCTAAAGTTTGAAATATATGCTCTTTTTCCAGAGGGAAAAACTCAAGGCACACTTAAAACTGCATTTCACTGCATTGCTGAATGAGATCTGATTACCTCAGAAACAGCATAAATCTGAAGTAATTTTTTCCCTTGATCGACTAAAGGGACAATGATAGAGCTTCCTTGGACTAGAGGAAGGTGGGTGGATTTTTATAAAGGACTTTAAACACTAAGATTATTTCTACTTAATTCCTGCTGTTATCAAGAAAAAGCTACATTTCTCATTTTCCCAGATGTAATTGTAATACGATCTCTCCTTTAGTGTGGAAGTGACATTCAGATCCAAAGTCCCTGCATCTATGGCCTATGTGGATCCTACCAATCTACATCTGAGTTAACAATTCTATATCCATTTAATACTCTTCACCTATTAAGGATTTTTTGCACTGGCTTGCACACAATTATAACGCTCCAACACAATTATAATGCTCCAGTATACAAATCAATATGGCTGTGAAGTTTACCCTAGTTTTAGAAACACACATCAAGCCATCTACCTTAAAGAAACTCACAATTTTTCTGCATTTCAGCAGAAAGCTTGATACATGCTAATGTGAACACATATCTGTTATAACACAGATACACAGACAGGAAATCATTCAAGAGGAAAATTGCAGCATTAAAGCATTAAATCAGGAAAGAAAAAATGTTCAGCTAACCTATCTACAGGTTAAAATACTCTCTGACCAGATTTTTTTTTTGTAAAGCACAAAATAGTCCCTTGTCTGAGGGCATTAGTATGATTTCATCTGATAGGAAGAAGAGAAAATTTAAAATTAGCATTAGTGAGTTAACTTTAAAAGAAAAATGACGAAGTACAGAATAAGATTAGTAAACCAGTGACACCACTAATATCACTGTTACTATGCAAGTGCTGAAATGTGCATTTTAAACTTTTAAAAAGAGAAAATACATTCATCTTCAACTGCACAACGTATCTTAACAATCTCTTGATTTTTACAAGTGCACAGACCACTAGTCCTTCCCCTCCTCTAATCTTTGGTAGCAGAGCATCTAAAAGGTACTAAAAGTAGGATATTCAATGAGACTACCCTTTTTCATCAAGTTTGTGCAAGATAGAAAGGAATACAAGAATTATGGCAAATACAATTTTGCAGCTTACCAACTTCAAGAAAAACCCTATTAACAGACTTTCATACCATCCCATCACTGACAAGAATCACTCTTCAGATCCTACACGCGTTTTCTGGAAGTTATTACTCTTAACGAGATGTCATGAATTTTCTTTTTAGTAGCTCTACTTGACTTTTCTTGACTATGAAATATCATGTACATACGTTAATAAAATTCAAAATGTTTATTGAGTACCCAAAGAACTTGTACAGACCAAGTGGAGTGAATAACATGACTAAGATGACCCTTCAAGGAGAAACATAAGGCTAGTTACAATTAAGAGAGTCTTGCAATATGATATTCTCTTTGCCACTGCAAAGTTTCTGCTAATGCGAATGAATACAGTAAAGCAACATGGCGGAAAGATGCTTTTTCCATTCTTGTTCAAATAAACAGCTTCAAGTTTATAAAGAATATCCTGCCTTTATGCCTTTTAAATCAATCTCTCATCTACACAAGTAGATGGCTTCACAGTACACGCTTACTTGTGAAAGCTCAGCACTTGAAAGGAAAATGCGACTAATGTAAAATTCAAAGACTCGGCAATAGCCGTCAACAGGGAAAAAAAGATCCTTTCACTACCTGAATTAACAATAACAAAAAATTGTCCTAGTTACTCTTGGTGACTCCTGATACTCTGAATAGGTTTTAAAATTATATCTGCTCAGCTCCCATTATCAAGAGACAGAAGAAGTCACCCTTATTATTATGTTATTTTTAAAATACGCTACTGAAAATACAAAGAATGACATTTGGGATCCATTTTTACCAGTTTCAAATCAAATGACCCAAAGATTTGAGTTAGGGGAACACGAATCAAGAAAATGAGTACTTTAAGCGTTGACTGGCATAACGTATCCTTGCACAAGTTCAAAACTGCTGACACTGTATTTTGAGAGAATTCTGCAATAAATTGGCTTATTTTATAAATACCTTCTATAGACAGTTATTTGATAATTTTCCAACTATCCTTAAGGCATCCTTAAGTAATGCCTGCACATGCCACACTACAGGCTTGATTACAGTATTCCTGTCTTGCCTTATTCAGGGTAAGAGTACCTTAACTTCATAAATAAAGCCATTTAAATCACTGAAATGGCTTGAAGAATGGTATAGTACTCTACTGAAGCAAAGGAATCTAACAGAATCTATTCCCTTGAGTTTGTAGTAACAATGTGAAGCACTACATATAAAAATGAAAGTGTACCAATATTTCACAGAAAAAGGCTTCAGCAAAGAAATCAAGTCCTTATAGCAAATGAAGGCTGTTTCATCTTTGTAATCTTTATGGACGTAGCATTCTGCTCAAATACAGTACAGTGAAAGATCAGAATCATGGGCTGTTTAAAAACGTAATAAATACATCGAACAACTTATTAATGCATAGGGTTTTCAAGTAAATGTGCATGCCTAAATACACTGTGTTGCCCGCAAAGCTACCTGAAATATTTTTCAATAAGTATGTTACTTATGTAAATAGTAGATCAGCTTCTTCAGTTGCTAGAATCGACACCTTTCATCACTAGAGCAAGCTTTAAACAGGCATAAGCCAGAACTGCTGCCCAAATGCCTGGCTCACGTCTTCTTTCTGTCCCATTCTCACTCCTTCCTTTGCATCAGCAAAAATTACATGTCACTACTGTGAACCACATCAAAGAACTGGTCTGGATCTCAGGACAGCTCCTTTCAGTGCACGTGTTGGCTTACGATGGCTTAATCTACAGTGAGAAAGGAAAGTCTTCACTCAAACTCTGAAAGATTTAAAAATTCCTACTGGCAAGATAAAAGAAACCATATTGTTTTGGTAACATTAAGTCCCTTCTGAGTTTCTGAATATGGCTATTTTGGTAATATTTGTCTGCACGCTACATTAATAAAATAAGAAATGGAACAGTTCTAGCTGTAAACATGATGCAACTGAAGACTGTACAACAAACTTTTATTCTACAAAAAATAAAATAGTTGTTAGAAATTGATCGTATAACACATATGTACAGTAGCCAATTTATTAATGCTTGAAAGATATTAACAAAGATAAAAATCATTAAATAATACATTGTTTTATACCACTACCAACCAAATTAACATCTCTCACCTGGTAATTTACCTAAACCATCCTACTACGAGCAATTTAGCGTACTGCCAGTCCCAGTTTAGAAAAAGAAAAACAGATTAACTTCCAGTTTTAAAGAGGCATTTAACAAAATGTTTGAAAAGGAAAGCTACTGCCAATATGTGTTTGATTCTGAGTACTTATGTGGTCTATGACTGAAGCCTTTTCAAACTGCACATATTAAAATGAAATAAAGAAAATCCCTTAAGTTCATAAAGTACCTTACAGCTACTATTTTGTGCGTTTGGACTTTCACACAACCATATCCGCCTGACCAGAATACTACTAGTAGGTGGTGCAGCAGCATCAGTCAAGTTCTTTGAGCCAGAGTCTGCCCTTGAAGGTACTTTTACCTTAAACATTGTTCATCTCAACTCCCGAGACACGTTCTGGTAATAAACACATCAGCAAGGTCTATTACAAAGCAATAGTTATTTAATGCATACCTCACTACATCCTAATGACTACTACTTGCACAGTAGATAAAGAATCATTCATTCAAGTCCACTCTTTCAAAGGGCTACCTTCATTAAGCTGACAGTTTGTTTACTATCCAGAATAAAAGTCCCTGTGATTGAAAAACTGAACCATGACACAGCATGAAAAAATACCCCACCTCCCAGAGGGAGAGGGCAACACACACATGCGTAACTTGCTTCTACGTTCAAAGGCATGCTTATGCTTTACACTCACGTGACATTCTCATACTTTCATCCCTTTGGGGGAAGCAGAAAGGGAATTAAAACTTGCATGTTGACGCTTGATCAAAATTCTAATCTGAGCTAAAAATGTTTCTTCTACCAAAGGGGCATTCATGTAACAGAATCTACCCTTGGATCCTATTATGCAAGAGAAAACCAACTTTCTCAAAACTGAGTGAAAGGATGCTTTCAGACACAGAATTTTAACAAAAGTTATGTTGAAAGAAGTTGGTGAAATGCACTTGAGTGGAACAAATTGAAAATCTGACATTACCCTACAGCCAAATCTTTCACCACCAATTTTAAGGATACACAAGCAGCAAAGCAGGTGAAACAGGAGAGAATAGCGCTACTAATTTACCTAAGCAGCCAATTCATCTCAACAATTTAACACGAGGTTCTACTTCAATTTAAGCCATCAAAACACAAAGCCCCCCTTATTTCTGTTAAAAACATGTAGGGTTTTTTAGACCAACAACAGCTTTTTACTTTTTGTGCAACATTTCTGGACTTTGAGTCACTAAAAACAAATAACCACAAAGTACTTGAACACTACCCACTATCTATCCAGAATACCAAATATATTACAAAATAAGACAATGCAAATATTTGCTTAAGTTTTGGTTTCATGCATATCCACATTTTAAAAAGTAAGCTAAAATCCTACTGTATATTCTTACAGTATATCATGTTCCACCTTCTAAAAGTAGTAAGAACATCGTAACAATGAGCATGAGAAGGTAAATATAAGCTTGACAGTATTGCAGTGAAGTAAGTTTTGTTATCTTACTACCTCAAGAAGGTGAAAGGCAAATTTTTTACAGCCTAGTTTCATTTCAATTTTATTGAACTGTCTACAATATTCTGTGAGTGCGTGCACATACACAGGCACGCACAGAAAAAGTGGTATCTACAAACAGTTTACACAAATATTTACATACATATGTTATTTACATAAACTAATATGAGTGAATGATTTTCGATGTAAAAACCATATGCTTCTTGCACATATAACTGTTGCATTGGTCTTACAAAAGTAATAGAAACCTTTTGCAACAACTAGCTAAGCACATATCATAGCTGAGTCCAAGTTTTTAGAGCTTGCAGGTTTTTAAAAAAATACAATACCTAGAACACTGTTATCAAACAAATATGCTTTATTGGCATCTAAAAACAAAATGCACCCAACATTAAAATGTACTTTTTCATTTTTTTAAACCCACTGCAGTACGAGGAACAAATGACAAACACTTACTTTAGAGAAAACAGAGACTATAGTGTAGATTTTACAAAATCACTTTTAATCTCTGTGTTATGCTCCTTAAATAACATGGGCCGTTTCTTTTTCTGCCGAATTGTAGGAACATAAAATATCACAGCTTTGTCTATACTTTAAAATTCTCCAGCAGCCTAAAAACACGGACAAGATACACCAGCACCTGTTTTCAAGTATAACAATTTTGATAGCCAACCTAAGGGTAGTATCTAAAAAATTCCATTTTCTTCCATAGGAAGTCTTTGTTTGACAAGCTGTTATTTTATCTTTGTGAAATTAAAAGCAAGTGGGGGAAAGTTTATGCTTTACCAGAGAAATAAAAAAAATGTTTACCTACCATGTTCAAATTAAGAACAGTGTTCTATACAAGTCAGTTGTACAGTTATTTAAGTGAAAGATGAACATGAACATCAGATTAACTTAATTCTGGCAGACAAAAGTGAACTGCTACGGTCCAGTCAGCCATTTATCTATTACAGAGAGATGACAACTTTACAAAAGGTATCTTTTACCTACTGAGTGATGATTATGTCCCCTCAGTTTCTGTGCTTTCTACCACTGGTTCACTTTCTATATCAGCTTCTGTGTCACTCTTCTCTTTGTTTATCTCGACGGAAGATGTCAGTTTTTCATAAAGTTCTGGATCGTCCTGCACCTGTGCAGTTGGTGGCTGACTTTCTGTCTCTGTATTTTCACCGTTTACCTGGGGCATATTATCGGCTTTGCGTTGGGAAGTGGCCCCATCAAAATACTCAAAAACCCGTGGATGTGGAGGGGGGATCCAGTTGTTTGACATTCTGTCTCTTCCAAACCTGTTCCCATTAATTTCTCTGCAAAAATTAAAATCTCTGTCATCCCTATCCCTCTGTCTTTCCCAGGGTCTTCTGCGGTCATCAAAATCTCTATGAGCATCTTGTTCAAATCCTCTATTCCAATTGGGACCACTTCTACTATCAAACCTATAGTTTACATGCCGAAACCTCTCTCTGTCTTCATGGAAGCCTTTAGGGCCGCCATAAATAGGGAAGGCATGGTGCTCTCTTTCATCATAATCTCCTCTCTGTCCCCAGTGCTTGTCTGAATTGAAACCAAAATGCTCTCTTCGACCAAGGTTATCTATACCCGGTCTTCCAAAATTTTCTCTCATGTCTACATGTGGTCTCGCAAAGTGTTCTCTTCCATCTACTGGAGGCCTTCCTATACTCTCTCTTGGATCAACGGGTGGACGTCCAACAGAATCTCTGACATCCACTGGAGATGGTCTGTTAAGATTATCTCGGTTTTCCACTGGAGGAAAGCGATAATCTCTGTCTCCTTCCTGCTGAATGTTATCGCCTCCAAGTGGTAGTCTTTTCTCTGGATTAGAAATGCTATCGATGTTTTGTCTTCCTGGTGTTCCAAAAGGTCTTTCTGTTTGATTAAAAATATCTCCTGGAGGAAAAGGACCTCGAGGTGGCGGGTGAAGAGATGGATCAAGGATTGCTGGAGGGGGAATACTACGCTGCGGTGGCATTCCTGGCTGCATTAATGGAAACCTTGGTCCAGGCGAATGGGGCATTAGGCCTGGACGGATATCTATGAGAGGCATTCCCGGCATCCTTTGACTACTAATATTTAAATGAGGCATGTTTTGAACCCCAGCTGGATGCTGCATTGCCAGAAGTCCAGAACTACTTGAAATATTTGGTGGCGGCACTCCCATAAGTCCAGAACTACTTGAAACATTGGGTGGTGGCATTATGAGAAGCCCAGAGTTGCTTGAGACACTCGGTGGCTGTACTCCTGCCAGAACTCCTGAGCTGCTTGAGACACTGGGTGGCTGCATTCCTGTCAGAAGGCCAGGGCTGCTTGAGACACTGGGTGGATGCACTCCAGCTAGAAGCCCTGAGCTACTTGAGACATTTGGTGGTTGCACTCCAGCCATAAGTCCAGAGCTACTTGAGACGCTGGCTGGCTGAACTCCGCCAGCAAGAGAAGAGCTACTGGAGACAGTAGGTAGCTGCACCCCTCCTGCAAGACCAGAACTGCTTGAAACAGTTGGTGGTTGCACTCCTCCTCCAAGTCCAGAGCTGCTTGAAACACTGGGTGGCTGTACTCCCCCTGCAAGTCCAGAGCTACTTGAGACACTGGGTGGTTGCCCTTCTCCAGTAAGCCCAGAACTGCTTGAGACGCTGGGTGGCTGCACTCCTCCAAGTCCAGAACTACTCGAGACATCACTTTGCACTAAAATGCAGCAACAAGAAGAACAGTTAACAGAAAATGCCAGTGTAACACATAGCATTCAAAACAAAATGCAGCTTCATCCATATTCAGTTAATGCATTCAGTGATGATACTGCTGACAAGGTCTGTCTCAGTTTCTATAATGAACGTACATTATTTTAATCACATTGGTGATAAACAGACATTATGCCACAGAAATTAATGTCTCTACATAGTAAAGAACGAATAGCAGCTTAAAATTGACAAACCCCAAAGCCATCACCCAATTTATGCAAGGGAAGTATTAAAATCTTTGATGTAATTCTGTAAATGTTGTGCTATCCTACCCTCTCCTGCTCCTTTCCATTGCCACTTGTGTAGTAAGAATGCACTTTTAAGAAGTTTCCTAAAGGGCTCCCAGTCTCAGCTTTACTTCTGGAGTCTACAAAGAAAACATCTCTGAGCATAAGCTGCTAGAAATCAATGATCAGATGATGACAAAGATGGTTCCCACCACTCCTCCAACTTAAACTGAAAATGATACCCAGCCTAGAACTTCCTACTCTGTAGTTATTACTGCAGTGGACTACGATCTGCAAAAAAACCCTCAGAAGTATGATGTTTCCTGTTTGCGATCGTATCAGACGATAAAGACATTTCTTACCAGATCTATTGTTTTCGCTGGAAGAAATCTGAAGGTCTGGAAGATGTGATCCCTTTTCATCTGATTCTGGTTTGTTGATTGGCAGAGGATTAAAAACGCTTCCAGCAGATAACGTTGGAGTAGCTAGATTGCTAGTAACTGTGCCAACTGGTAGAACAAGGCTAGTAAAAGGAACATCCTTCATCGTCTCTTGTGCAATTGGTAATGGAGGCTGTACTAAAGCTGTAGAGAAATAACAGAAGTGTATCACAGTAATCATATACTCAAGCCTTCAAGATTAGTTTGGCAGAGGTCAGCTGATAAATCAAAATAAGTGGAATTAATTACTCTAAGTGTTACATTTTTGGATAATAATTTCTTATCCTCAATCAGCACTGTAATATTTATATTTTTGTAGAGACCATGAACTGCAGGCAACCTAAGCAATCAGTACTCTTTAACAGATATTTTTAAACGTTGAATGAAAACAGTTAAAAGGCTAAACAAAAATAAATTATTATAAATTATTCAGTCACTAACACCAAACAGCTCAAGTAACAGATACATCTGTTACAGACAGGTTCAAATATTGAACTATGCATACAAATAATAAATAATTAATTTGTCATAATTTTTTTTTAGTAACTCCACAGTAAGTATCATTTTTCAGTCAACTTGAAAAGCTCTGTAAATCTTTTTCTCAATACCTGCTTAAACCAGCTAAACAATAACTTCTGTTTTGCTGTTTTCCATTACACAGGATTAACTTGCTTTTGATTAAATAAGAAGTAATATATCAAACAATTAAACTTTTCACAACACACAAACACAAGAAGAATCAAACTTACGTGTTGGAACAACTGGTGGGACAACAGGTGGCGGGACAACAGGTGGTGGGACCACAGGTGGAACTGGGGGAGGCATATAACCTATATGGAAAAAAAAAAGACAAATTATTACAACGGAAGCAAATAAAGTTTTGCAGTAAAAGCTTGCCTACATTATTCATCCTGAAAAGCTGCACCACTGAAGACTAGCAAACAACAAATGTATGGGAAGAGGCAACAGTGGTTTCTGTTTTCAAAAACAACCCCATCTTTACTGTAGATGATCTGCATGTGCATGTTTAAAAGTGATTTCTGCCAGCAATATCCAAAGAAGAAAACTAAGAGTTTCAAAATTTTCCAGAGAGATTAATCTTTACTGTAGATGATCTGCATGTGCATGTTTAAAAGTGATTTCTGCCAGCAATATCCAAAGAAGAAAACTAAGAGTTTCAAAATTTTCCGGAGGAGATTAATCTTAAGGATTTTTAAATTTTCATTTTTATTAAAGTTCAAAAAATTTTCTGCTTATTATTATTTCTGCTAATAAATTCTTATTCTCGACAGAACACACTGGTAAAAATAGTATTAAGTTAGACATAAGAAATTTCATACTAGATTAAAATTAAAGATTCAAAGGTCAACTGGCTCAAACAGTAACAGTAGCTGATGGAAAACTATACAAAGCATGATGTACATAGAAGCACACAAACTGAGTATACTCATTACATACTCAACTTCATTTTTACTAACTTACCTGGAGGTGGTTGTGAAGGGTTGAAACTCGCTCGCAAAAAGGGTGGAGGAGGAATTGCGCTATAACCAGGAGGAGGGACAGACATTGTGACAGGAAATGCAGGTGGAACCAAGCTAACAGCAGGCACAGCTGGAGCTACCGGAATCTGTTTTCATGGAAAGAAAAAACAAGCAACTTCAATACTTAACAGTATTCAATGACATTAAAAGAGGGATAAACCGATTTGACTGCAATTCATGTTAAGCACTAAATGTACCAAAGGCTTTGCATATATTCTGAACACCCTGAAGAATTAGATTGCATTCTGAAATGGTACCTACACTACAGGTAAGCAAGGACACTGGAAGAATCCTATGCTATGTTTTGTTTATTCTAAAAAGAACAGAAAAATACATGGTTAAACACTATACTTATTCAAGAATAAAAATTTACCTATGGGAGAAAGGTGAATGCAGAAAGGGAGAGAAAAGGAAGGAAAATGTAGATCGTGTGGCAATTTGAGAGCACTTAGAAAACTGATTCTATTCTCATTAGAAAAATTTACGTATTTTAGAACAGTACTGGAAAGTTGAGTTCAGTGTATGTAATTATAAGGCTAATAATCCTGATGAAGTCCTGAAAATTACTTAGTATTTCTCAAACTTCTGTTTGAGCTACGTTTTTTGATACAGTGCAGCATAATTACAAGTAATTAGCAGCAGAATAAAAGCAATATATATATATATTTAAATATATACTGATCACAGCGTACACTAGGAGATAGTTGAAATAAGACTGAAGACAATTTTTGTGAAAAAAGCGCAAAATTCAATGTAAGTAAATGTGATTGTTAACTTTCACAGTAATTTTACGTCAGCTGTCAATAAAATTTTATTTTATTGGAAATATCTATACACGTTAGGAAAGATAAAACAGTAATAATATTAATACAAAAAATTTTGTATTAAGCAACTGCTTCTCATTTTACAATTTCATATGGTCATTATTAAAAGGATTTAAAGAGTTTGACAAAAAGCATTTGTATTTATACTCGATAAACATGTGTAGTGTAGAATACTCAAGAAAAATTTCTAGCCTTCCACAATATCTTGTTACTGATTGGATGTTAATAAAAATTCTCTGTTTTAGCGGAACGAAAAAAAATACAACAGAGAATCAAAGACTCTCATGAATTACTGCATAAAGAGTGCAACAGCACACTACTTGAATAATCAGATCTTTTAAATATGAGACCGTCTCTATGAAATCCTGCCCCAAATTACTGAGAAAATAATTAAACTATATTAAAAGCTGATATGGGGAAAAGCACATAGGTAGAGAAGAAACAAGCACAAGTGAAAAAAAGTTTATTGCATTGCTTAGCTTACAGAAAGATGCTTTGCTCTGTAAACAAAATACTTTCTGTAAGCTCATTTTAATTTCTCTTTAAAAAACTAATGTGCCAGTATTATTTTTTGTTATTACAATTGCTCTGTCTTCAACATTTAAGCCTTCATTTGAGATTGTACACAAGTTTGCAATATGTTGTGCATGAAACTGAAGATTTTGCTCAACCATGGCAAGTGATTCTACTCTCAACTGATTCTACTCTAAAATATTTCAGAGATAAACACACATGGACACAGGACTTAAGTATTTTTGATTTAAGTACTTTAACTCAGCATTAAAATTTATCTGTATTGATTAAAAAGTTTGCCCTCCAGTTCTGTGGGGTATTTACACACTCAGACCAATACAAACCTGCAGCATAGTGACTGGCTGTGTGTAAGCTTCTGTCTGTGTTGTAATAACTGTACTCTTATCAACTGCAGCACTCTGCGTAGTTTGAATATTTTCTTTAGCAGCTTCTGAGCTTCTGGCTGTTTCCCATTCTTTAAAAAAAGGTATAATTTTAATATAAAAAGAAAATTAATGTGTTATTTTTGTTTAAATACTAAAAAGCCCTCTTCCTTCTTAAACAATAAATTTTAATCTGGTATCTATGTAGAGTCATTACAAATAACTCCCAAACATTATGAAAAGAAGCAAGTGCAATTATTTCTTACATTTTAAAGAACGTAAAATATCTTTAATCACCTGCAATACTCTGTTTCATTATGACTCTATGCAAACTGATTTTTCAAAACTTGCCTAGTTTTTTCACCAATCATTCTGTTAATAATTTGTAATATAGAGTATGCTCCAGTTTTCTAGAAACTGCTGTTGTCAACATATCTGTGTTATCAGCTGGCTACTGTACAATGACAGAGAATCCTCATGTTAAACAAACCTCACACCAACCCCCACTTCTTCCTTCTGCCACTTCCTCAAAAAGTTTTGAAGTATAACGTAGTGAACATACTTCGGTAATGTTTCATGTTTTAATTTTTCTGTCATTTATATTCAATTTTTACTCAAAGCAAGACCGCATTTTGACCTGAAAAATTATTGTCACTATTATGTAACAGTCTTAATAGTCCAGTCATTTGGTGCTAGATCCGTTTCAAGAAAACACAGTACTCATGAATCTTTCACAAATCTAACAAACCTCTCAATTAACTGGGCTTCAGAGTAAGGTCTAACATTACTTGCTTTCCTGTCTCTTCGACTTTATGGAGAAATACCTTAAGGTTCAGCTAAGCTGTGCCTATTTGGACAAGTTCCAACTCCAACTTAAGTCTTACACCTGAATATAAGACTCTTCACAATCACAAGCAGATCATAATTTCTACACAAATTAATATTTTACATACTTGGAAATGAGTACACAGCAAATTCGTAACTGTTTTTAAAAATGCTAACCTTTATTAACTTGCTTAGATTAATTCCCCTTTGTCACTAATTCCTCATTGTCATGCCAATCAATTACTCAGCTACAAAGACAATCTAGATTTCATGATTACAGTGCCACTTATATTGTAACAAGTAGCTTATAAAATTTATGTAAATTGAGAAAGAGTATGTATTACCTAAAACAATAAACTTTCTGAGGATTTGCAATTACCAAGACAGACATATTTTCCTACCAGGAGAATCATTGTTGATGTCCGTACCTGTATTTACTGTCTCCTGGTCAATCATGCCACCTTCAGCAAAGCCCTCCAAATCATCCAATTTTACTTTCTCCCAAGGAATATATGAAACTCCCAGATCCACATCCCAGAATTGCTTGTATTCTGTTTTCACACCTTTATTCAAAGCCCAGGCAATCTGAAAATAAAACCCAACCAGACAATCTGGTTAAATCATATAACTTGTGAACAGAATATTTCAGATCGTTTCCTTCATGTTCCTGTCACTGCAGATCAATCTTCAGTATCTATTTATTAAAGTTTTAACAAGTTTTTAATTTTAAACGAACCTGTAGGAAGTTTACTTGGCCTCTGCAACAACAGGTATGTGGAAGATTAATTACAACAAAAAGCTTAAATTTGTTCTGCATTAATTCTAACATATATGTTGGGAAATTAAAAATACAGTATTTCAAGGACTCATCCTAAAGCATCAAAGAAAGTAGAAAAAAACACAGCATTTAATCATATAGTTAACTCCGTAAGAATACTACCAAATTTAATATCAAGTGATCCACATGGTCAGGTACAGGATTTAAGTTGTTTACAGTCTTGTACTCATCACTAGCATGTACATAAAGTGTTCTCCAAGCATTTCCTAAGTATCAAGTCGTAATTTCATTTTACTATCTTCCATATCACCTGTTAAAAGCTGCATTTTACACAGAGAGGAAAGAAACAATTTACACCGTATTGCTTCATTCTTCTTCTCCATATTGTACGTTTGAATGAACAGCTGCTAAATGACAAATCGTCATATTACAACTGTATTGTATTTGAAATGGACAGCATCCTTAGATTAAAAGCAACTTACCTTAATAATTTTAGACCCAATTTTATAGGACCCAGAACTAAGTTTCTGAAGAGCACGATACGCATCTTGTCTATGAACCATACAGACATAAGCACAACCTCTTGGGGGAATCATCTATGGAAAAAAAGCAATGGTCTTAAAAAGCAGGAAAACCAGTACTTCAGATTACATAACTACACTAAGTGAATACTAATACTAAAAAAGGAAAGGCTTACACTGTAAACAATCGTTACCTTAATCAGCAATATTAACAATTTTGAGCATCAGCAAAACTTAAGAGTGATATTGGCATGGTACTTCAGTTATAACATTTTCAAGAAGCAGCAGTAAGCTTAAGAATGGGTACTAAAAATGACATGAAAGATTTGAACAACATGGAGCAGGCAAGAACTGGGAGCCATACTATTACAGCTTCAGAAAAGCAGAGGTTGCTACCTCTTATTAAGCTCCAAACTCACCATGAGCTGAGCACCAACCTTTCACAGAGGTGCAAACTAGTGATTAAAAGTATCTTGCATTTTTGAAGGGTGAAATTCCTCATTCCTGAAGTGTGATTTCCACTAGCTTTAGTGTTTTATTTAGTAAAGAAAAGTATGAAGTGGCATGTAATCTGTGAAAGTTTGCAAATCATGTATGACAACTGCTTGTTTTAGTTTTAGTCAAGTTATAAAATATAGGTGCGCTTTTATGTTGTTTAGGAGCACACAGTAACATAACCAACAAAAATATTTAAGATGACAGATTTTAATGCAGTTGTTACAAAAATATGTTTAAGATATAAAACAACATTATCCCAGGTACTTAAAGCTTTGTGGAATGCGTAGGATGAACTATTTACAATGTGGTTTGCCTCTGAAATGCAACAGGCACTGGGACGTTATGGTTGTTACATTACTCTCCTTTGAACTTTCTTAATTGCTAGTCCCTGGAAATTACTTAAGGCTTAACTGTCAGACTATAGGTTTTTTTTGACTTGTGAAGCTTTTTAAAAGATTCTGTAATGCCACAAAAACTGTTCCTTATTAATTATATAGCTGAATACATTAACATGATAAGAAAAATAGTAAAAATATTATCTGAAATGAATGAAATTGCATGAGAAGCACTTTAAAACTGCTGGAGCAAGAGACAAAAATCCAAATTTCTCTCATGTAGATGTTATTTTAGGAGAAAAATACTTTCTCTTGAAGCTGAATTACAGGCAACACTGAAGTACTACTCTAAACGTCTACATCTAAATGACTCTAAATCATGAGAAACTATCTCCTAATTATAAGCATCTTTTTAATTGTCACATTTTAGAATAAACACTTGTTTACAGTACAATTTCTTTTCTTCTAAATGTTTTATCCACATTGATTCCACTTAACGAATCCTCTGTATGGAACATAACCAAGAGCAATGTGGATACACATCAGTTTGTGTCCATTAGTCCAAGGAAAAGTGATACCTGCACCGTGCCACGTCACAAAAAGAGAAAAGACATAACTTTTTGTTTGTTAAGACCCTGGTTTAAAAAATTGTGCAAATTGTTAGTGCCCAGGAAAAGCCATTTCAGTACCATGAAGTGCACTGTCTTTAGTGCTTCAAAAGACAGTACATGGAAACCAACAAGCAAATATCATAGCCACAGTTTTTAAACAGTAATAAAAAAAGTCTCCTAAATACAAGCTTAAGCCGCTTAAAAGGAGTTCAGAGGCATAAGCATGTTTAAGTTGCTAGTCTGTAATCCCAGAAAATGCATGGTAACTTGCTTACTTACATTAATAGACTCTATTTGTCCAAATTCTTCAAACAAGTTAGTTAAATCTTGCTGTGTAGCCTTCTTGTCTACTTGACCTACCCAAAGAGTAGTACTGCAAACTGTCAAGAGACACATTCATGTCAATCAAAATACTAGAATGTTAGCTTATAAAATACTCTATAGCATGGATATAAAAGTCTTTACATTTGTACAGAAATCACCGATCAAAAAGCAAGAATAGTAAATCTATTACTGACTATATAGAGATTAAGTACATTAACAAAAATATTAAAAGGTTAAAAGACACCAAACAGATACTCAGTACAAGTGTTCATTCTTCTTGTTTCATTTTCTTTCAAACAAAATATTTGTTTTAAAAGAAATGAAAAAATAAAATTCTGTAGATTATTAGCTAAGGTAAACTGCAGTAGAAATTACTACTAATAATTTTTATTCCATGTTCCATAAAAACGATGCCTGTAGGATTTAAAGTCAGTGTTAACAAAGTAAGATTAAGTTCTAACTGGCTAGAAGTGTATTAGAGAAGGAACTAACTGCAGTATTATGCGCTGCATTTTCACCTGAAAGAAATGGAAACTGTACTTTTACTTTACCTTGAGGAACATCCCAGAAAGACAAACTTGGCTGAAGTCCATCACTGAGCTGAAGATGTCCATGATACTTCTGACTCTTGTCAATTCCACAAGCCCAGATCCCCTACCCCTGTCCCCCTCACCACTGACATGTGAGCTTGAACGTCCTTCTCCCATATGTACATGGTTCCAATTCTTTTGTCTTCCAAATATTACCCAGTTTATGTGTGCAAGCCTTGACAAACTCATAGCAGTTACTTCCACTTAACACAGGGTGATCTACATCAGCAAGAGATTAGGCCAATATTGGTAGTTTTCCTCAAATATCTTACTACCCTGAGTAATCCACCCAGGATCTTAAAGGATCTAAGGCAGAACAAAACCAGACAACCTGGATCTCTTGCGCTTGCCCCATCCTGGACCAAGGAAACATTCTTTCTTCATCATTATCTTGATACATCACACATCCTTCCTGTATCAATCTTGGCGCACCAAACTGGAAACCAGCGTTGTGCGTTCCTCTGTCAACTGACAGCAGTACTCAGTAGTACTGAGAATGACTAGCCTTAAGATTTCTCTTGGACAAAACTTGTTCCTCACATGCTTGTAGATGGCCCTATTGTTTCTCATGGTGTTAAGCTCTATGAAACAATTCTTCAGACCTCCGTAAGTGATAACGGTGGCTGTCACTGAACAAATTTCATGAAGTAAAACGCGTGTCAGTTGAATTACCTATTTATTTACCGCCCCCCAAAGTTTCCACACTTCACTTAGCCTTCTTAATATCTCCTTTTCATGAGCCGGGTCACTTCACAGGACCTCAATTGCTGCTGTTGTTCATCAGGTTACTTAACATCCCTGCCTCCCAGTTCCCATCCATTCTGATTATAGCTCCCTGCTTTGTGGACTACTGGGACAAATCTACACCATAAAACTGATTTGCCTCTTTTCCCGTGAAAAGCCAGAGAGGAAAAAAATATACATCTGAGTTTAAAGCCACCCTGGAATAATGTAAAATATCAATGTGAAGAGAACAGAACACTCTTTCTTTTGAAAAATGAATTTTGAACTGCTTGTCAGATAAACGATACAGTTTTAAAACACAAAATAAATGCAAAACTACATCAGAAACTGCGTATAAACTATCTAAACAAAGTTAAATTTGGGAACACAAGTTCATTACAAAAGTAAATTCAGTACAATTATGCATCCCAAGAATCCAGAGTCCTGCTAACACAGCAGCAGTGGGATATACAGATACAGTAGCAGATGACTACACCCAATTTCACTGTTTCTAGCACTCATCTCAAAATACATTCCCTTTGATTTAAGCAACTGTGTGGAGAAAGTTCTTCTCCCTGCTACCTTCCTTCTTTTTAGTATGTAAATTCTCTGTAGAAATGACAGCAGTGCACAGCAGCACACTGCAAAAGCTGAAATCCAGTTGGTTTTTGGATACTTTCTTAAGATACAACCATTACGGTCTGTCTTATGATAGCAAATTACTTGTTTCCCATTTCCACCTGCTTTGGCTCTATGTTCCTGTGAAAAGTTATTTAAAAAAAAACTCTAAAAGTTTAACAAAACAGGTCTCTACTTAAGATATTCAGCTAAGTGTCCAAAGTGTGTACCACATACTTAAATGTCTTATCAGCATACCAATTTTCAGATCAAGCGCTGATCATCTCAAATGCCCCATAGAAGACAGCATTAAAGAGAAAGCAGATTCTAACTTAGGGACCGCCCTTGCTACTCTCTGTTCAGAAGTAAAATCATTGGTGCAACAGTATGAGTAAAATCATCAGTAGAACAGTATGATACTTTCTTTCCTCTAAGATGAAATGATGTACCTAAGTTGTAAGAAACATCAGAAATGAAACTTCAAAAAGATTATGGTTACCGTATTTTGTAACAGTACTCAAGCCAAATCTTGTTCTTTCAATGAAAAACAAAGCCTTTTTTCCCTTTAATACTACATTATTAAAACAGTAAGCAGCTGCCACTTACCACTTAGTGTTTTTGACCGTATAGGCGGCAATCCCTTTTTCTGACGTTCTTTTTCCCTTTCCCTAGCCCTTCTTTCACTGGAATATGACCGAGATGACTTTCTTTTCCTTTCTCTTGATCTTGAGCGTGAACGTTTTCTGTGTTTACGCTTACGAGAACCAGACCGTGATCTAGACCTTCGTTTTCTTGGTGACCTACAAAATACTTTATTTCAGTATGCTGAGTTTAAAAAAAAAAAAAAAAAAAAATCTAATTTAGTCATCTTTTAACTACAAACTTTAAGCATGATACAGACATTTCTGTCATATTCACTCAAACTGCTTCAGGAAATAAACTTAATGTCATTAGTGTGAGGAATAGAACATACACCTTGAGCTTAAAACAAAACAAAACACAACACATGAAAAGAGTTCCATAACAGTATCTACTTTTCTGGCATAGAAAACCTGACCAGGTGCTAGCGTTAGTTATTTTTGTTACCTGAACAGGTCTTAAAAATTTTAAAGTAGACCACAGATATGCAAAATGAACTGTGATACAGAAAGTCTGCATCTAACACACAAATATTAAATGAACACTTTTTTTTATTGCCGAAAACTGCTCATGACAATTTTGGAAAATACAGAATTGAGAATGATAATCACAAACTGCAACTTCATTTCAGAAAACCTTCATTTACTTAATACAAGTTAATTATGAAACCTTGAACGAGATCTTGAACGAGTTCTTGATCTTGAACGAACAGCTGTTTTCTTTTCTTCTTGTTCAAAAATCTCTTCTTCAGCAACATCCTGTCCTTCATCTATATCCATGTCCTGAGGTCAGACATAACAGATGTTCAATAACATTTAATAAACATACTCACAATATATATGACTACAGGAAAGCATACATCCATATTACCCATTTTGAAATCATCTTAGTATGTGTTTTCCTTTCAAGTTCTGTAATCAAATTTAAAATAGTTTTACCTGTTGTTGAATATCCATTGAATCATCTACATTTGTTTCCACTTCTAAAAACTGCTGCTGACTACTCCCTTGTGATGGTGAGGCAGAGTGCTCTGAACCAAAATTTCCTTCTTGATTCTCCTCAGGGCTTGCCTAAATAACAAACAGTAATATATCATAAAAAGCCTCATAATTCAAAATGCTTACTGTGTCAAAATGTAATACTACATGAAACAATTGTTCAAATATCTCTGAAAAACTATTTATCAATTTTCTCTTATTTTCCACTTCCCATTAATGTGAAAGCTGAACCAGATGTCACTCCATTCCATTCCTTTTTTTGTATCATCCTTAAATACAAAACTTTGAAATAATTAATATTCCTGACTATAAAAAAATTACTATTTGCTGAATCAAAACCCCAAAGTACACGATTTGTTGCTTAATTTGGCTGGCTTGAAAACAAAAACTTAGAGGACAAACAATAGTGATGGCAGCCCTATGTACAGTGACACTGAAAGATACCCATTGGTCACCCATGCACATGCATTAATAAATTATATTTTGTTATTAATATAATGAAAATATTTGCAATACCAATTGAACTAGTTTAAAAAATTTACATTTAACTTCAAACTTTCTTACAGTGTGTGATTTAAGACAAGTAATTACACAAGATAAGGGAGGGTGTTGTGTGTTTTTTGTGTGCGTGTCAGTTACGAGACCTAACAAAACAAGCAGTTCTGAAAAAACACCAAAATTAAAAAATGTAAAATACTAAATGCACTGTTGATTTGCTAGAGAAAAAACTATAATGGGCTGCACATTGGATTGAAAGTACAGATTTGGAATAAATATCTAAGATATGAAAGAAATTCAAGAAATACAGGAAATGCAATGAAAATACTCAGAAATGCCATCAGGACGATTTTGAAAAGTAATTTTAAACCTATAATCCAATATTGCAGGTAAACATTTCAGTGATTCTCATTACATTTTCACTTTAATTAAACAAATGCTAGATATTCTATCTGCCAGGATAACAGCAGAAAGTTAGCAGAATGACATGTAGTACCAAGGGGTTTTTTGTTTTGTCTTTGTATTTTTAAACAGCTTATAATGACAGTTTGCAGAAAACTAAAAAATTCTACTATAATTCAGTTAACGCGTTTTCCTTGTAACATTATGTTTCATCTCATTTTCCTTTTATTTAATTATTCTTCAACAATCCATTTCTTGATATTAATTCCTACATTTCTTGTTGTTCCTTCTGTCTCTGTCTTCTATCCTTTCCTCCTCTCCCTCTGCTCCTAATCAGATGCTTAATAATTTTGTTTTGTGTTTTATCTTTCCTTCTCTTTCCCTTATTCTTTCTCACTGATGCTTAAACATGGAATTAAAGAAAATCTTCCTTATAACATGCTGCAGTCGTTACAGACTAGTTCCAGCAGAAGTTTGTATCTTTTATGTGTTGTCAAGGTGCAAATAAATCTTCCTCAGTACTGACTAGACAAGAAGCTGAGTGCACCTGAAGGGAAACAACTTCTGAAAGAACACTTGGAATAGAAGATCAAATAATAAGGGGTGAGTCATATGAACATTCTACCCATAAATGTACCGTAACTTGATTTCATAGATAAAATTAATTTAAACTCTAATTCTACTTATTTTACAATAAGGTAGGCATTCAGCATTTTCAAATTAGAGAGTTACTTTTAGATACGTCACATCAAAAGCTCCCAAAACAGATGCACTCTTCAAAGTTATATTCCTTTACAACATTTTTTAGTGTTTAAAGCCAGAAACTGCTAGATATCCACCAACATCAAAAGCTATTTAGTCTGTAGCTATGTTGTACAAACTTTCTCAGTTACTGCACTTACATGAGAAATAAAAATAAAACATAGTAAAATAAAGAAGTAGAATAAGAAAACAATATCTAGTAAAAATTTAATTACTATTTTTCTAAACAATTAAAAACACAAAGTCACAAATTCAGAACTCAAATGACATTCTTGATTGAAAACTGAGCGACTGCATCTTTGCACAGGTTAAACTAAAATCCCCAACAGATGTTTGTTAAGTTTGTGGTCCCTTAGACTTTCTTTCAGTCTAAGACTTCTATTTTACTGTGAAGCTAGATCCAAATACTTCACAGAAAGTCCACTTTACATCTGGTCAGTATCAAGACAGAATAAACTTTCGGTTTTTTTTCCTAATGGGATCAGAAATTGGAATCAGGAGGGGAAAAGAGCAGCTAGATACTGAGGAGTAACCTCAGAAGAAATAAGCCAATTTACTTCAATGTAGAGCAGAAAGGACCCAATTCACGTAATTAAGAAAGAATCTTGGGTTGTCTCAAGCATCAGTTCTTAATTAATCATTTCTCAGGAAATACGTGACTCTATTCTTTAGCTCAGATTCTTCAACAGAATGAGACATTTAGTAGCCAAGACTTAAAGCTTGGTAGGGGAAATTAGTTATCTGCAATCTCTATTCTGTCCTCTTGACAGTTCTGCAGCAGCAGCTTACACGCTGCTCTCCCTTCACAGACAGGAGCATAATCACTTCAGTGCTCACCACCACCTTTGTGACAGCAGGGAAAAAGCTTTTTTCCCCCCATATAAAGAGCTGAACAACCAAAGCACAGTCAGTCTGTAACTCAGCTAAAGGGTACTCTTTCCTCAGAGAAGCAAAATGTACACCCCACACATTTGGTCGTATTTTTTTTTTCCTGCTTTAAGCACTTTCTTCCGCTTATTCCACTTTGCAAGCTTCTGTTAGATGATCAGCTAGCGACAAAGACTTTCATTATAAGAGAAGTGTCAGTAACAAGACAATTTTTTTGTCCTGAAGTAGAGTATGAATTTTTTATCAGCGGAGAACAAAATTATTACAACAGCCACAAGATGGAGTTCTTACCTTTTGAGGCTGCTGTTGCTCCAGAAGCTGTTGTCTGAGATGTTCTAAATTTTGTTGCTGTAGCTGTTCAGCTAGTTGGTGAAAAAGCGAGTTGTTCATAGATTCTGGTACTAAAGGCCTAAAATGAAATAATTTAAATAAAAAACCACAACAGTTTTTCTCTCGGTTTAAACAGTTGGTAACAGGTCTTCGCAACTGAGTTTCAAGTTTAACTAAAAAGGTAAAATAATTAAGACAATGTAGCTAGTTCCACCTTCTGTTATCATCATTATCACATTAACGCTATGAATATAACTAACAAAGCAAAGAACGTGCTAACTTTAAGATGAAGTCAACAAAACTTCTGGCACACAGACTTACATTAAATATTTTAAAAATGTATATGTTTCATTAATTTAGTAAACTGTCTTTTCTCTTCCTACTGTTTTAGTATTCTTATGCTCTGAAAGAAACAACATTTTCCTTACTATTTAATCCTAATGTTCAACTAGTGTCAGGCAAATTGTAGCATTTTCCATAATAAACATAGCTTGATCTTACAGTTGGGAAGTGGGAGTTTCCTTTTTAGGCTCTTCATTTTGTTCAGATTCTTCCCCAAAGTCAAACCTGTCCATCAGCTTCTAGGAGAAAGCAAAATAAGCATTACTGAGTACTCCTTGTATGTCCCTTTATGTATTTTTACTTTTCAAAATAAAAATGCCTTATTTCTCGCTCTTCATTTTGTTCAGATTCTTCCCCAAAGTCAAACCTGTCCATCAGCTTCTAGGAGAAAGCAAAATAAGCATTACTGAGTACTCCTTGTATGTCCCTTTATGTATATTTACTTTTCAAAATAAAAATGCCCTTATTTCTCAACTTAAAAAAAAAAAAGTTTGGCAAATGACCTGAATAGAAAATTAAATGTCATACTGCTATTGCTACCAAGCTCTTGAATGCATCAAATACCAAATTTTGTCCATGGCTTTCTTGAGTTCTGGCTGCTGTTACAAGTACAACCACATGTTCTTTTCATAGTAAATAACAGCTAGTTTGCAGGAAGCCTTAAATAAAGATTCATCTTACATAATGGTACCTTTAATTAGAAGAAATTACTACGAAGAGGCCAACTATTCAATCCTTTGGCAATCAGCAAACTGCTCTGCTCATATCAAGAGAAGACCTACAGCTTGATTACTTCGCAAAGAATTACTGTATTTTCACACACACGTGTCATTTAGACAACCTGAATTCCTTCAAATATACTGCTCCTTGAAAACAACTTCTCACATAGTCTGCAAAAAATCAAAGCAAGCAGTTATCATGTAAGAGGAATAAGCCTCCAGAGGGATAAAAAGAAAGGTATCTGACAGGGAAAAAGAAAAACTTGGATAGACTTCCTGTTTTATCTGTAAAGATGTCTACGCTGTAGTTCTGCTGAACAAAAGAAGTCTGTTTTATTTATTAATTTTTAAACAGCCCAGAAGCATTTCAGCAGCATTTTGCTTTCTTGAAGACAAAACTAAAGAACAAGCATGAAGAAATACAACAAATGTTATTTGTCACCGAGACTGTCTTTTTTCAGTAACTATGCATTGATAGAGCAGTGCTATCAAACCCACGTCGATGCATCTTTACACCTTGGAAGTTTTCTGAAAAGCAGAGCGAATGCTGTACTACAAACCGCCATAACTTCTTCTCAAACCCTGGTCTCAGAAGAAAAAACCAAGAGGATGAGAACATAGGGCAGTCATTTTGAAATACCAAGGCAAAAACGTCTCCAGTAACAAGCCATGATGATTCAGTAGCTCATTTTCTTTCTCAGGATGAGCCATGATGATTCAGTAGCTCATTTTCTTCCTCAGGATATTTTATTTATTCTCCATTACTGGAGTCCAGCAAGAAGAACAAAGCATAAGCTAAGAGACTGATCAATCAAGAATTATTAGAACTATTTTCCCAATGAAATAATCTAATATATATAAAAGCAGGACTGAGTATCTCTCTGAGAAAACACAGCAGAAACATAGACCATCAAGCTTATGTGACATGGGATGCTAAAATCCAGAGTAACTTTCACCATATACATCTAATCCATTTAAAGCAAGCTACCCGCTTTCATTTTTTTATACTTCCTTGTAACATTATGTTTCATCTCATTTTCCTTTTATTTAATTATTCTTCAACAATCCATTTCTTGATATTAATTCCTACATTTCTTGTTGTTCCTTCTGTCTCTGTCTTCTATCCTTTCCTCCTCTCCCTCTGCTCCTAATCAGATGCTTAATAATTTTGTTTTGTGTTTTATCTTTCCTTCTCTTTCCCTTAATCTTTCTCACTGATGCTTAAACATGGAATTAAAGAAAATCTTCCTTATAACATGCTGCAGTCGTTACAGACTAGTTCCAGCAGAAGTTTGTATCTTTTATGTGTTGTCAAGGTGAAAATAAATCTTCCTCAGTACTGACTAGACAAGAAGCTGAGTGCACCTGAAGGGAAACAACTTCTGAAAGAACACTTGGAATAGAAGATCAAATAATAAGGGGTGAGTCATATGAACATTCTACCCATAAATGTACCGTAACTTGATTTCATAGATAAAATTAATTTAAACTCTAATTCTACTTATTTTACAATAAGGTAGGCATTCAGCATTTTCAAATTAGAGAGTTACTTTTAGATACGTCACATCAAAAGCTCCCAAAACAGATGCACTCTTCAAAGTTATATTCCTTTACAACATTTTTTAGTGTTTAAAGCCAGAAACTGCTAGATATCCACCAACATCAAAAGCTATTTAGTCTGTAGCTATGTTGTACAAACTTTCTCAGTTACTGCACTTACATGAGAAATAAAAATAAAACATAGTAAAATAAAGAAGTAGAATAAGAAAACAATATCTAGTAAAAATTTAATTACTATTTTTCTAAACAATTAAAAACACAAAGTCACAAATTCAGAACTCAAATGACATTCTTGATTGAAAACTGAGCGACTGCATCTTTGCACAGGTTAAACTAAAATCCCCAACAGATGTTTGTTAAGTTTGTGGTCCCTTAGACTTTCTTTCAGTCTAAGACTTCTATTTTACTGTGAAGCTAGATCCAAATACTTCACAGAAAGTCCACTTTACATCTGGTCAGTATCAAGACAGAATAAACTTTCGGTTTTTTTTCCTAATGGGATCAGAAATTGGAATCAGGAGGGGAAAAGAGCAGCTAGATACTGAGGAGTAACCTCAGAAGAAATAAGCCAATTTACTTCAATGTAGAGCAGAAAGGACCCAATTCACGTAATTAAGAAAGAATCTTGGGTTGTCTCAAGCATCAGTTCTTAATTAATCATTTCTCAGGAAATACGTGACTCTATTCTTTAGCTCAGATTCTTCAACAGAATGAGACATTTAGTAGCCAAGACTTAAAGCTTGGTAGGGGAAATTAGTTATCTGCAATCTCTATTCTGTCCTCTTGACAGTTCTGCAGCAGCAGCTTACACGCTGCTCTCCCTTCACAGACAGGAGCATAATCACTTCAGTGCTCACCACCACCTTTGTGACAGCAGGGAAAAAGCTTTTTTCCCCCCATATAAAGAGCTGAACAACCAAAGCACAGTCAGTCTGTAACTCAGCTAAAGGGTACTCTTTCCTCAGAGAAGCAAAATGTACACCCCACACATTTGGTCGTATTTTTTTTTTCCTGCTTTAAGCACTTTCTTCCGCTTATTCCACTTTGCAAGCTTCTGTTAGATGATCAGCTAGCGACAAAGACTTTCATTATAAGAGAAGTGTCAGTAACAAGACAATTTTTTTGTCCTGAAGTAGAGTATGAATTTTTTATCAGCGGAGAACAAAATTATTACAACAGCCACAAGATGGAGTTCTTACCTTTTGAGGCTGCTGTTGCTCCAGAAGCTGTTGTCTGAGATGTTCTAAATTTTGTTGCTGTAGCTGTTCAGCTAGTTGGTGAAAAAGCGAGTTGTTCATAGATTCTGGTACTAAAGGCCTAAAATGAAATAATTTAAATAAAAAACCACAACAGTTTTTCTCTCGGTTTAAACAGTTGGTAACAGGTCTTCGCAACTGAGTTTCAAGTTTAACTAAAAAGGTAAAATAATTAAGACAATGTAGCTAGTTCCACCTTCTGTTATCATCATTATCACATTAACGCTATGAATATAACTAACAAAGCAAAGAACGTGCTAACTTTAAGATGAAGTCAACAAAACTTCTGGCACACAGACTTACATTAAATATTTTAAAAATGTATATGTTTCATTAATTTAGTAAACTGTCTTTTCTCTTCCTACTGTTTTAGTATTCTTATGCTCTGAAAGAAACAACATTTTCCTTACTATTTAATCCTAATGTTCAACTAGTGTCAGGCAAATTGTAGCATTTTCCATAATAAACATAGCTTGATCTTACAGTTGGGAAGTGGGAGTTTCCTTTTTAGGCTCTTCATTTTGTTCAGATTCTTCCCCAAAGTCAAACCTGTCCATCAGCTTCTAGGAGAAAGCAAAATAAGCATTACTGAGTACTCCTTGTATGTCCCTTTATGTATATTTACTTTTCAAAATAAAAATGCCCTTATTTCTCAACTTAAAAAAAAAAAAGTTTGGCAAATGACCTGAATAGAAAATTAAATGTCATACTGCTATTGCTACCAAGCTCTTGAATGCATCAAATACCAAATTTTGTCCATGGCTTTCTTGAGTTCTGGCTGCTGTTACAAGTACAACCACATGTTCTTTTCATAGTAAATAACAGCTAGTTTGCAGGAAGCCTTAAATAAAGATTAATTTTACGTAATGGTACCTTTAATTAGAAGAAATTACTACGAAGAGGCCAACTATTCAATCCTTTGGCAATCAGCAAACTGCTCTGCTCATATCAAGAGAAGACCTACAGCTTGATTACTTCGCAAAGAATTACTGTATTTTCACACACACGTGTCATTTAGACAACCTGAATTCCTTCAAATATACTGCTCCTTGAAAACAACTTCTCACATAGTCTGCAAAAAATCAAAGCAAGCAGTTATCATGTAAGAGGAATAAGCCTCCAGAGGGATAAAAAGAAAGGTATCTGACAGGGAAAAAGAAAAACTTGGATAGACTTCCTGTTTTATCTGTAAAGATGTCTACGCTGTAGTTCTGCTGAACAAAAGAAGTCTGTTTTATTTATTAATTTTTAAACAGCCCAGAAGCATTTCAGCAGCATTTTGCTTTCTTGAAGACAAAACTAAAGAACAAGCATGAAGAAATACAACAAATGTTATTTGTCACCGAGACTGTCTTTTTTCAGTAACTATGCATTGATAGAGCAGTGCTATCAAACCCACGTCGATGCATCTTTACACCTTGGAAGTTTTCTGAAAAGCAGAGCGAATGCTGTACTACAAACCGCCATAACTTCTTCTCAAACCCTGGTCTCAGAAGAAAAAACCAAGAGGATGAGAACATAGGGCAGTCATTTTGAAATACCAAGGCAAAAACGTCTCCAGTAACAAGCCATGATGATTCAGTAGCTCATTTTCTTTCTCAGGATATTTTATTTATTCTCCATTACTGGAGTCCAGCAAGAAGAACAAAGCATAAGCTAAGAGACTGATCAATCAAGAATTATTAGAACTATTTTCCCAATGAAATAATCTAATATATATGAAAGCAGGACTGAGTATCTCTCTGAGAAAACGCAGCAGAAACATAGACCATCAAGCTTATGTGACATGGGATGCTAAAATCCAGAGTAACTTTCACCATATACATCTAATCCATTTAAAGCAAGCTACCCGCTTTCATTTTTTTATACTGTTAGAATATTTTCAAGTAAAGCATTTGCAAAATGCTGCTGCTCCGAAAAAAATACGCATTTTAGAAAAAACACCAGTCTCCTCTTTAAAATATTAATCATCACGTATATTCCATCATGACAAAGTAGACAGGAAGATAACAGAGGATGTACTATTTAATCGTCTGAGAAAATGAACAAATGGAAAGTAGTCAACAATTTATGATATGCAAAACAATTATTTAATTAAACTGGGGCCAGAGAAAACCAAAGAACTTCCAGCCAACATCAGGCAAATGCGCAGCATGATTTTTGTTTAAATTTGTTTTAAATAATATAGTAGATATTAAAGGCAAAAATCTGAACTGAACTATCTTGATTTCTAAATAAATTGTAACAGAATACTCTCTCCAATAAAGCAATAGAAATTAAAACAAATTAAATCTTAGGATACCTAGGTTAACCCACCACACAGGCAAATAAAAGTACAGAACTTTCCATGAATACTACATCTGTTACTTTAATTACCTAAGAAAAGAATATGTTCAGAAAAAGCAATGGGAATGATTAAAGACATGAAAACAACTTTTTATTCCAAAGGAAACAAAATTCTTCTTAAGGATCAGGATATTCTCTTTAGAAATTAAAATAAAAGGAATAGGACATAAACGTATAGGGAATGTTGATCAAAAAAATCTTTCTGTACCATAACACAAGGATATGGTCATGTAGCAAGATTATAAAACACACAGATTTGATATTGACAAAAGAAAGGAATTTTTCACGTAATGCATGTTAATTTGCGCTACTTATTACTACAAGATACTATGGAGACTGAAGAGCTTGAAAACAAAGACCTGGAAGAACTGCCGAATTTATTAAAAATAGGGATTTTTAAAAAAGATGGGATACTTACGTATTCATCAGAAATAATTTCCTGCACTATTTATATTTGTTTTCCAATTCAGCATCATCATATCATGGAATGAGAACTAAGCTTCACAGTTTTCTTTGGATCACAATGCTTACTGCTTATATATGATAAAAGCTGTCTTTTTTTTATGTTGGCCAACTCAGAACGTTTGCCTTTTAGACACTGCCTTCAACCATCTAAGTATTTCTATATCCACATCATGGCTCCATCCTCCATTCTCTAAACTCCATCACAAGTCTGTTCAGTATCTTCTACAGAAACTATTCAGTGTTTCTTATGATTGCTTTCAGGAATTGCTAGATTGTCTAATTTTGCTGCTGCAGCTTAAGATGTTCAGGATTGGTCACTGTACCTCAGGTAAGAATACTTCATCAATTTCCACTAGATGACACTCTCTTCTACCCCATTCTTCATAAATCTTAGAATCACAGGACAGTCCAGGCTGAAAGGGACCTCAGTAGGTCTCGGTCCAACTTTCTGCTCATAGCAAGCTGAGCTGTGAGCTCACGTCAGGTTACTCAGGGCTTTATCCAGTTGAGTTTTGGAAACATCTTAGTTTCCAACAATGGAGACTGCACAATCTTTCCAAGCAACCTATTCCAGTGCTTGACTGTCCTCATGGGAAAAAAGGTTTTCCTTATACCCACCCTGAACCCTTTCGTTTCAACTTCTGTCTGTTGTCTGTAATTCTGCCACTATGCCGTGCTGTGAAGAGCCTGGCTTCATCTTCTTGCTGACCTTCCCATAGGTGCCGGGGGGCTGCTGTTAGGTTTCCCCCAAAGCTGCCTCTGTCCCAGGCTGAACCAGCTCCAGTGCTCGAGCCCTGACCATTTTGGTGGTCCTCCACTAAATTCACTCCAGTTTGTCAATGTCTTTTCCCTGTATGGGCGCGGGGATGGCAAAACTGGATGTGATACTCTAGATGCAGTCTAGAGTAGATGGGATGTCTAGATGGGATGATCATTTCCATCAATCACCTGGCTATACTCCTGTTCACACAGCCCAGGATGTTGTTGGCCCTCTTTGCTGCCAGGGCACTCTGCTGGCTCATGCTCTGTTAAGTATACTTGTTAGCAACTTGTTTACTTATAAAGACTAGAACCCCAGAGAATAAGCAACTGTATGTCTGGTACTCAAACAAAGGCTGTTAACAGTCTAGTGTTGCTGTTCATTGTACTGTTCTGACACCTTGGGTTTTGATACTTGTATCTCTGACAGTATCGTCACCTGCAATTGAGGCATTTTGTGTTAAATATAAAACTATTGCAAGCTCTCTAAAATGCATACAAAAACTTTAGAAATTCAGCGCATCCTGGAAGATCACTAACAAAGATCTAGATTTGTTGTCAGGAAGCAAGGCATTCCTAAAACTTTTCCTCTTAAAAAAGCTGTTTTATAGTTTTTACTTCATTCGGGCATGCTATTTGGACTCTGTTACTAGTTACTTTGAAGCAGCTCTAGTCTGGCCCTGTCGACTGAGTGCTCTTTAGCAGTTGCAGTGTATCTTTTGCTTTAGCTTAATCCAAATGAAGCTACTTTATGCATTCAAGATTGCTCTGCAATGTGAAACCATGTGTGGTACATGTAAACAATCAAAAGTTTCACCTCAAAAGCATGCTCCTGATTCAAACTAAAACACTGATGTAGATGCTTCCCAACAAAGAGGAAGTCAGGCAAAAACACCAGGAGGCCTGCATGGATGAACAAGGAACTCCTGGACAAACTCAAACACAAAAAGGAAGCCTACAGAGGGTGGAAGCAAGGACAGGTAGCCTGGGAGGAATACAGAGACATTGTCCGAGCAGCCAGGGATCAGGTTAGGAAAGCTAAAGCCCTGATAGAATTAAATCTGGCCA
>NW_008795490.1:4139061-4143616 GCF_000699145.1 Aptenodytes forsteri | reverse complement strand
GGTGCCCCATCCCTGGAAGTGTTCAAGACCAGGTTGGATGGGGCTTTGAGCAACCTGCTCTAGTGGAAGGTGGCCCTGCCCATGGCAGGGGGGTTGGAACTAGATAATCTTTAAGGGCCCTTCCAACCCAAACCATTCTATGATTCTATGCTTCCTTTAAAGTAAATATTGCCTTTTTAACACTTTGTTTGTTAAAGCTGCCATGTCCAGTAAAAAAATTATACAAATTATATAATAAAATGGAAGTAAAGAGTCTAATAAATAGAATTATATCATTATGACTCATGGTCTTCAGCTATTGAGAAGTGGGATTTGGGTGGCAGGTGATATTGGTGCTGAAAAACCATTAAAAAAAGCAAGGAAAATTATCCCCAAAACTTATCATTGCAAAAGTAAGATTGCCCATTAATACATGTATATTAATATGTACTCTTCTCTAATACCTAGATTCAGAAATCCTCAAACCTCAGAAAAAGGAGAAAATAGGTATGGTAGCACCAACATTAAAAAAAAAAAAAATTCTAAAATGACATGCTGTTTCAGCAAAGCAGCCTCGATAACCTTTGAGTAAAAGCCTCAATGGACTAACAAGACACACATTATCAGTTCATTCATAGAGATGCTATAGAACACTGAACAAGAAATTTGAGATGTATTATAATCTAACACTACTTGTATAATGAAGAACTGAGGTACAGATCACATACTATAAACACAACTCTTCCACAGCTTACAAGAACAAATCAACACTATATACCTTACTGAAAGCTTGTAAATTATCACATTGCCACAAGAATTTCTTCCACAACACTTACCTTCAAGGTCTCAGAAATCACAATCATGTACATTTACTCTGCTGACAGCTTTCATGACAGCAAGACTCCTGCATACTATTACTGGCATAAACTAACTGAAAAGTATCAGGCTGCACTCACTCAAGTTATGTAAACATCTCATCAGAATGCCAATTCCTTCAATTTGCTCCAGTTAAGCTGTCCAACGTTCAAGACAGCCACACCTATGAGTACACCTATCCATATAAATGCTGGAATTGAATTCTGTGGGATAAACCACAATACAATGCTGTATTCTTAATTACTTTTTGTATCTAAATATTAAGGCAGTCCCTATTACTGATGCATTCATTCCCTGTGATTATACCCTACTCTAGTTGATGGTTACAGCTGTGATACAGCATGAGTACGGGCTATTTTTTTCCTGACTTATTCTTACAGCTGCATTACTTTCATTAGTAATGAAAGTAACTCTCTATTATTTCAGAGATCTGAGTTTAGCTGAACAAATTCTAGAAATATAAGATAAATTGTCCTAAAACTTTAAACTCAGCACTTGTCAAGTTCTGAGCAGCTAATTGCCTGAAAAAGAGATTATCTGGGTTAGGAGAAAAAGTTTTTTTGCTTCTCTGACTTCCTTATTATTTATTCACTCCAGGACAATCCTACAGAGATTATCTACTCACAAGCTGTTTCTTCCAAAGATAAAGGAACAAGATTTATTTATTTTTTCATCTTTGAGTGGAAGTTCTTCCTTTTTCATTCTGCTGATATTATACTATTACTACTGTAATTGCCAGCATGGTTCTTGCTACTTGGCATTCAACTACATTAGTCGTCTTAAATTCCTGCATTCGGTATTTATTCAATTTTTTTTTCAGATACGCACATATGTTGCAACACACAGAGTTTCTTTACCTACAGGGTTTGTTTGTTTTCTACATTTTGACATCCTTTAAAAAGTGTCACATGACTGGTTTTAACTACAGTCATAAACTTATTTCTTCACTTATCGCTTTGTGGGCAAGATTAGAAGTTTTCTTGGCATTTATAACGTAAGAAAATTACAAGTACAATCACGTTTTACTCTTCTGGGAAAACAGCTTATATAAATTTCTGCATGTTTCCTTTTCATTGCCTTGTAAGAAATAATTTCTACCTCAGATCATAAACACAGGAAGGGCAAATACAAGACATGCTCAATTCTCATCGCTGTGTTACAAAGGGTGAAAAAAAACGTGTAACAATGGCTTAACTTTGCTAAATCAAATCCATCTTCATACTCGATGACCCTCATGGGTCCCTTCCAACTTGAGATATTCTATGAAATGCCATTTAGCCTTAAACTCATACAAAACTAATATTTTCATTTATACTACTCTCTCTAGACATTTTTTTAAATTTTCGAGATAGAGCACTTTATAGTATATTCATGTATTTTTAGAATGTCTAAAGTCAAAATCTTTCACTTACATATATTTTAACAATGAATATTTCTTCAAACCTCTATTATTCTACTTCTACCTTATTAAAAGAGACACTCTGTTCCAGTGGATTAAGTGTGTTAGCAGCTGCAGCTGCAGCTGTAAGTTGTGCTGTGAGGGCCTGTAACTGAACGACAAGACCAGCATCCAGGGCTTGAAGTAGTGAAGGCTGGGGTTTCTGCTGCTGTATCTGCAGTGTCTGTATCAACTGCTGAAGCTAAAAGAGAAAAGATAACAAATGCATTAAACAATAAATTTTTTTAAAAAAGCAAAAAACAAACTAGTCTTTTCCCCTTCCAATTAGGAAAAAAAAACCTCAGGAATGCAGTATCATCTAACCTATGGCTATTATTTCATCTTAATTTGTTTTCATTTACGGCAAATTTTGTTCCCACTTACTGGCTAATTTGTTTTCTGTGGCTGATAAGACATGCAGATGCTTCTTCCTCCTAACTTGCTCTGACAGGTTGCATGATGACCAATCACCACTCAGGATTTCCTGCTTTCTAGGGTTCCCCCTCTTCTGTTTCTCCAGTTTGATTCCTTCTGACCTGAAAAAAATCTGTTAGCCTACTCCAGCTTTCTAAGGGCCCACCTATATTAGGAAAATCTGTATGCTCTAACAACATTCGTGTAGAGAAAATAACTGCATTGTTGCAAGCTCCACTTTAAGCTGATGCAACATGTCTATATGAAGAGCTTGCACTAGTGTCTCTGGATTAGTCACAAGGAAAATCTCATGCTGAAACTCAGGTTTGCACTGATAGAATGCAATTCCCTCGCTATGTTAACAAGACATAAAAAGCAAATTAACCAGGAACTGGGAATATAATTTGACTTCCTGCAATGGCACAGACTCTGGGCTCTGTATAGCACTATCTTAGGATAAAAATTGCCTAGATGCAATGTTGAACCAGAAGCAGCAGCTCTGGGGCAACAAACGTACAGTAATAACAAAGTATGTTACAGTAAAAACAAAGTATGGGTAATGCCAAAAGACAGATGTTAAAAAATATTATTTAAAAATAGCATTGGGTGTTTCAAATATTATTTAAAAATAGTTTTGGGGGTGGTGCAGTGGTTGGGTGGTTTGTTTGTTTGTTTAAACAACTCCACTCGCAACCCAGGAGAGGTCTAGGATTATACTGGAACGAGTACTAAATATTATCAGAGAAGGAACTTTCAGAAGTGTAGTGAATGGACCTAAGACATTTCATCAGAGTATATAAGGATACCCTAAGAGTCTATTCCTTCAAATCTAGAGGAGGAAAATAAAGAAAAATAGAATATCTTCCACAGGGTTTTTTTAGAACAAATGTACAATCCAATCGCCTGGTGTATCTTGATTTCCTTACTCCCAACTTCCTATTTGTATGTAATTTTTTAAAAGGAGCTGTCCCAATGAGGAAATAAAAGGCTTTTTAACATGCAGATCTATTCATCTGTTGAACAGAGATGCTCCCATAAAATTGTACAGATTTACCTTAACACAAAAGGAAAAAAACACTATCCCAATGGAAAGAAATCCTCCTAAAGTACCGTGGAATTACAGGAAGCAGTCCTTTGACCTTCCATGAGGTAAACCCCTGGAGCCTTTCCTTTGGGTATTTCTGGAAAAAAGGTTGAGCAAATCCAGGTAGTTCAAACTATGCTGACATAAGTCCCTGATTATCTTCACGTTCATATTCCACCTCCTCATAGGGTTCATCACTGAACTCTTACAGGGTTCAGTCCCTCCCTTCTTACTACGGCTCACTAGAACCTCTGCATAAGCTGATTAGGTTGATCTTTTCCACAATGCATCAAAAGTGTACGATCCTTTTTCAAGATTGTTTTAGAGCTACCTTCTGATAATGTGAAACAACTCTTCCTAGTCTTTAAAAACAGTTATACAGACTCCTTATACAGCAGAGCCTCTGAAAATTCTTCAATTATTGTTCTACCTCACCAAGAGCTTTCACTGATTACTGCAATAGGCAAAGCTGAAGAGCTCTCCCCTCCCTTCCTGGCCGACCCACGAAAGATGAGCAAATATGGCTGGTCCACCTTGTGTGTTGCTCTGAGCAGGAAGGAATCAAACTGAAGAAGCAGAGATGGAAGCCCTAGAGTGGGAAAATCCTGGGTGGTCACCGTTCTAGCTGTTTTCACATTCTTGTTGGTTACATCTTTCTTACTCTTACCCTCTCCTGTCTAGACTCTCAATTTACCTGCATGCATTCTCACCCATAAAACACAATCTTAAGATGAAATCAAGGACTTTGGAGCATGGGGGGGGAG
>NW_008795490.1:4102569-4138826 GCF_000699145.1 Aptenodytes forsteri | reverse complement strand
TTTTTTTTTTTTTTTTTTTTTTTTTTTTTTTTTTTTTTTTTTTTTTTTTTTTTTTTTTTTTTTTTCCTTTTTTTTTTTTTTGCAAAGAATACTCTCCAGGTAATAAACTTTAAAATTACCTTACTGACTTTCCATATATTTCCCATTCTCACTTCACATCCCTTCCTTGTTTAAGAGCTATTCCACTATCTTTCCTCCACATTTCACAAAGTATCCCACAAACTCATTTTGCTCTGCTTCTCAATGACCCATCAATTTCTTTCAGTGTAATCAGATGAAAATACTCCCTTCGCTTGACTTATGAACAATTACAGATGACTCTGCTTAGCTGAACACTGTAAAACAATCTCATTAAGTAAAGTTGTTGTTATTGTCAGCATCAGTGCTTCATAACAGCTCACTGGTGACCGCTTCTCATTCATATGCATGGGATTTTTGTTTAGTACCCCAGCAGGTAAAACATCCTATTCCTCAGTCCAAATAAAAATCGTAATACCAAAGTTATGCTGGTGCCAGAGTTCTGGCATAAAATGAAAAACGATGATCTACATTTTTACAGAAAGCTGATTGTGTGCACTCAACTTATGTGGCTGTGGCTTAAGAGGACAAGCAGTTCAATGCATGCTGCACATCAAGCCACTTTTTTGGAGTTGAGCATTTAGAAACTGAGGAACACAGTCACTTCTAAGACCTTATTTTTGAATGCTGCAAAATAAAAACTGTATTTAGCTGATGGAAAGATAAAGAAAAGAATCAACACACAGTGCACTTCCAGAATGAGTACATTCCCATTACATAATTCTGTACAATGTTTAGCTTCTTGGGGCATCCAGCAGAGAAATATGCTTAAACTGGCATTCTGTTTTATACCTATATCCATGAAATCTTAATGCTACTCTTGATTTAGTCATCTGCAATACTATATAGAGAAGTATGTATTACAGACCATCTTATCTGAAGTCACATTCTGTGATATTTTTAAGGAACAAACAGGGTTGGTTACAAAAGGTAACAGGAAGTTTTAGTTTACCTGGAACTTACTTGTGATGAACAACATCATGGGATAGTTAACATGGATACCGGACACAAAACTAAGAGATACTCATGAAAGCAGTATTCCTTAAGCGCACCTTAAAGACACAAAGTATCAAACAGTGTACAGTCTAATTGCCTACAAAATATTTACCTGTTGGCCTTGAGGACTCTGTAAAATCTGTGCAACAGCAGCAAGGGTATCTGTATTAGCAATCTGAGATACCCAAGGATCAGGTAAACTCTGCACCACATTGGCTGGAGTAACCGGAGTCACAGGTGTTCCTAAAAAAGAGAAAATCCAATACGCCAAAATATTTTAACATAGAGACTTAGAGATAGTGTTAGAGAAGGAAAAAAAAAAACCTGCTGTAAAAAGAAATTATAAACCAGACATTAACCTTCCTATTTTCTACAGCAAAGATTTCTGGTTTGCAAGAAATCAAATTATAAAGATACTATAATCTTCCTAGGACATCAAAACCACTTAATAAATACTGAGAAAGCACTGTATTAACATCAATTTAAACTATTTTTCTGACAGACACATAGAGTGCACAGAAATAACACAGACTCACATCAACATTCCTCAAGCAGCAGGATTACTTTGTGTAAGTGTAGTTCACAGCTCTTTCCGCTATTGACCTATGGGAACTACTAACAAAAACACTGACAAATGCAAAATAAATAGGTTTCACACAGTAATCCAAACCAGTTAGTGGAAACAATATATACGAAATGATAATTGTTAGCAATCTACTCAGAAACGTCTGCTAGTCCAGAACTTACTGGACTTGCACTTTATCCCCAGGAGGAGCCTTAAGGATTCTACTAAAAATTTCAACCTGCAGCAGCTGGACTCATGAGGACTGCCTGCTTTGTAATTTTTTTTCCAAGAGGAACATTGAGACTAAATCAGCAATCTGATAATTAGGTTCATGCCATAATCCAGAAGAATCCTCCAACCCTGAAAATACTCCTACTTTTAGCTCAGAAGTAGAGATACGTTGATGAACACTAAATGTAAATGACTAGATTACTGTTTTAAAAGACAATTAGCATCAGGATTTAAAAAAAGCATTAGAGTAAAACTATGATTTTAACAATTTAAAGTAATCAAACTAATGAAAATAAAAAATATTGCACTAGAATATGCGGTAAGTCCAACCCAAGAGCTGGAACTTTTACGTGTTTACCGACACCAATGAAAAATAAGGTGGGTTTGTCCACCTCACTCCTTTTCAGCATGGGATCAGCAAAAGGTGGGTGCCAAAAACCAATTTCTATATGCAAAATTTCCCATACATCCCAATCTTGAATGAAAAAACCTCTACAAAACGAAAAAAGTCGAAAAGCCGGTTCCCCGCCATCTACCTACCTAAGTAAGGAAGATGCTTTAGAGCACAAAATGATCAAGTCTGCATGTATAATAACGTTAGTGTTAACTTGGGACATACTTCATGAGCAGTTTTTTTGTCCACATGATTCTCCAGCATGATTTCTGGCCCACATACTTCGGATTTGAGGGAGAGGGAAGTATGTCACTGGCTGCAGTTTATATTGTCAATATGTTTTTTCCCCTCAAAATCATTGGCTGTCAGCCAGCAAAAGTAAAGGAACACTGTCTGACATGATCCAGCAAGCTCAACCCTATGGATAGCAAAAAGATACTGATGTATAATTTCTTTCAGTTGTGGCACCACTATTAACAAAGATTGCATTAAGTGCTGTGTTGGGTTTTTAACTCTGTCAGTGATCTACTGTTTTGACTTTCGAGTGCAAAACTAGGTCTTATTGCAGTTACTCAATCTAAATATAATATACAGTTGGAAAGTAAACACAACAGGCTGCCTCTTGGTTTTGCTATTTCGCTGATCTGGACACTGGCTATAATATATTTCTTTCTAGCATTCATTTGATTTGGCTAAAGGAAACCAGTGAGATTTTTCAGCATACTAACAGCCAACATACCAAAGCTGACGTAAGTGTTTTGATTCAAAGCATGATTTTAACCTGTTTTTGCTTACCTGGTGTATTGTTGCTCATAGCAGCTGTAGTGCTGGGCAAGACAGGGGTCACAACTGGAGGAGGAATTCCTGCTGCCATATCCAAGAGAGGCTGAATAATTTCACTCTTGAACACATTATTCTTCTGCCATAAATTTAGCACTCTAACAATTTTACTCTAAAATGAAGAAACGATAACAAAAGACCTGAGTCATGCTTATCCTTCTTGTTATTTTCAATTATGGAATTCTTAACAAGCAACGTCAATCTGTCTAGATTGAAGCACCTTTAGGTTTACAAACAGTAAGATCCATAAGATCAGTTATACTGGATCACACCAAAGATGTCTAACCTATGCACCTGAGGCTGTCCTATAGAAGATGCCTAGGCAATAGTAAAGCCACACTATGCACATGTGACAGTCTTCTCTCAACAGAAAATGAAATATAGTAAAACAAAACAAAACTAAACAAATGTATGTGACACTTTTATACCTTTACTCTTCAAAGACAGTATGGAAGGAAAATTATTTTAAGGAAACACTTTAAAGCATTACTAATAATTAAAGCAAGGAATTATTAGTCTCCAAAACTTTTATAGTCAACATACATGAATGCAATTCTGATCTACCTATGAACCAATATTACTTACGTCCACTGAAAAATGGGCATATACTAATAAGACTGCTAAATACTTTTCTTGGGAAAGTAGCTCAATATTTTGCAAGCTCTCTTTATGAAGTGAGGAATTTAAACTGGAACACAATTCCCTGCCTATTGAAATTACACAGTAATATTAAAAATGTGGATCACTGGAAAGGGAAAAAAAATTAAGACTTCATTCATTTCCATCAGATGTAACTAATTGTTCAGCTTGCAAATACATTTCTATTCCACTGTTTTGATCTGCTCCCAAATCTTTTCTTTTGTAAGCTTCACTTCTACCCAGAGGCAAGATTTTGCTTGATCTTGAGAAGTTGGGTAGTAATGTATGTGATGGAAAAAGACATCTGGCTTATTTGGAAATAAAAAAAAAAGTTAGTTGTATTAAGAACAGAAAGTTCTTCATAGGATCTTGTGTTTGCTGTCACAAAGATGGTTTAATTATTGAAATTCTATAAAACATGAACGTAAGAGTACTTAATCACACAGTGTTTAAACCAAAGAAAAAAAAGTCTGCTTGCCCAGAATTCCAAGAGGATACTTAAATTTAATAGAGGGAAGTGCTGAATTTTCACTGCATGGAAGATGTAATTTAGTGCTCCTTTAAAGAAATCTCTGAAGGCTTCCATTCAGCATTACAATATGCGAGTCTTTCTTCTCTGAAAGTTTGTTTTGTAAGGCAGTCCCCGACAAGTCCATCAGAGGGTCTAACTTCCCTCTTCTATCCAGAACATTAATATAAAACTATTTCTGTGCCCCAGTATCTGTCTCCCCCTTGCATTTTCCATGGCTGAGCCAGATGAAGGAATCAGTGGGGGTTTTCTTGCTACTTTAAATGAAATGCTACTATACTTCCGCTTGTTTTTTAAAAAAACCAACCAACCAACCAAACTGTTGTGTTTCTCTGTTATGCCTGTTAATCAGATTAAACATCAAGATGCGAGAAAACAGGTACATAAGCTTGGTATCTTTGACAGCACAATTTTTTGCTGGGTCAGATATATGGTAACTACTTTCACAGCACAAAGACTTTCCTATAATACCGAATCCATATGCAACATAGCAGCAAGACATCTGCAGCAAAGACACATGTAGCAAAATACATTTTCCCTAACTGAGGTGAAAAATATCCTAGAAATGAACCTGATAGGAGCTTTACAGACCATAAACAGACTACATTGTACTATTCCTCTTCACATCTGTGCTAGTTTTGGCTGAGACAGAGTTAATTTTCTTCATAGTAGCTAGTATGGGACTGTGTTTTGGATCTGCGCTGGAAACAGTGTTGATAACATGGGGATGTTTTAGTTACTGCTGAGCAGTGCTTACACAGAGCCAAGCGCGGCTTTTGCTTTACCTATTAAACTGTCTTTATCTCAACCCATGAGTTTTATCACTTTTTCCAATCCAATTCTCTCCCCCATCCCACCGGGGGGAAGAGAGTGAACGGCTGTGTGGGGGTTAGTGCGGGGGGGGACATTTGGAGTGATGGCGTTTGTCTTCCCAAGTAACTGCTAGGCGTGAGCCCTGCTTTCCTGGAGATGGCTGAACACCTGCCTGCCGATGGGACATAGCGAATGAACTCCTTGTTTTGCTTTGTTTGCGTGCGCGGCTTTTGCTTTACCTATTAAACTGTCTTTATCTCAACCCATGAGTTTTATCACTTTTACCTTTCCAATTCTCTCTCCCATCCCACCGGGGGGAAGAGAGTGAACGGCTGTGTGGGGCTTAGTTGCCGGCTGGGGTTAAATCACGACAACAAACACCTCTAATGTGACACATCAGTTGCCATGCATTGAAATGTCACAGAATAAGTGGCACTATTTCTTACCATATAATACATTTACTATATTTTTTTTAAAGCCAGACACAAACTGAATACTTGCGCCCATCCTTGCGCCAGCCCTCCTCCTTCAACAAGTCAGACTATTTCCATGTTAATATATTTCCCAGAGTAGTCAGCTAAATGATTATACAAAACAAACTAATACTGCTTAAGGAATACAGTTAAATGAAGAAAAATGTAAGTTAACTATCATGCCTCTATATATGTAAAACACTGTGAAGCAGCACAAGTTGATCACACAGATAACCTAAAACCAGACTGGAAAAACGTCATTTAACTTAAATAACCTGTTCAGCAGCACCTCAGAATTCAGTTGCAGAAGAGAAGACAGACATCCATAGCAGAGTTTTTCAACCACTTAGAATTTGCAGGTACTGACGTTATTTTCCTGCAGAGGTCCTAACTCCTCTAAAAAGGCAAGAATCCTAAGACAACTACAGGATACACGCAATGGCTGAACTCGCCTTAGTCACCTTCCATGGATGCCTTGGGTTTTCAGATCTTTGGTTGAAAAATACAGCTGTAGGATGGTATGTGACTATTCAAAGAATAACCTGTCATTCTCTTCCTGCAGTGTCCTGCCTCACTTTCTACCTGACTTAATGATTCTTACACAAAATTATGTGGAGATAAAGCCCTTAGCATTTCACATCTTTTTGTAATTTTTCAATTCAATAATAAGAAACTCTAGCTATTGTAAGATCAGTAACAAGTATGAAGGAAATGAAACTGCCTGCACCCTCTGCTATTTCCAGCCAACCTATCATAATTTGGTAGCGATCTTGACTACTACGGTCCAAGGTAACAGCTGAACTATTGGGTCAAACTGTTCAAGTTAGGCCTTATTCAGCTGTTGGTTAATTCAGTACCAAGGAAAAGTAACTTTTAAGATACTTTGCTGTTTTTCTACTGCTCCTTCAGTCCAAAACACACTAGTTTGCACTGAAGTTACTGCTACCAAGAAAGATTATTTATTCCTTGACACAATACAAAACCTGTTCATTCATTTTCCCACTGAAGAGGGGAAGAAGACAATAAAAGACTGACTACAACTCCCTATCCTACCAAATGCCTGCTTAATTTTTTTTCCCCCATCAAAATACATTAACTCAAATCCATCCAGTCTTCCTGAAAACCTTTTTGAAATTCTAATTAATCTAATTGGATGTGTCTTCCCCTATTACCTACACTCACACAAGCAAAATTAAAAGAAATACATATAAATGTGTAAATCTATAATTAGATCCACTCTAGCAAGCAAAAAGTGAGATCAGAATCTTTATTTTTAATAGATAACATACTAAAGATTGTTTTAATTAGGAAAAAAAAACCAAACTATAAGAAGTGGTTTACCTTGTCATCCCCAGGACAACGGTACAAGTTCTGGAAAGTGCTGATGATGTTATTGCTGAATCTGGGAGCAAATACATCCTTTTCTTGTCCAAACTGATGCCGGGACTGTCTTACAATGGAGTCAATGACATATAGACCAGGTACCTTGTATTCTGGTTTGCACTACAAAGAATAATAATTTAAAATGTGCATATGTGAAAAATACCAAAAACCATTAATGGCAGAGTAAGCATGAATAGTCCTCTCTAATCTTCAAATGGGTCAAAGTATTACCAAAATGTTCTCTATTTAACAAATTGTCCTGAAAAAGTAAACACTCTCAAAAATAGCTAACCTTTAATGTTCGAATTGCCACATCTATATGTATTCTGCAAGTATGTAAATGGTTTAAAATCAATTTACTACCACTAAAAAAGCTTTTTAGAATAGAGCTATTAAAACTCAGCAGATGAACAAGATATCCTTTTTAAATGCACACACCTATTTTAAGAGAACAGCGTAAAGCATGACCAAATTCTTAATAGTACATTCGGACTAGCTGTAAATATAATTCAAAATATTTTTGTCCTTCTTTATGATCAAAGTAAACACTAAAGTTAACATTTGTTTACTGTAATTTACATTGTTGTAAGTAGTGTGTACTATATCCTGCTCCTGCCAGAACAAGAACATATTTATGTGGACATCTGTTTGGTTAAGAATATACCAGTGATACTTATTTTAAAAATGTGGAAAACTTGCATAATTTACAAACAGCATTGTATTTATAAAGCATGTCTGCTAACTACAATACTAATTACTTAGGTAATTTTACTTACTTAACAGTTAAAGCTAAATTTGTTGCCTTTTAATTGCAAAGTAATTGCACCAGACTAGTGCAACCAGTTTTAAGACAGAATGAAAAGTGGTACAAAAATATAAAAAAAGTCATCACCAGAACATACTATGACATGGGTTCACTTCATGAATGTTGGTTGTACACATTTATCACACAAGGTACTATGGAAAACATGAGAAAGTACACCCATTCCCTCTCTGTCCTAGATAGTCTATAAACATACTATGTAACACACTGAATTCATCATCTCTAATACAGTGCCAAACAAACTCTTCAGACTACTAATTTTATCACAGCCTAGATACAAACTTCCTGTTTTGAAAAGTGCTGATTTACTAACATTTGCAACCTTGATAAAGCATTTATTTAGGCTCTAAACATGGTCCAGTGTTTTTAAGTATGGCATTCTTTATTTTTAAGAATGTGTGTGGCATCCTTTTAAGAATAAATGTGCATTACAAAATTAAAATCTAATTTCATATAATACACTGTCTTCAGAGAATCACTTCAATGTATTGTAGCTACTCAAATTTTAGCTAAATTATTACCAAAAATAAGAGTATTCTGCATACAGAACAGACAGGTATATGACTTTTCACACTACTGAAATTAATACAAAACACAGATATTTAATAAGAAAACTCAGCAAATATGCCAGGTGGAGTATTTAAAAACATGGCACATACAGAAAGCAAGAAAAGATTATAATTAATATAATAATATAGATTATAAAAAAGATCATAAAATACAAATAAAAAATTAAATAAAGAAGAATGACAGCTGGGGCAGTGAGCCTGCGTATCCCCAGTCTGAGATGAGACAAGTTTTTACACGACAAATGTTCACTTATTCCCTAGTGAGTCTAAGCAATAAGATAATTTGATTACTCAAAGATACTGTTCAAGTCTTGCTCTCACAATGGAATATCCTTACATATATGAAATGTGGTCACCTGACCCCTGAAGTGATGTTTTGCCAGAGAATAAAACAGTCAACCAAAATGACAATAGACCAGTGAGTTAAGTTGCACAAAAAGAGCATCATGGACAATTATTTCACCTGAAGTTTCAGTAACCTCATGAGATTAATTTTGAAGAAAGAAAATATTGGAGTAGGAAAGAATCAACAGTAAACTAATTGAGACGGCACTGACATCACTCTGGACAAGTCCATGGCAGATTTTAATGGAAGAATCAGTAGTTTTGAGCTTTAACTTGAAGTGATTTCTTCCAGAAAAACAATCCAATTATCTTCCAAACATATAACTTAAGTCCATAAATATCAAATGGCTAGAAAAGAGCTTTCATCTGCTTATCTCCGATTCTACTAAAATAAGAACTTACTATTTGATGTTATTAGTAATTCGCATGTTTCACTAAATCGTTCATGAAATACTGAAAAAAAACCAAACCCATCAAGCCCACCAAAGGGAAACATCTAATCCAGAGTAATCATTAACAAGGTTATCAATAACATCATACATCTGCCTTCTCTAACCAGCGATGAACAGTGCAGCACTCCCTTATCAAGTAGCACTGGACACCGAACACAAGTGTGCGAAGATAACCCCATACTCTTAGTAGCTTGTGGAAGGGTCACGAACAACCAGTCCAACTCCTGACAAATTACCACTCTTTCATTCAGAGGATAAATCTTCTCTTATGCCTCTGAATACAGAACTGCCAATCACAGCCACTGCAACTAAAAAGCAGTATTTGGAACTCGGGCAATTCAGGATTAATTTTGGGACATAAAACTGCAAATTGCTACTGATCAGAGATGGATAAGATGTACACCTGCTCATCCTCCTGTGACCACCTGTAGTATCAAACAGGGATCAGAGGATATTGATCCCTTTTCTTAAAGGTGGAAAGAAATCAGAGGCGATGCCCCAAAAGACAACTACCTGACAAAACACTAGCAGTGATGGTAAAGTATACTACTAGCCTTTACTAGTGCCCCGAAACATACACGACACCTTTTCCACATAGGACTGACATTCTAGTACCTAAATAATTCATTCATTAACTGTTCAGGAACAGTTAAAAACACCAGGCTGAAGCTGAACCCCTTTTACACTGTCCAACCACTGCCAAAAGGCAATGCAGCATACATCAGGCACCAAGGAATAAAAGGAAATGAGGAAGACAGGTTACTGACACAGAGCAATCTAGACTGCTTTGTAACATGGACAACAGAAAAAAAACTGCCTTCAACATTGCAACATTAACAGACTAACTTCTCTAGCTTGTTTGTCAAAATAAAAAGGCAATTTGATCGTAATTTACTCCTGTTTACAAGAGGAGAAGAAATTCAGTACCAAAATGATCAACTGAACAATCAAGTACAATGCAGACAAGGAGGAAAGACGCACAAATTGGGATCCACGCATTTCCAACTGGAGATAAAATGCAGTTTTACCCAAGAACAATTAACTGTTGCAAGAAAACAAAATGCAATAAAATTCTTTGTTATTCAGAATCTTTAAATTAATACTGCATCTTCCCAAAAAGTAATTCCAGTCTAGCCATATAAATATTTTTTGTCTTAAATTACTAGCAGGAACCACCGACTGAAATGCTACATCTCATGCTTCACAAAAGATGAGGTTGAATGGTCATCTTCCCTTCAGCTTTAAAATCAATGGGAAAACCTGACAGAAAGCAAAAGTAACTGTCACTCACCAAACCACTGTTAATTCTTTTGCTGTTAGCTGTTCACATGGGCTACACTGACAGCCTCTTTTAACATTAAATGAATACATACAGAGAAGTAGTATCCACAGTCATTCAGATCTAAGTATATCACAGCTACAAAATGGGGGCAAAGTATTTGTCTTTCTGTCTCATGGGTTACGATCAGCTACTGATTACTAGCAGAAATTGAGTATGTCTAAAAACTGAAATAAACTAACGTGTGATAAAAATATTAATCTATATGTGCACCTAAAACCCGATGGTCTTCAATACTCTGTAATCCAAAATGAGGACATTTTTCTCAGTGCTAACACAAAATACCCGTGACTGACTTACCTTTTGAATGAATTTCTCAACACTCTGTACAACGTGCTTGTAGAACTGGAAAATAAAATAATATTTCAATAGAGAAAAAAATCTGAAGATGCATATACTTGTTCAAGTCATGCAATATTGATAGTAAAACCAGAATTAGAAACTTTGGTTGATTAACCAGCAATCCAATATCTACAGCTGAGTATGCTGTCTTCCTTAGAACATTTAACAGCATATAAAAAAGCTAATCTCGCTTTTTCTTGCCTTCTGAATGTTTTTTTACACTGGATTTTTTTAAATAACATGCGCTTATTTAGTGAGAGCTAAGAGAATAATATAATTGTTCCTTCAAAAACATATCATTATTTCAGTGTACACAACTGAAGATGTTAGCCTAATGTTACTAAGCATAGCACTTCTCTGTATTTAATTTATTTTCCAAGTGTTCACTTTAATAACCTAAAAACATGAGTATAGGAAGATCTTATAACATCTACTAAATACTTTTTCTTTAAAATTAGCCTGTTTTGGTTTTTTTTAAACCTCCCATATCATCACAATGGCTCTACGTCATCTCAGTAACTGCTGTATACAATTAAATGTTGTTATTGAAATCATAAGAGTGGAAGCAGGATTTCCAAGTTAAATACATGATAAAACATTTTGGTAACATTTGTTTCATTTATAGAACCATTTACTATAATTTACTACTTGCTTATGTTCAATACAAGTTTTTAGCATTTTCATTATACTGCAACACTTAGACTAATTTACATAGACTTCTCATATTTAAGAAAGCCAGTGAATTTCACTCTTCTGTCATCAAATTGCTCTCTCTCCAAATTACACAAAATCCCAATACGGATTTCATTATCTGAAAATGTATCTGCATTCTCAGCAGAGGAATGTAGATAGGAAGAGCATAAGTTCATGGCTTTTTAGCTTCTATCCTATCCTCTCTTTCACCTCTCCAGCTTTCACTGAGTTTCCATTTGTTTTAATGCTTAACATTAACGGCATACTTCTTTCCTTCATCATTTTTCAGTGCTGTTTTCTGCTGTTCCATTGCTGTTTGGCAAGGAACATCAAAAATAATATCTATGAACAAACACCCATGAAAAGGTATGCTAGGAATTTATAAAAATGAAATAAAACAATTGTATTGATCCAAAGGCAAGGCAATCTTACATTTTCGGGGGGGAGGGGGGGGGCGGGCAGGGAGATTGTAGTTTTATATTTATTCATCTGTTCTCAGGCAATGTCAGTGTTTCCTTTTTCAACTGAGAAAAAAAACCCTGTCTTTCAGATCTGACTGAAGAGTCAAGTTGGTATAATTCTTTCTCACATATGACAACCAGCAAATGAGTGTCACAGAACAAATTACGCCTTCTGTTGCACTCCTGAAAATCCCATCACCATCACATTTGATCATAACTTGGAAATTGTACAAGGGAGGTGGAAAGTTCTGCAGCAAGTTCTTTAAGCTATTTAGTTATTTTGACACAGATGAGAAATGGAAAGGAAGTCAAAAGAAGTTAGCCAATTTCTTACCTTTATAGCCTTGATTGCTGCCTTGGTGATCTGTGTCATTTTAGCTTTAGAAATCGGTGGCTTATAATCATTTAATGAGTACAACTGCCAAAAAAAAAAAAGTTATCAGAAATATATTCTGCAGTTTTAAGCAGTAAAAAAATACATTATTTTTCCACAAGAAAATGCCACTTTTAATTTTCATCAGGTTTTAAGTATATATTACACCAGAAAAGGCATCCCCATTTAAGAAAAAAATAAGAAGGCCCAATAAAATATAACGTAAGATCCAAAATGCTTAAAAGGTAACAGTTTTTTCTTTGCAATGGTCACTATATACCTAGTTTTACTAGCACTACATACAGCAAACACCTGCAGATGAAGTTACAAAGGAAATATATACAATATGTAAATACGGTAGCTCTCATGAGGTCTTTCTTTCTAGGGCAAAAAATTTAATATACTTGACTACCTTTATGGAAGCATAACAGATGCTTAACCAAATACTTACTACATTCATCGTCATATGCCTGCTGAATCAAATCTTTTTATTTTCCATTAAACAAAACCAAAACATTTCCAGCCCAGTGAGAAAGAGCATGTAGCAATTTTGCCACTTAAAATAGCAGTTTTGGAAAAAGTATAGACATCCTCCATTCACTGTCTTAACTCAGAGAAATAATGTATCAGAAGTATTACAAGTGCTTAAGCAAAAATCCAGCTGGGTTCTTATTTTAACACAGCTTTGTAACTTCATTAATATCTAACCACCAAAACAGCCACAGTACACAAGTAGCGGAGTTTTGCAACAATTTTCTCCCAGGATGCAGTAATAACTCTATTCTTTTTACTTGTACATACATCTCCTAGCAGAAGCAATCCAGCATGACAGATATTCATCAGAAGTTTGCTACACAGTGAGAACTGTACATTAACTAACTTCATAGCTATGACTGGTAAGTTGTAATTGGAAACGACTCCCTCCTTCACACTGAGTCAGGACTCCATCATCCAAGACTATTTACTTCCTGTGAAAACCTCTGATTATTCACAATATGTGGCTTTGAACAAAATGCTGCTCTTTTCTCCTTCAACCCTAGGTGTTAACAGACAAGGGACTGTCTAGTATTTGCTGCTTTCATACATAAAAAGACCAGATACAAAATGCCAAACCAGTTTTAAAGATATTCTTGTCTTAACTTATATTGTGTTTTCATTTACAACACACGTTTAGAAGCATGTTAGCTCAAAATAGAGCCCTGATAATAGGAATGACCATCCATAGACAATTTTTTATTTCCTTCCTAAAGACAGGAAGAATGGGAGTTTTTCCATAAAATGGTCATTGAAACAAAAACAAAGCCAAAAGACCCCTCTCCTCTCCTACTACACACCCTGAGCAATGCAATACATTGAACTAGATTAACATCCATGAAGATATTAACAATATCTTTAACTTCCTAAGATTCATTCAACTTTTAGCAAACCGCTAGCTCAGAAAACATAATTCAGAATTGTTTACATTTAACAAAGTAAAATGCAACAGTAAACAGGATCACACAGTGGAAAGGATTAGACAATCTCAAATATAGGTCATGCTCCCCAAGTTGCTCATAACATCGCTCCGAAGCTAGCATGTAGATATTCTTCAGTCGTATTTGAATTTCCAGGAGACAAGGATTTCTTCTCCCTGCAAACATGAGATGCTTTTTTTCCTATCCTTTCCTGTCAAAACCAGTTTTAACTAAAACTTCGCATAGCTGTCAAAAGACAAGCTGAAAAAAAATTGGTTTGTCCAAGCATAAGTATCAGTCTTCTCAGCTTGAAAGGATTTCCATTAAAACAGTGGAATTATAACCAGTTCACAGCTAGTCATCCACTTTTAAAAACAACTGTTACTACTTCTCACTAATGTTAATTGCTGTTGCAAAACATGCTGAACTATTTACGTGCTTCTTATATAACAAAAAGCAATACGCTTCTAGAATTCAAATACATAAATGCTCTTCACCAGCACGGGGGAAAGGGAGAGAAGAGGCAGAAAAATCAGGAGCCTCCAATCAGTTTCTTCTCTGTTTTATACTTATAGTTCAGTGCTCAACTTCCAGTTACTCACAGGTGATTTACCAGACTGTGGGTCACTCATCCTGGCTATTGGCTTGGCTGGATGATGTGCAACTACAGCTAAACTACTTCTGGGGCCACTACAGTGCCAGAAACATTTTGCTTACGTTCAGGCAGTGCCTTAGCAGAGTCAGTTTGGGTATTCCTGGTCAGCACTCTCAAAGCCCAAAATACTAGTAAAAGCAATTCACAGATATGTGAGTAAATGTGAAATCAGCCTAGATTCAAGAAGCCACCTTGCCAATCTGAAAACAGTCCCAGAAGAGATAGGAACAGTAGCTCCTTCACCTACGACACACACAGCTATGATGAGGCAGAACTGCTGACTCGCATAGATATGCTGGGACCACACCTGACCAGTCCATCAGCTTTGAAATGATCAGGAAAAAAAAAAGGGGACAGAGCGGTTCAAAGCATCAAGAAAGCTACAACACAGTGCTGGGTAACACGGAAGAGTTGCACACAACTTGATTCTGAAGCATGAGCTGCGTGCAGTCAGGTATCTTAGTACCACACACCCGGAACATGCCAAAAACCAACAGGATAATATGGGTTGTTGCTAGCATCCCATTACTTCATTCCAGGTAGCAGAGTGCTAAATTTAGCATCAAGTTTAAGAACAGATAATTCAAGTTAGAAAAAGAAAAAATGAACCAAAAGAAACAGCAAAATTAAGAACATGCTTCTGTAGAGATAGGCTTTTTGGTCAATGGATACACCTGTTCCAGGTTTTAACAGCTGTTTAAAGTAAAACACAAATCCCAAATTTAGTACCCGGAAGAAGCCAAGAAAAAAAATCATTCCTCTGAATTATTTTTCCTTAATTATCTTTAAGAAGCTTTTAATTTCCTATAAATACATTTTGTTTTGAAAAGTACATTCATTTAGAAAACTGGTGATTTAGGTCTGTCAGTGCACGGCAGAAGTCCGAAGCAGCAGCATTTGTACTAGGGACAAAGTGAGGGCCCAGTGTGAAATACCTACTTGCAATTTTGCAACATCTAATGCAACACTTGCATTTGAAAAAATTAAGTTTCACTTACAAAATTAAGAAATGTGGCATTTCTTAAAATTTCTTAACTCAATCTTTTAGTATTAATCAGAATTTAAGTACATAAAACATAGACATCCCCAGCATAGTTTAATCCAAATGAAAGAGAGCCAAAAAAAATCCCCCACTTTTCTGAATACAAATATTCTAACATGCACAAACATCTTCCTGAATACCTACTGACAGCACACATGTTCTTCACTCTATCTTCACCAAATTCATACCTTACGTTTATTAATAGTCAACCAGGAATCCCTCTCCACTTAGAATCATAAAATGGTTTGGGTCAGAAGGGACCTTTAAAGATCACCTAGTTCCAATCCCCCTGCCACAGGCAAGGACATCTTTCAGCAGATCAGGTTGCTCAAAGCCCCTTCCAACCTGACCTTGAACAATTCCAGGGAGGGGGTACCCACAATTTCTCTGGCAACCTGTTCCAGTGCCTCACCACCAACTCGTAAAGAATTTCTTCCTTATATCTAATCTAAACCTACTCCCTTTCAGTTTAAAACTGTTACCCCTTGTCCTATTCACTACAGACCCTGGTAAAAAGTATCTCTCCATCTTTCTCATAGGTCCCCTTTAAGTATTGAAAGGCTACAATAAGGTCTCCCTGAAGCCTTCTCCAGGCTTAACAACCCCAACTCTCTCAGCTTTTCTTCGTAGGAAACATGCTCCAGGCCTCTGATCATTTTTGTGGCCCTCCTCTGGACCTGCTCCAATAGGTCTGTGTCTTTCTTGTGCTGGGGATCCCAGAACTGGATGCGGTATCCAGCTGGGGTCTCACAAGAGCAGAATAGATGGGAAGAATCACCTCCCTCGGCCTGCTGGCCACGCTTCTTTTTATGCAGCCCAGGATACAATTGGCCTTCTGGGCTGCGAGCACACATTGCCAGCTCACGCCCGATTTTTCATCTACCAACATCCCCAAAGTCCTTCTCTGCAGGACTGCTCTCAATTCATTCATACTCCAGCCTGTACTGATGCTGCTGATTGCCCTGACCGAGCTGCAGGAGGCCTTGTTGAACTTCATGCAGTTCATGTGGACCCTCTTCTCAAGCCTGTAAAGGTCACTCCGGATGGCATCCCTTCCCTCAAGCATATGAACTGCACCAGTCAGCTTGGTGTCATCTGCAAACCTGTTGAGGGCGCATTCAATCCCACTGTCTATGTCATTAATAAAGATATTAAATAGTATCGGTGACCCCTGAGGGACAGCACTTGTTACTGATCTCCATTTAGATATTGAGCCATTGACTGCAACTCTTTGGATGATGCCATCCAGCCAACTCCTTATCCATCCAACAGTCCATCCATCAAACCCATTTGCTCTACTGCTAGGCTGGCTAGAGAAGCAAGACTTGGTTGCCTCTCTAGTAATGAAAACTTTGGTTTTTCATCTAGCATAGATGATTTTTAAGACAGTAGGCATTTAAAGAAATCAGATATTCTTCAAATCTAGTTAAAGCAAAATAACTGCAATTTATTCAGGATTATAAAATATGAAAATAAAGACTTAAAAATATATGTATTATTTTTGTTTTTAAAACTTGGGCTTATATTCTGGCTCATTTTTTCCTGTACGCCCTTTTGTACAAATGCTTAGCCAAAACAGTTTGCTATAATTATTTCCTGATCGTGCTTCTGTAAGGCATTCATGCTCATTGGCAGAAGATAACTGCTTGCCCTCACATAAAAGAAGCCTTTACACAAACTAGGAAAAAATGGCAACATTCTAAATAGTAAAGTCAGGGAAACTATCTGAAGTAAAATGATATATTTCAGAAAATCAAAAGTGGTATCCAAAAGGGGAGGGGGAAAAAAGTGACCATAAGCTCTAACAGGTAATGTACATGTAAAAAATACAGCAATCAAGTTTGAGAAACAAACAGGAAAAAGCATAAAAATAAGCCCTTTTCAGGAGAAGGAATAGCAGATCTATTGAAGTGCTCCTCCAGGGCCAGAAGACAATCAGCACATAAAGAAGGACTCATAGGAGATAAAGCCCTACAGAAAAAGAACTCTCCCCTTCTCTTTTTAGATCTACACACTGAGGAAAAACTGTGGAGACTTCCCATACCAGAATCCCCTCAAGTGTGTTTGTAAGAAGGTAAAGAACAAGCTCACAATGTGAAAAATAATGAAGTGCTAGAACGGAACTCAAGAATGAAGGACCTACTAGCCGTGATTCGTGAATTCTCACTTGAAACAGTCTCAATCTTGTAGCTCTGAGAGACAGGAAAAGCAACATGAATTTCTAACAAGGGTTCAAGGGGAGAATTAGGAAACAACAGACCAGTTAGGTTCAATGTTTGTAGCAGAAAAATTTGTATAAATTACTCGAAAGAAAAGAATTAGTGGTTGCACAGATAATTCCATGCAGCTATTATAAGGAATAGCCACATCTCAGCCTATTGTCCTTCTCTGAAAGACTCAACGAGCACACTGAGAAATCACTGATATAGTCCACCTGGACTACCAAAAGACATTTACCAAAGATCTCTCACAAATGGCTCCAAAGAAACTAAGGTCTCCTAAACAGGCCCTTGCATGACAAATAACCTGACCAATTACTCCTTAAAGATAGCCAGCAAACAATTTGAATAAACAGTCATTTTGTTTGTAGTAGAGGGAAGTCCCAATGGAGCCCCACTTATGCTGGGGACTGTGCCTGTGCCATCACATATATTCTGGATAGGACAGACAAAGTCAGACTATCAAAAACTGCACAGGAACATCAGTAACACTAATGAGTAATAAAAAGGCAGACAAATTAAGCATGACTACACATGAAGTAGTGGACACTGGCTTTGAAGCTAACTATTGCCATTCAGGAATGGGATCTGCTGATACATGAGACATTTCTTTGAAAGCATCAACTCAACAGTAAAACAGAAAAATCTCACTAGTAAATGCAGCAAACGGACTTTTAGAACCACAACATTATTTAGGCAACTGTACTAACCTACAGGGCACTCTCAGCCTCTCAATACTTCTGGAATTTCTGCCCCCCCCTCTAATCTCCAAGGCTGGCATGAAATCATTAGGGATAATGAAAACTATGGAGAAGCTTTTAAGTGAAGAACAAAGCTGGCTAGGACTCTTCAGCCTGCAAACAGGATTACTAAGGGGATGGCAGATGTCAATACAATCTGAGTAGTGGAGATCAAGTGGGAAGGATGGGACTGGAGGAGTGCACCAAATGAGATGTGCAGGCAGCAAGTAAGAGCCAGGCTGGTGGATGTGGCTCCAGACTGCCCGACGTGGTTTTCCTCAGCCTGGGAGGGCACCTCTGGTGTGCCCCAGAGGAACCCAACTCACTCCTGAACTGTTATCACCAACTTGCTAAGTCTGTGCCCAGATACCATAATGAAACGCACCCACTCTTTTAAATAACTGTATAAAATCCAGTTAGCTACCTGTATGCTAGTATAAAATGCAGCTCTCAGTTTCAAAGAACTTATTCAAATGAAGTTTGAGCCTTATCACATCAGGCAGCTGCATTTCTTCCACAACAGAAATACAGTTCATTTAAGAGGGTCAAAAGTGAAACACTAATCTTCAAGTGGCAGACAGAAGAAGTTTCAGAGGTTTTGGAGCATGCTAGTCATACGAGCCGGAGGAAGAAAGCAAAGGAGCAGACACACAAACCATTATGCAAACTTCAAACAACATGCTTTAATGCTGAGCTACCATATGATTCTGTGAATTATGAAGAAAGTCTGCCTAATTCCATTCACTAGCCATTTACCTGCTTTTCTGGATAAACATCAACTCACATGAAACACTTGCCCAAAAACTGATCAGTATTTCTTTAAGCATCTGATCACTATTGATAGGTATCCGACCACCAACGAAACTTGTTTTCTCTAGTTATTTTCGTAAGGTCACAGTTGGAAGGACTTGCATAGTGAAAGTATTTGCATCATTTCTTATGTGAAAAACCAGTAACTTCCTGCTGAAATCTGAGGCACTGCTGTAGTGAGCACCACAGTTTGGAGTCTCTTTTTAAAACGTACTCTAAAAGAATAAAAATTTCTTTCCAAACACTGCACACCTATCACCAGCTGATGATATACATACATATCAAAATCCAATTCAAAAACCACCTCACATGTTGTTGGATCAATTTGTTTTTCACATTCATTAATTGATTTTGCACCAGAAGCTAAAAAGAATATGCTAATCTAAACAAAACCAACATTCATCTCCCAGCTATCCTAATATCTAAGGGGGAGAAAGAGTCTCCTGATATTTGCCCAGAAAAGAGCACTGCTGCGAAGAGCTGTGTATTCACCCAAGAGTCATTCTGACACAAAGGCTCTCCTGAGCAAAGTCAACACAACACAAATACAACATCTGGGAGAATACTGCTTCAGTAAGACCAGCTGACTTCAATAAATTGAAAGGTTAAAGCCTGATAAAAAAACTGTAAAAATCCATTACAAAATTATACAAAGCTTTGCTTTGTACCGTCCATTCTTGAACTATGGCACATCACTCAGAAAACTAAAGGTGAGACATTCCCTCTCTGAAGGTAGATGGCATTATCACACACAAAATTAACTGAGCAACAGAAAGAAATTGCATGTCTGATGCTAAAGAAAACAAAATTAATGACTTCCAAAGAACACAAATGTTAAAGGAACAAAGACTAAACTTGGGGGGGGAGAGGGGGCAGTCTAACACAATCAGAGGCAAGTCATGAGGACTCTGACTGTATTGGTAGAAGAAACCATTTCCAAACTGTTGGCTCAGTTTTTGAAAAAACAAGTGTTAAATAATCAAGTTAGAAAGAAAATTAAGTGCAGGCTTTCCATATGACCTTTTGGGAATAATTTATTTTCCTCTGTGAGAAAAAGTGTAGCAAAAGTAAAGAGAATACTTTCAAGTTACTGTAAAAAGTGCCAGTGATTTTTCAACTCAGCGCACTTAACAGTAGTATACATTTGATTGCAACGTCAATGAAAAATTAACCTTCTACAAGTTTATTCTAGAAAGCTGTGGACAAGACTCTGAACTGCCTATCTCAAGTATTCTAGATGATTGAACATGCTCAGCTCCAAACACATTGCAAACAATACTGGAAACTATAAAATACAAATGAACGTTAATCTTCCCAAGCCATTTATAGCTAAAGAAAACACCAGATCAATTTGCAGTGAATTTGTGTGTGGGGAAGTTGTTCTACTGCTTTGCTGTGTGATGATTCCATCCAGCCATGCCCCACGCACATCACCATTTTGATAATTACGTGGGGGACAATCAATAAACTTTTGATAGAAGTATGCATGTTTAATTAAACACCAAATATAAATCACAAGAAATCCTTAAAGGGAAGGCTTGAATCTGAATGGCACTTCAGGGACAAAATGAGTTCACAAAGATACACTTATCACCAAATCCTAATCTGTCTCAATGAAAGCAATTCCCAGGGTAATGATCTTGCAAAGTAAGAATGAGATAGCAGCCAAATGGCCACGTAAGCAAGTAACAGCTTATTAGACAGACAGCACTGAAATTCTTCAAGTTGATCAAAGTAATTGGTAGTTTTAAGGGTGGATTTTTGTTCTGATTTTATAAGACTACCTCTAAACCTGTTTTGTTACTGTCTGAATTGTAAAAATAAATTTTGCTATTTTATAAGTTCTTATCCTAACACAACTATACAGAAATATGAGACACACACAGAGGGTCAAACCTGTATCACGTCTCCAAAACTATCAGTAATTCCTCTCCACGACTCTTTAGTAGAGTGTATAACAGCTAACCAATTCACCTTGAAATCATGCCTCAAAAAACTTCCCTATCCAACTCGTTGGCCTTGTGTCACACCAAAACATTCAGTAGCATGACTTACTGCCACAGGAAGGTGAAAACCCCAGTGTGGTAGCTTATATTGTTAACCAAGTCTATTGCTTAACAGGAATGCAAGCTGGAAAAATTCTCAGTGGAGGACTTGAGACACAGAGACTCAGGTGTGCTTGTGGGATCCTGACTCATGCCTACTCCATGGTGAGAGAAAGACCCTCTCACCCTGTAGATACCAAATACGCCACGTTCCTTTTCCAGTTCCTCCAGAATCTCCTGAAATTGTATATACACTCGCTTTTTCATTTACCCTCCACATTCAAAGCCTCACCAAGCCTTGGGATGTTCTTGTCAAACTTCACCCAGCCCTAGTCAGCTTGGCCATTTCAAGTGCCAGGAGGAGCAGGAAGTTTAACAACAGACACCTGGCAACTGTTCCAAGCTCCCTGTCTAATCGTGCCTCTGGGCTGAGCATCACCAAGGAGCACCCACTCCTACTTGGACCCCACCAAGATGTGATGGTTGCTATCAGGACGGCTTTTCTCTGTCCCTCTCTGGTTCCCTCTTTTAAAATTGTTTTTATTCTTAACACCTTTCTACCTTCTCGTAATAATTTATTTTTACCTCCTCTTTTTTTTTTTTTTTTTTTTTTTTTGCTTTACCTCTCCTCCTTTTCTTTGAGCTAGGGTGTGGTAGAAAATGTGTTATTTACTGATGCATACCACTAGGTCAGAGAAAACTAATAGAAACAGCATTCAATAGTTGATGTTTATGGAAGGTAATATACAGTTGCCCTTTTAGAGATACTTTCTCTGCATATTATTTTAGCCACCAGCAATGCACAGTTCAGTGACTCCTGAGCCAGCACCAACCGATCTTTTTCATGAAATCTCTGAATTCCCTCCACATAGCGAATTCAAATTTTTATATTTTTTAACTCATGTAAATCTTTAGCATGCCCAACATCTTTTGACAAAGGCACATAGTTGAATCAAAACCTGTGTAAAGAAACTCCTTTTTCTTGATTTGAATCTGTGCTCATCAGTGACACTGGGTTTACCTAGCTTCTGCATTGGAAAAAAGTGATTTACCTCTTCTGTACTACCAGTACTATAGAACTCTATCTCATCATCTTCTAGTTACCTTTGTTCTAGCCTGAAAAGAGTATTACTATTTAGTAATTTCTCATACAGACCTGTTCCATTCCTTTGACTGTCCTTTCTGCCCTTCTCTGTACATGCAGTTCTGCCAACATGGTCCTATGAGGTGCAAACTAGACTGCACATGGCATAAGATAAAGATGTAACGGCAGTATAACAAGTCTCTATTTCTTTCCTAATTTCCAGGATTCTGATTGCTATTGTGACTACTGCTGAACTTTGAACAGGCATTTTCATTTCAGTTGCAAGATCTTATTAATTACCAAATGATATAATTTCAGTGCCCATCACTGTGTACATAAAGCAAGGGTTTCCTTTTTCATACTATCTCCCCAGGCTGCATTACCACATTCAACTTGATGAAATTGCAGGGTGCCATCTAACAGTACAACAATGTCCTTTTGCAATCCTTCATGGCTAGTCCTTCAGTATCAACATCCTGAATAACTTAATACTGTCAACAAACTTTTTTGCCTCATTATTCTACCCCTTTTCCACAGCATTTATGAATACATTGAAATGCATGGATTCCCAGCACAAACCCACATAAAATTCCATCATGAAAAAAGACAATTTATTTCTACACGTGAACTTTTCCCCCATATCCCCTTTCAGCAGTCATCTATCAATGTAAGGATTCATTCTCCATGGCAATTCAACTTCTTTTCAAATTTTTGGGGATGGATCTTCTCAACTACTTTTTGGAAATCCAAGTAACATCACCTGGTTCTTCCCTGTCCATGTGCTTGCTAATTCTCTCCAAGAACTCTCATACATACATGACATATTACTTTCCTTCATAAATCACACCAGTTCTTCCTCATTTTATGATATTCACCTGTGTATTGTTTCAAACAAATTCAAATTCTGCTACTTCTCATCACTTCCAATCGAGATATCTTTTCTGTTCTTACATTAATTAAAAAAAAAAAGAAAAAAGAAAAAAAAAGCCTTAAGACTCAGTTTTTAGTATCATATCCCAAAACAAGCATTTCTTCCATACCACCCTCTCCATTGCAGTCAAGCAATATTATCTGGAAATAGATGGGAAATTGTCCTCACAGGGATTTTGTATGCATTTGTTAGACAATGGAAAAAGTGTCATTTCCTCATGCATCTCCTTCAGAAGTAACAGGTTCCAAATGCAACAAGTTACATAGATTTACTACATAAATGTCATTTAAGTATCATATCCAAGAAAGGACCAGGCTGGCAAATAAAGCCAACTATAGTCACAATTTTGTATTTTCCTCTATCTGATGTAAGAATGTCATGACTTGTGCAGCAAAAAGCAATGGTGTTGAGAGCTATGAAAATAGGTAAAAGGCAATATTCCAGTGTACATAAAAGTTAGGCTTAACAGCATTATTTATAGTCCCTTTCCCCAACATCATTTTAAATAAACTAAGTCCTATTTCCAAACTTTGGGGAAAAAAACATGGGCTTGCTCAAAGATTTAATGAGCTATATAACTTATACATTGGGAATAGGGGAAAGGTCAGGTTGATGCTATAGATAAAGCACTGAATTTCTGCGCTGTATTTTTTCTTTAATTCTGTTAAGAAAAGTGGTCTTCAGGAGAAGAATTACTGAAAGTCTGCGAATTCATCAGCATATTTCAAATTTTGATTGTTCAGTAATGCAAACAATATTTTTATCATTACAACTGTAATTCAAAAAGTGCTTAAAAAGTTAATTATATTGTAAATGTCTGTAAAAAGTTAATTCTATTGTAAACAGCTGTAATTTACAAGGCAATATACTACACAATGCTAAAGTTTCTCAAGTGACGACCAGGCAGCATGCACATGAACTACATCCTCTGTGGATGGTCAGTCACTTACAGAGCAAGTTACTGCATCTCCATGGAAGGTAATGGCACACTATACTTCTACAAAGCCCAGCACTTAATTCCAAGATCTTTCACCACTCTTATTCAACAGGCAAGAGAGCCAGACAACTGTTTCCCTACCAAAATTTTGAATAAAAATTAGAACAAAGAACTAACTTTATTAAAATACAGCTTCATAAGTAGTATATCCTTTTTCGTACCTCTGGCCACATCTTACAAAGGCAAGAGAAGAGTGGCTAGGAAATTATTTTTTATATAAGACTAATTTTGCCACTAGAAGGCTTGAAAGCTATGAACACCTCTGGTGTCATGTAATCCAAAGGAACAGACATTCATATAGATGAGTATCTGTCACACTGTTGCAGCAACTAAGGGAATAAACATTTTGATCCTGATCCTCTAGGACTCAGACCAATCTGTAAGTATGCGTTTACAACCAGAAGCGGTGTCAGGGATATCAGTTACACGTATCTCTAGTGAAATATTTTTACAGTTTTCTCTGGCTGCTACCACGACACAACACTAACCAGACATTGTATATAATAATAAATGTCTGCAATTTCGATGTGCAAAAGACAAAATAAATACTTAGAAGTCAAGCCTAATACATATGACCTTAACAAATCAGGTTAATTTCTTTCACATTTCAATAGCATTAAAATAAATAGTCACTGAATTGCTTACCAAATATTTATATCACCACACTGCAAAGAACAAGAAAAGAGTATTGTCAGTCATTGTTTTAAAAAAAGGACAGAATCAACAAATTTCTATTATGTTGCATTTTACACACTCTCCTGAAATTTAATCTCTAGGAAAAGTTACTTAAATTACATGAGCCCATCCCTCAGTGAACAGGATTTTTCCTTGATGCTGACTAGGACCTACCAGTGAGAATTGTTATTTAAACCCAATCAGCACCTTGTTGCTCTCTGTGCTCCACAGAAATGTTAAAATATATACCAAAGATGTGTATGTAGGATGACCAGAATGGCAGATGCTCCATTCTGCATAAGGTATTTCAATTTGGAGGGAAAACAATGAAAAGTTCTTGTCTTCCAGTAATCAACCAAGACAATACGAGTTGCCAAAATCCAACATTAAAAAAATACAGAACCTTAATACAACTGTTTTCAAACACTTATAGTGCATGACGTGGTTTAAATTAACAAACACAAAATAATAGTCAATATGCTTGATATCCCAGTGTGTCTTCCTTTTACTGTTGCACTTAATTGATTAATAAAATATTTAAAAGCAACCAAGAACACTCACATGAAAAGCTTACTCCCTACACATCAGTTGTATTATACACCACTCTTTGCATATGCTTATTTTTAAAGAGGACATCTGAATATTCATCCTAACTGAGTGTATAAGCAATTAAGTGAAATAAAATGCAAAGGTAATACAGCAGTCCCTCCAGCCCATCACTTCAGCGCATGAAAAAGTCAGGTGTTACCATCACTGCCTTTGCTCAGTCCTTCTCCTACCCCTTTCATTTTAAGGAAGCACAATTATGACTTTCAAACTTACTGAACCTGAACAATTTGAGATGGAATGACAAAATTCCATTTTTGTTTTCATATATTTGAGCCAAAAGGCATCATTACAGCCTATTTACAATTTCCTCTAAACCCTCTTCATTGCTACTTTCAAAGAAAGCTTCTGAGTTCTGTTGGTACAGCCTGCTTTGTACAAACAGACTATGAACGTAAAACTGGAACTTAAAGAAACCACCTGAATTCAACTCTAGTCTCCTGAATTGCATGCAACTAAGAAACAGATGTTTAGTTCAGAATAGCCTCTAGAACATACTTCATTTGCTTCTAGCCCTTTACAAGCCATAAAATACAATTCCCCTTTTTCTCTTCATAGTAACTTAGGATGTTTACTGCCTGGGAACAAAAAGCCTAGAAAAAACTAAATGGACCACATAAAATAGCTAGGCAAGACTGAGTGCTTTACCAAAGCCCAAACTCCCAACAACAGAAAGGAAAGATTGATCAAAAAGTCCAGATGATCTTTGAAAGCATATCACAGAAGGAAACAAGGAATATAACAGGGGTATTTCACTTTCTGCAATTTGCTCATCGTTCCTGCCATATGGCTAATTTCCATCATTAACATTTTCTCATGATTTTATAGCTAATTCTAGATCATCAACAGGAAAATCGATCCGCTTCAGGCACAATGTCAGTCTCTGTAGATTTCCAGAGGCGAGCTTGTGGGCTGCCCACAGTGGAGAAGTACCCTTTGTTCTTGTTGCAACGCACTGATTTGGTAAGGTGTGGCGCAGCATGGAGTTAAATACCTTAGAAAAGTCTAAATACAATCACACCTCTACAATTCTGAGGTATGAAATATAGGGACAGACCCTAAATATTACGAAAATTGAAGACTCACAGATTTTCTCTGTCAACTGTTTTTAGGGCTCACAACAAAAGCTGTCCTGTCTTATTAATTTCAAAATGTTTTCTCCTTAGATATGGTTTTAAATCCCCTGATTCACAATGAAACTTCATGATTTAAAATTTTTAAAAAATCATGGTTTATAGTGGGTTGGATTTCTCTAACCAATATATTTGTTATAGAAATGTTTCTCCTTTCCCGTTAAGTGTTCCACTTCACGTTTCTGAAAATTAAGATGCAGTGGCTACTACTGCATATCTGGTAACCAAGCTATGAAGATCAACATGTTATCTGAAGCTGTAATTTAGAGCAGATTCAGAGAATAACCTACTCCTTTTCATGTGAACCAGTTTTGTTTTCTTAATATGTACAGGAGATTCGGTATTCTGAGAAACTTCAGTCTGATCAGATCTTTCCATAGGCTTCCAACAATCTGGTTAATACTTTATAACCTCTTTGGACTTAACCTCTGGAAAGTCCAAAGACATTTATAAGTATGATTATTTCTCTTTTTAAAACTGCAATCACATCAATATCAAAATATTAGAATTGTATTTTTATCTATTGTACTAATTTCTAAATTATCCATCAAGAGAGCTCCATAAAGTCATGCCATGAGGCCAAGATTTTTAAACCAACAGTTTTATAGTGAGCAGCATTCAATTTACATTATTTTGTACTTCTTTAAAGAAAAAATGAGCTATGGAATAATAGGGATGGAAAGCAAAGGATGCACATAATTAATTCTACTTCAGTTTTTGAAAGTAACTAATAAATACTAAAAACAGAAAAGCAAAACACAAGGAAACCCTTACCACTCAACTCCAAATGAATGAGTATTTGGAAACACCGAACCCTAGGCCAAACAGCACACGAAGATGGATCTTCTGAAATATCTTTCCCCAAAATGCATGCTATTTCAATTATAAATTCCAATTCAAACGTGTAAGACAGCTGTTATGCTTGCATAAAACACCGTGTGCAGCTGTCATCAGTGTTTATAAAAGAATATTTACTCCAATCTTTCAAAACTAATGTTACAGACAGAACTTCACAATAAACAAGCTCAAGGCTACCAAAACAGGTGCCTTCATGTTGCTATGCTACACTCTCTTAGTGCTCAGCCACCATCCACCCAAACCACGATTCCTTGCTACTACTGCTTCCTGGATCTCAGCTCTGCCCCTCTGCTTTTACACATCTTCTTTTGTGCCTTCACTGTAACCAGTGCACTCTCTGCCAACCCTCAAAAAACATCAACAGCAAACACAATAACAAAGCTGCCAAGCCTTACCTTCCACATATGTATTTTATTATGTTAAACATGTGCATTATATTTCTGAACGCCAAAGCATCAGAAAAATGCCCATCAGCTACCTGCTTGTGTAGTCACAAAGCTAGGAGAACAGATAGCAAGCCAGTATTACTCATTTGGAACTTTAAAAAAACCAAAGCCTCATACAATCAAAAACTGTACCCAGTAAAACCAGGTACGCTCTGTAGGCAAACTCTTGAAAAAAAGTGGAAAGAAAATGATAAAATTGTTGTATATCCGTAGTTGCTATTTTTGTGCAAATGGTAGCTCACTTGCCAACAGCACAAAGAGCAGGCTATTACAAGAAATACACGTTTATGGTGGGGATAAATCTGACAGAGGGTCATGGTGGCAATGCACTCATTTCCTCTTACTTCCTCTAAATTTTAACAATTCCTCTTTAAATTCTATTTAAAAAAATGTCTCCTTCTGGTCAGTACAACTGGCAAGGACAGGTGAAGACAAGAACTAGTACAGCAGTAGCTGAAGATCCTCTTTTTCTCTTAAAGAACACGTACCCTACAGTGTAGAAGCAGCTGCTGAATAAGGTTAATAAAATTACCTAGCTGACTGCTGCTGCTGTCGGTGCTCCCAGAGAAACACTGCAGAAACATAGCTCAGAAGAAGCAAAGAAAGGGAAGGAAAGAAATGCACATGCAGTTCATGAAAAGTTCTGATACAGGAACAAGGATTAATATTGTTTACTGAGTTCAAAGCCAAGCTCGCTGAACTCTGGATACACGTGAACGGACAATTACACACCATCGTCCCAGGCCTCTCAATGGAGTTACACCAGTGGTTGCTGAGGCCAGGAATGTGGGCTCTAACCAAGGCTGAATCAGCCACTCGGGATAAATTTCTTGATGGCTGTCTGGAGATAGAATGATGGACCAATTTTACAGACAAGAAAAAAAGTGGGCCTCTCCTAAGTGAAAAAAATCCTCGTGAAAGTTATCAGGTGTCTAGACCGTATTTTAAGACCTGCTTTATCAAATACTTTTGTTCTGATTTTTTTTTTTCCTGTAAGAAAGCCGTTTGGATTTCTAGACTCCACTCTTACAACTGCCACAGGAAAACAGACTGCTGATGGCAAACTCAAATAAGACTTGTTAAGACAATTTCAAGTACTTTGCCAAAGATTGTAGCCCCAGGGATGGTCTTAGTGAGTAGGTGAAAATCAAAGGATCTGAAGTCATGAGAGTTCAGAAGTGCATTTGTTTTAAACTACAAAATGGTTCACTGCTCTCTAAATGAGTAGCAAACAGGATCGATACTCATACATCAAACTATCCAGTTACAAGTCAAGAGTGTAGGCAGAATCCAGAGATCTACATTACCCTCCCAGGCTCATGGGGATCATGGTCTAGATTAAGACCACAGTTTAAGAAGAAGTTTAAAGTGTATGTATCGAAGGCAGAAAAATAATCAATGTCTGTCCTATACTACTTCATGAAAGAAATGAGGTCCTTGAGCAAGATATGCACAAAAAACCCGTAACATTTTGGGCCTTTAACACAGCCTTGCATGATCATGTCTTTACAAGGCCAAAAGTCAAGATTCTGTGGCTGGTGAAAGTCTAAGGTCAGATCAGTCTTTGAAAATGTGATATTAAAACTGTAAATATTTATTCAGCACACATGGAGACATTTAATCAGGTGAATATCAATTTAGTATTTACTGTATCTTGAAGAGAAAAGGGCTTTCTTTCCCCATGCCCTTTTAACAAAAAGCAAATAGTTGAGAGTCAGCAAAGTTCAACTCTTGCTGGGATGGAACAGAGTGAAATATTTACAGTTCACTGATATTGCTCTTAATGTTCTTGACAGCAAAAGGGAAATTAACAAATTCTTACATACTTCGCTGTATCTTAAGGGAATTCATATAGTTTATAAAGATTCAGCGTGTTTTCTCTGAGGAGCACTATGGGATTATAAAGCAAAATAAAACTGAAGACCTTTTTCACATCCACCCCAGAGGTTAAGAACGAAAAACAGAGACAACTTTTCAGATGTACGTGTGTCCACATGCACACACAAATATCACTGAGTTAACTTTTTCTTCAGAAAAATAAGAACAGAGGTAAACCAAAAGCTTTCATCCCAATTTGCTACAACAAAATTTATTAATATCAGACCATAAATGGCAGTATCAGATAAACAAAAAAGAAAGCTTTAGATGTATCAGTTGCAGAATCCTTCGGAACAGCAGGATAGGAAAGAAAGTTGCACTTTTTATATGACTGGTAAAATATTAATGTGGGAGAAGAAGAAACAGACCCAAGTTTTCTCATTTTCTCAGCAGCTAGGAAGAAAGCTCTGCAGATGTTTCAGGTACTTCAGCCAATGTGAAATGTGCAGCAGAATCTAAGAAAAATATCTTGCCAGGGAGTAGCTTACATGCCCTTTCACCGTTCCTCGTACGTAACTGCTAGCATCAGTACTTGCATTAATCAAAGCCCTGGCTCCTCATTTCCAAGAGCATCCTTTTTTTCACTCTCCCCAGCTATCCAGCATCACTATTTAGCATCTCCATGAGGCGTACCATTTAGCTTTTTTTAGCATCAACTGGCATTCTTTCATGAAAAAGCCGCCTCGGTGACTTAGAGTATGCCATTTAAATAGTCTAAAACAGAATTATTTGATTTACACTTCTGTACTTTTGTGCAGCTATACTCCAATGCTCAGTAATTAAAATGTGGGTTATTTCCAAGGGTCACATTTCTGAAATTGTAGTCAACTGAACCGTTCCCCACTGCCACTTAAAACATGCCTTCTGAAGAAATACCACGATAAAGGTGACCAACAGACAATGAAGTGCAAACAGAGTATATAGACAACAGTATTGCCAGCAAATGATCAGTGACTGTTACGTCCCTACCACTGACAAATTTCAGAAGAACCAGTTAACCCAAAAGTAGCAATGCTCACTTTATGTATCGCTTCTTATCATCTTACACGGCGCTCTCAGCCATTCTGCACACCAAAAGCTCACTGCGACTTTGCTTTATGATGAGCTATATGAGGACAACCATTTTCATTGTTAGTAACAGCTGAACCCCAGCCTAGCAATGCTGTGGAAGTTTTAATTGTGACTCTGACAGCCTAGAAGACATTTAGATTAACAAGAGAAAAAGCATAGGAACCGACATCACTCTTTCAGCAAACTGTAATCACTACCCTAATCTTACAGCGCTTTATGTGCATCCTCATCTTGACACACTTTAAGACAGAGCATATTCCACATCTCCATGATGACACTGAGTTTTCTATTCAATTCCCTTGTATATTAAATATTAAAATATTAAAAGATCAGCACCCAATCATACAGAGAAGAGGAATTAAACTTTTTATACAAAACATACTCAAATGAACACGGCATTTCTGAAAGGAGTCAGAAGACAGGTGACGTTCTCATTCCTGGGCTTCAAGGGAGAAGCTTTGCCTTATTCTTTCTTCTCTTTTTTGAAATACAGGATTGCCCTTTTCACAATTGCCTCTCCAATATCATAATATATTGTGTTGCCCCACAAATACAAAACCTCTAATTTTTCCACTACATTTCAGCTCAAATTTGTAGCACTGGATGCTAATAACTATTGTTCACTGGATTCAACAATGTAAATTCTACAACTAGGCATGTTTTTGGATTTTTTTAAGCTATCAAACTGCCCTAAGTAGGTTTTATCATTGTTAACCTTCTAAACGGCTGTAGTTCAAAACTGCAGGTGCCAGTCTCGGCAACTTATAAAGTACAAGTAATTTTCAATGATTTGAAAGTGTGCACAAGAGAAAAAGCATAGGAACCGACATCACTCTTTCAGCAAACTGTAATCACTACCCTAATCTTACAGCGCTTTATGTGCATCCTCATCTTGACACACTTTAAGACAGAGCATATTCCACATCTCCATGATGACACTGAGTTTTCTATTCAATTCCCTTGTATATTAAAAGATCAGCACCCAATCATACAGAGAAGAGGAATTAAACTTTTTATACAAAACATACTCAAATGAACACGGCATTTCTGAAAGGAGTCAGAAGACAGGTGACGTTCTCATTCCTGGGCTTCAAGGGAGAAGCTTTGCCTTATTCTTTCTTCTCTTTTTTGAAATACAGGATTGCCCTTTTCACAATTGCCTCTCCAATATCATAATATATTGTGTTGCCCCACAAATACAAAACCTCTAATTTTTCCACTACATTTCAGCTCAAATTTGTAGCACTGGATGCTAATAACTATTGTTCACTGGATTCAACAATGTAAATTCTACAACTAGGCATGTTTTTGGATTTTTTTAAGCTATCAAACTGCCCTAAGTAGGTTTTATCATTGTTAACCTTCTAAATGGCTGTAGTTCAAAACTGCAGGTGCCAGTCTCGGCAACTTATAAAGTACAAGTAATTTTCAATGATTTGACCAAAGTGTGCACAGCTTATGCATCAGGTATTTTTGTTTTGTTTTTAAATAAAGAGCATGCAAAAAAAAGGGTAAGGGCAGCATCGTGGACAGCAAGACTTAATGAAGCTCATACATGAAGATGTGTGCCTGTATGTGACTAAAGACATTGAGAAACTTTAAATGAATACAATGCTATGTTTAGTTGAACTAGATCAGTGAATTACTATTGCAGTTTTTAGACATACGCATCTAAACTGAATTTGCCCTTAAAATTTAAATAAATGTCCTGTCAAGATTGTTATTCAATACTTAAAGATGCAGTTAACATGGCTAAACAAAGCATTACTTCAAATAGCCAGTTTATGTTGTATTTAAAACTAATTTGTGATCTCCATTTCCCCTAAAATAAATTCTAGTCCTACGACAATTTACATGTCTGTAAAACTATTTACATTTATTCTACAGATTCATATCGAAATAAATTAAAAGAGAATTAAATGTGTTTCAGAATTAAAGCATCCGTCGGTCTCCTTTCACACTTGTCTGCAACATTCTTCACATCGTAAAGTGAAAAACAGTTTGGAAATACAAAGCTTGCCACTGCAAAAAGGACAAGTATTGCAAGAAAACTCTGGGGAGTATAGCACCCAAAACCAACTTCAGGTACAGTACCTGAAACCAATGTGAGAATGGCTAGATTTGAAGCTGACAGCAAGACTTTAACACTGAACTGACTATATAGCAAATATTGAGTTTTAATTATGTAGTCTGTAATTAAACCATTACCATCTGAGTGCTGGAACTGTGACGGTATGCGTGCTTGCCTCTAGTCCATTTCAATTCCTTTTTAACAAAATACATTTTATAGAACGTATTAAGAATTTGAAACATTTCGGTCATTTTCTTCTGTCAAGACCTGTTCTTGACTTTGATGTTGTGCTTTTTTGAAAAAACTCAGGGTCTGAACTGAGACCTGGAAGAAAATGATTCTGCGATGGTTAGCCTTCATGATGTCAACTGTAGCAAATGATAAACTGTGTGGTATAAAACATTGCCAATTACCTCAACGGTATACTAAGTCAGTTGTATAATACTGTATTTTTCAGTTGCCAAGCAGTTTTAATCAAATAGTAAAGCATCAACCATTACATGAAAACAACACTGAGCATGTTTTATTTAGGAGTGTGGTTATTTCTCATCTTTAAATTTATCTTTCCCAAGACTTTAAATGTTAGGGCTAATTTTATATATACGATTAGGTACAGCACTGACAACACCACATATCATCGCTAGACATGGAACAGCTTTCCACAATAGCTGGCATTATTTCCAGTAGTCAGAGTTCAAATAAACTTGAGATATTTCTTTCTAATCAAATTAATGACAAGCCTATGTTAATCACTTCAATTTTGACTGTCATACAGGATAGCTATAACACAGGATATTGCTCAGCTCACACACACATTTGCAATAAGCTACACTACCTAGATGGACAGCTGCCTTTATTTTAGCTTCACTGCAGAATCCAAACACAACTCCTTCCTTTAAAAAACAAACACAAACAAAAAAAAAACCCAACCCCAGAAGTACCCAACCTGCAGACTTAAGTGTTTAAATGTATTTGGAATGTTCTTTCTAAAGCGTCATCTGGATTTCGCCAGTAAGTTACATAAACTATTGTAGAATTACTAATTGAATGCAAACTGTATAAGAGAAAGTATGGTAGAAGTTTTTCTACAATTTAGTCTATCCCGTCTGCCGCTAAATTTAATTTACATCTATTTTAAGCCAAAAATCTCTAGAACAGAACTCTGACATCATTTCTGGAGTATAACATGACTTTAAAACATAATATAAACAAAGAAAAGGATTTTTAGAAATGAAGTACAAATATTTTGTAAGTTAATCAAAAGCATTTAGGTACAGCAAAACCTACATTCTACGGCTTCATACACTTCAGCTACTTTAAATATTTATTAATCATTTCACAGTTCTAAAATGCAAAATATGTATAGGTCAGACCAGAGACAACAATGGAAAGTTAAGTTAAAGTCAAGTTCTGCACTGGGTACAGAGGTGTTAAGAGTGGCTAGCAGTGACACTTGGGATTTCCCAAATGTAGCAAGTTTTGTACCATTTACTTCCAGGAGCAGGGGTTTAGTCATAGCACCTTTAAAACCCTCCTATCAGTGCAGCAGAGCATTCAAATACAGAGACATAGGTTAAAACAAAATTGAAAGAGAAGTCATAAAAACAAGTCTATCCATAGGTGCTGCCTATTTATACCACAGGAGATGTTTGTTAAAATGTCATTGCCTGATCTTCTGCCTTTTCTTTTCCGACAACCCAAAGTTTACTGTTTTTGAAGCATTTAGAGGATTTAAGGCATATTCTAAAGCTCTCCTCTTCAGTACAGTTCTCGCCTTAAGTCTTCAGTTATTTTTACAGTACTTATACCTGAGTGCTCAGCAAGTCAGCCAGTTGTTTTTCAATATGAAAGTGAAGACTTTTGCTCACACTGGTAGGTATGAGAAAAAGGCTCTAATCTACTTATGTTCTTCTGTTCTTGTGACTAGACTCCTCCTTTTCCCCACTTAACAATACAGCATATAAGCCAATCAAAAAATAAAATACGGGGAAAAAAAATACTTTCTAGTATTTATTTTTCTTCTAGCGCCCACAATGTGATTTCTTCCACTTAAGAATTCAAACTGCATAACGTTCAACACCTAGAATTGCACATCAGTTACGGCTATTCAACTGCTCCTGAAAGTTGAAAGCTCCTGCTTAGAAAGTACCTGCCCATTTTAAAAACCTATCTTAATGTGGCTTGTAGAAACAACGTGGTTGGCACATTGTTCCACTACAAATCAAATTAACATTTTAAAAACCCAAACCAGCACTGTATTACTTAAAATCATTAAAACCATACTACATCCCCACTGGGGGTAGTGAGAGGGCAACCCAAAGCTCCAATATGTGAGCAGTCTGTAGAAGTATACATTGTTAACCAGAGCTGATACTTTCTACAGTTAATATAAGTAAAAATCTATTTTTTTAAGACGTATGACTCCCTATAAAGGAAATACGTATTTATTTCCCTTGTTCTCACGTTAACTTCAAAATACAGACGATACAAACTCTCACAATGAAGAGGAACAAAGTGGAGTTGCCACAAGAACAATCTTGCAATAAAATAAACATTAACTACCGGCACAAAAGAGAAGCCAGATGCCGTATCAATACCTGAGCCTGTAAGCGTGTGTTTGTGGGTGCCACAGCCCACTCTCAGCACAGTGCTTTGGTGCAGCACCTGAGCTGCACACCTGTGCAGCATGTAGGGAATGTCTGCTTCCATCCTGACCACAGCGAATATACTTATTCTCAAACGCGGAGACAAGCCTCCAGGCCTTTGTATTCCCATCCCCAGGTTTAAAAAATGCCGCTACGAGGTGTTAAAGTGCGCACTGGTGGGGTGCGGGCACACATTTAACAAGCGAGGAGGAAGAGGGAGGCAGAAGAGGCGAGGGACGCGGGGAAGAGCACAGGCGCACAGCCCCGGCGCCTGGCGGCCCAGGAGCCTCCCCCGCCGCCCCGCGCAGCCTCCTCCGGCCGCTGCGTGAAGTTGGCCGGGCATCACCCGCTCCACCGCACGCCAGGCGCAGGAAAGAGGCCTCCTCCACCCCGGCCTCCTCCCGCTCCCTCCTCTTCCCTCAGCCCGCCGCCAGATCTATTCTTCTCCGTTCAGTCTCCCCCAGCCTCGCGGCGGAAGGAGTGTGCGTGGGGGGGTGTCTCCACTACCCTCTCCCCCCTCCCGCTTCCCAGGGACACTGACAACGACCCGCTCACGCCC
>NW_008795490.1:4091870-4101878 GCF_000699145.1 Aptenodytes forsteri | reverse complement strand
GCCCCCCGCCCGGCCCTGGGAGGAGGCGTAAGTGAAGGGTTACGGGAACGAGGTGTTAAACGCCGCTGTGTTTCGTCACGGGGGGCAAGTCCAGGAGTTCTCGGGACACCGTTTGGGCTGTTTCCAGCTGAAGGCCTGATCCCCGGAGGGAGGTGACCGTTTGTCTCCTCACACCTTGCCCCGCAGAGCCTCACCTCCCAGCAAGGCCTGCCCGGGAAACGGGGAAGAGCATGCAGGCTTGAAGAAAAACAGCAGGAAAGAGAATCAGCGGGACATAGAAAGGCAAAAAAAATCGTAAAGAAAAAATCACAAGCCATTAACAAAGAATATTATTTATCAAGAGGATAGGAGAAAACCAACAAAATTGTAATGCAAATCAACCACAAGTGCCAGTGCGCTTACTACATGAATATTATACCTTGACCATCTGACACCAAAAAGGCTCCAAATCCAGCACCAGGTGTTGAGGCATTACTGTTTCATTACCCAGGGCATATTCCCAGGTTTAAGTTTCTGACAGGGTGTGCTTCCCTGTGAAGAGCAGTGGCTACCTGCATCCCCTGCCACCATGCCAGCCTGGCAGAGCACCTGCCTCTCCCTGAAGAACAAACAACTCAGCTGAGAAATCCCAGCAGCAGCGGCTGTATCAAACAGCAGGACTTGCTTCCAGGGCATAGATTTTTGTTCCCTCAAACACAAAGGCTCCATGTGACTCACCTTCATCAGGGAGAGCCTCAAGGAGCTCAGAAGCATTGAGGATGAAACCTTAGATTTGTCTTCAGCTGTTGTTTTTCCAGAGCTCAGTCGCGTTCTTTGGACTCTACCAACACAGCAGAGCTATGACAGTGTGAATTAGGCTCTGATCTGGATTGCCTCTCATTGTTTTCCAGCCAAGACTCTAGGCCACGCTCTGGATAGACTGTACCCTCCTGTCCTCAGACCTGAGCCACCAGGGCTCTTCGCAGACAGTGAATGCTCCTGCTACGGGCCAAAACCAGGGACTCTCAAACTGAAGCATGCTTTACTTGACAAACAAGGTAACTTATAAATTAAGACAAGCCCAGCATTTGAGGCAGACCTGGGATCCTACAGCTCCATTCTTACAGAAACACAAGAGAGATTAAGTCTTGTTACAAACAGAATTGGAAGTTTCCCCCCATCCCGCAACAGGCTTACTTAGAGAAAAAGCCCATCTCTAGCAATCACTGCTGTTGCAGTATCAGGCCACCAAGAGGGTCAGGAGGCTAGAGCAAATGCCCTGTTAGGAGAGGATGAGAGGACTGGGTCTGTTCAGACTGAAGAGAAGACAGCCATGGGATAGGGAGGGCACCCAGTAGCAGCCAATACCTGCAACGTAAAATGGCTGAGTAAGGCTCCTTAACGTTTTTGATCATTCTGAAACAATTGAATAAGGCACTTTAACAAGAGGTACACAGCAGGAGGTCAAGAGGCAGGGGTCTTAAATTAAAGCAGGGGAGGTTCTGACACAACCTAAGGAAAACCATTTCCATCATGAAGATGGCCAAGCAGTATAGCAGGTTCCCCAGAGAAGCTGTGCAGTCACCATCCCTTTCCAAGGTCCTATGGGATAAAGACCTTAGTAACCCACTCAGAGCTCACAGCTGATCCTGCTTTGAGACTGAGGTTGGACTACAGAGCTCCCAAGGTCCCTTTCAAGCTGAGTAACAGTGTTACTGTATGAACTGCATAGCTCAGTGCAACCTTCTGGCAGTCTTCTGCCAGAACCAGTCCCCCTTCACAGATGATTTAAGAGAAGCACACTATGCTTACCAGGAGGGACAAGGCCTCTGTTCCTCTTTTGTTCTTTCTTTTCCTGTAGGAATTAAGGGTAAATAAAATGTGAAGAAACAGCTCTGTTAAAATTGTTGTGGAGGCTGTACATGGGATTCATTGTATTACAAGAGTAACTGGTAAAACTATTGGCTTTGTACTTCTTTGGAAAACTTACTGAAATACTGTCATTACAAACAATCCTCCAGGATCTGGTAACTTTCCTTTTAGGTGAAACCGAAGCAAGTCTAGTTTTCCTTATTAAAATGGGTGGAATACCACACTGCACAAGAAAAAGCTTTGGAAAAACTATTTTGAAGTTGGCCTGGAAGCGACCACAAAACTCCCACGCAGTTGCTTTTCCAGAAGCATAAGTTATTCCGGTGAAGGAAGGGGAAGAGTGAATAAAGGAGAAACCAGAGAAGGAGGGGTAGGATTTACACTTAGAGATATATGCACAAAGCCTTGACCTCAAAAGCATAGAGCCTGAATTTGAAACTAAGTGGTTCCCTTCCCCTATATTTAACCTGTTTGCTGTAGGTCTGTAATAAACATTTAAACAAATATATTTACCACTTAAAGAGTTTAGGCAAAGCCTTTTAACAACCCTATTTAATTCCAGCAGTAGAAAAAAGCATAGGAGCACAGTACATCCCTGATCTCCTAAGGAGCTAGCTATCATCCAAGAATAAGAAATAGGCTACAGAATAAATACTGTAATACATCTCTGATAACTAAATGTTCTAAATTAAGCAAGCCTACAAATAAAGTAATATCAAAACGGTATTAGTGCAGAAACACTGGCTCATTCTGGGGCAAGGCCACCTTGCCCCACCAGACTGTCTAATTCAATGACTTACACTATTACTCATAGCATACCAAAGCTGTGAGATTTCTCATGTTGTGGAGCAGAATGAGTGACAGCTTGCTGCACAACACAAGCTTCCTGTGGTTCCAATGCTCTGCACAACTGCTAAAACTCATGCCAGAAACTTCAGTTTTGAAAATAAGATCCCACTTGCTTTCCAACATGTCAATGAAATATGTAGGATTTGCAACGATGAGGCACACCTCCTGTGTGGATGCAAACACCTAGCTTCGCAATTCTGGGAGAAAAGCAAGACTGAATAGACCTTTAATCTGCTATTTAGTGAGTTTTTTTCCATAAGAGAAGGTAAAATAGGTATGCCTGCCCTTTCCCTACTTCTGAAAAGTCCAAATATAAACTCAGTAGATCAAACAAGTGTCATGCTGGCAAATGCCCTTAAGAAATCCTCCATCCAAGTGAGCAATTCTGTTTTTTCCTCTCAGCAGAAGAAACCACATGCAAGTGTCAGGAGGGAGAGCTGGTGTTCCAGTAGGCACAGAGAACAGAGGAAAGCAGATCTGTTATTTGCCACTTGTAGCTTCAGGTAAGAGGATGTCACTAAGTTTTCTTCACAATAACTCTGTCCACACTTTTTTGAATTAACAGCTACAAGTCATCCTCCATGCACGCTGCCAGACTCTACTTAATTTTTCAGTGCGTATTCAAAGAGCTGCTTACATTTTTGACTGAACTTTAGTACATTTCTCTCCTCTTTCCTTCTTCACTAACTCTACCTCATCTTTTTTCATTTGCATTTTCAGTTGCCATTCCTCCTTCACCATAACTAACTCTACCTCATCTTTTTTCATTTGCGTTTTCAGTTGCCATTCCTCCTTCACCATTATAAAAGCTCTTAATTTGTAACTAAAAGTATAGAAATAAATTTTTTATTGAACTTATCCTGAATTTGTTACAGATGTATGTTCACATACAGAGCTCTTCTTTTCAAGTACTTAAGAATTTCAGAGATTATAAAAGAAATTTTGTACCATTATATTTGTAACCACATGTTGCATATGATAGCCTGATAATTGGGAACCCCAGTTAGTTTACTACACAGTTCCTTCCGGTCAAGCTTGACTTACTCTGAATATCTTGCACTTGTCCTAGCATGATGGTGTCAGACTCTCTCAGCACACCACCACAGAAATCACCTGAAGACTACTTTATTGGAAAAACACATTCAACAGCAATTGAAGCTTTAATTTACAGGCCAGCTTCTGCTCTCAGATGCACACTCTGTAAGTCTGTGTTGATTTCAACAGGAACTGCTTTTATCAGGAAAGCGGAAGAAAGACTTAGAAATTACCTTCAAGTAACATTTCTCAGACTTGCATCAGGTTATCCAAACCTTCTGCAAACAAGTGCACTGGCAATACAAGTCACACCTACTGTGGCATTTCCAACATCACTGAAATAAGCTCAGACAGGAAGCATTTCCTGATGTTTTCTTATTCTGTATGGGGTTCTAGTCTTGAAGTTTGAACTTTGTGCCATCCTGTTTGATTTTTAGGGTACAATTACAAGGTAGAGTGATCGTTTCCTATAGCTGCATAGTCACCATTTAGTTCTGCTCCTAACAAGACAGTTCTTTTAAAATAAAGGTCAGAATGGTTTTGCAGCAGCAATTACAGCATGCTTATCTCATTTTAATGTAACAACAGAACTACAAGGTTAGAACATCCTTATGATCTTAGCTTGCAAATACCATAAAAGACATAACAAATGTTTTATAGCCAATTCCAACTACAAGTATATCAATTTTTTGCTTGAGGGAAGCTCAAACTAAAACAAAGTTATAAACAGTTTTTCAGTAGATATATGTAAAAAATATATGTACTGAAATCTTCTTGAAGAATTCAATTCCAGTACTAAAACCCAAAACTTTCAAAAATATACTTAAATATTTCAAGGAAAATTCAAGGAGGATTCATAGATAAGTTTCAGATATTATAAACAGCAAAAGACTTATTTGGGGTGGTGCTGTTTGTAAAACAACAGGCAAACCTAGGGTCAAAAAGCCCAAAGTGAGAACATTAGAGATGATGGACTGAAAATACTTTTTAATTTAAAAAAAAAGGAAAAGTATTTACCAGCTGGCTCATGTTCCTTTTGACATACAGGCTGACAGCAAGGAGAGCAGACCTTGACCAGCAATTTGGATCATTCCTTCACATTATGTTACTTTCTCTATCCTGCCCATACATACCAAATTTCCAACTTGCAATGAGAGGGCTGTAAAACCAGAGTTCTTTCTCCCAGTCTGCTAAGACAATCTCATTACAGAGCATAACAAAAATCAGCACAATACCCTAAGAGTAATTTCCATCATTTCTCTCTTTACTGTCTCAAGCAAATAACATAGGAAAATGAGAAATTTTAGTTCAAGCTTTTTTTTATTTGCTTCAAGTTTAACGAATGAGACCAAGACTATCACATTCATTATCTTAAAAACAACGTACATAGACATGAAATAAAAGTTTTAGCCAACTCTTAAGATCACTTTTTCTAATCAAAAGTAAGAATGCAAAATACCACAATAAACAGAATAAAATCAGTAGGCAGATGTCCTAGGCATAGGTCTTTGCCACAGGTATATATGGAACTGGACAAGTTTTTCTGCAGTGGTTGGTCCAGGCTCACCACATGCGTCTGTATTCTGATAGCTACCGAAGTCACAATCTGTAGAAGACCAGAAATGAAGGAATAGCCAAGGTTTATTTCATACTGATTAAACCTGACTGTCTGCAATGCCTAATTGACTACTGACAAAAAAAAAAAAACTTTTGAGGAAGAAAGTCCCCAGAGATGAAATGTGCCTTCTTATCACAGTGACAGTTTCCTCATCATGTTCAGCTGTTAAGCCTGATTTTTCCAGTTTCAGAACTTCTCTGGCAAGCTATGACCTCATTACAGTCATATCAATTGCACTTTTTTGTCTAAAAAATGGAATTCTTATCTCTTCCATTACCTTTCAGTAAACAGTAATTCCAGTTAGCGAAGTAAATGATTTCCTTTCACTTATTTCCTCTGTTAGCTTGGACAGTGAGGCTCAGCTCATTAGCAATTCACACAGCAATAGGAGAGACACCAGAAGTCCACGGTGGCACAGACTATACAGAAAATCTGTTTTCTTCCCAAAAACATGCTTGTGCTTTAGAAGAGTACAGGTTAGTCTGAATGAAAGCCTTGCACTGGAAAGTTTAAATGGAAACAAGCAGAACAGAGGTGATTACACATAGACACACAGGGTCTTGGTCAGCATAAAAGTCCAAGGAATTTTAAATAGCCACCACCTTACCTGGGGTGATAAGGAAAATCCCGGAAAATAAATCACTGGCTACTTACAACTTCTGCAGAAGAAACTTACATAGCTATACTTTCTTTATCCTTTTATATTCCCATTCAACATGTTTACTGAAAACAGGTACTAGAATGACAATATTTGCTATTTACACTATTGTGTTTTGAAATAGTATATGCTCCTGGCATGGCAGTTAGCTTTTTGCATCAACACTCACATTTCTCTCTAGATGCCCTAATAAGAGTTACTTCATTCAGTTAAAGCATATATGATTGGGATAAAACAAGCAAAAAAAAGGGACCCCTTGAGTGTAATGCTCGAGTTCTGCATGAGGAAACAATCAACCTTCCTGAATGTTATTAGCCAACACTATCAGTATGCTTCAAGCAAGGCATGAGCACATGCTTACTAGTTTTTGCCATTAGTTAGACCACCTGTAAGGCCGGTAGGTCAGAACTAAACCAAAGGAATGTCGGCAAATCCCATTCTTCCTCCTCCAAGAATAAGACTTACCTGTCCAAGCTCACAAAGACAATATAAACATTTAATAAACAAAATTGCACAGCAGATACTTTAAAAAAAATCACTGCGTATGCAGGTCAACCAGGTATCCTCCTCTTTTGAAGTGTAGGCAGAAGAGAGTAAGCAGAGTCCCTGATGTAGCAGGAGATGGTAATGTGGCACACATGGAGCTTGACAGGAAGAAATACAGACACCTCCACTGTGTGCAGAATCCTTTGTCCATTAAAGTCAAGTGGTTAATAACATCCAGAAATACCTCATAATCCTTCACCTATCCAAAAGATTCAAAAGTCCGCAGACACACCCTCCTTACACATCTTTGTTATCTCTTGGCCAATAACTATCACAAGACAGTAACTAACAAAAATTATTTGTAAACTCCATCCAGGGAGGGAAATGCTTGCCACTTGAATACAGTTACTTTTAACACTCTGAACTTGATGCTTATTTGACTCTCATTAGCTACATATGTGTGTGTTAATATGTTTATAGCTCTTCATTATGAAGGATAATGAGAAACTGGGCAAACTACAAGTACTGTTTGGCTCTGCAAGGCACCACCTGAACAGTAGCACGGGCAGTGCTCAGTCAGAGCTACTAAACTCAGCTGGGTTGAGCTGACACACACAGTTACTCAGATGCGCCAGCACTGCACTTCCCAAACTCTTGCTAACACCAGGAGGAAGTTCGCTCCTCCCATGCATCCAAACTACTCAACTCTCCAGACGCAGATCCCTGCATTCAGAATTCAGCTCAGGAGGATGACAGGCTCAGGAGCTGGCTGGCCCACGTCCAGCAGAGCTTAGCAGTAACATTCCTAAGTGTGTCTTTACATTCGTCAAGCACAAAAGCAAGAAGATGCCTTCTAGATCTGAGTGGTCCCCAAAACAGTGTAGTTAAACCAGCACAATGCTTTAGTTCATTTCCTTCTCTGGCTCACTTGAAGCTCTGATCTCAGACCAGGGAAGAGGCTGTTACCAGAAAATATGTGCAAAGTATTCTGCAAAGTTCAGGGAAGTTTTTATTCTTTAGTTTTAAAGCCAAAATACAGGAGCAACCTTTTTTTTGTTGATACCTTGAAACAGGTACAAAGTGGCATTTTCCCATGGTAATCTATCAATCATTTGGAGGAAAAAACACTCCAATATAGTTTAATACATAACTCATTTTGAAAACAACTCACTTTAACAAAAACATCACACAAAAAACCTTATGCAATTGCTACAGTTTCCCAGTCCAAGGCTGCGCTTGCCCAAACACAAGCCCTACAGAAGTCACCCTTGTGGTTAAGCCTGGCAACCAACCTCTTGTAAGCATTAAACCCAGGACTGCATAAAATAATATTGGGAACAGCACGTTGGCTGCTGGTACCTGAACTAGTGGAATTGGGTACATTGCAGGGGATAGAGAGCAAAAGTTCATACTGCCTCTGCAGGAACACTGATACCTACTTCACAATATAGTCCAAACCACGCTGTTTGCTTTAGCTTTCATACAGGACAACTTGTAATCCACCTAGCCTCTTTAAGTAAATACCTTTTGCTAACAAGGTATGCTTCGCCATGCTTGATATCCCTAAGTACGCTCTACCTTCAACTCTCAGGCTCTTAAAACTTAGACTTCTTAAGGGCATTTATAGCCTTAATGTAAGATAATGAGAGGTATACGGCCTACATAGCCTTTCAATTCCATATAAAACTACAAATGCACAGGTGAAAAATATTACTGCTACAAGGATGTAAACACTGAGAAACTTTATATTCACTTGTTATAAGACTTATTCTTAGTGTAATCAAATAATTGTGTTTTTTCTTACTAAGTAATAACAGGTAGATCTGACATTGGTCAGAACTTACGGAATAAGGTATTCAAAAGCTCTTTGTCAGCTTTTTTAAGACTTTTAAGATCTGGACTGTTGACTCTCAAAGTTTTTTGAAAAGCAACACAGCAGAAATCATCTTGTCAAGCCTGATGTATTTTTATAGTGGTCACTCTCTTTAAGGGCAAGCCTTAAGGAACTAACAGTGGTATATTCTTCCTGTCTTAATTGAAAGATTATTTTGCCTAGGTAGTAGTACTACTACAAGAACGTGAACATTCAAGAACATTTTGTATCATCAGATCTGTTCTTGATGTGAATGCATTAGTCGAAGAATTACTCTCATTAAGCAGTGACGGAGCTAGCCCAAATCACTCGGAAGTTGCTAAAAATGATACATTCAGCAGCACAGTAGGGCATAGCAGAGGCAAGGTTTGGATATGCTGATGGAGCTTTTCAGCTTAACAGCAGAGGAATGTTACAATAATGCTTCAAAGACACACCTCCCCAAATTCCCCCCAGAACAAGATGTAAAAAGGAAAAATAAAGCTTCTCTCTCCAGACCAGAGCCCAGCCACTGGTGGAATGAACTGTTATGAGCCAGGTGATCCTTCTTTGTCTTATGCTTACTTCGCAAAATTCACAAAACAAGATTGTATCATTTAAACTCTTGCACAACCAGAAATGTGCCCTACTGGCCAAAAACCTGCATTCACTCATGACCAAATTCAGTGTTTCAGCTTCACATGCATCTATTCAGGTATAATTAAACTGACAAGAAGCTAACCTACAATCTGCAAAAATATCAATCTCTTGAATGTCTGATCTAAAACCACTCTGGTGATAGTACAGAGATAAGTGAAATGCAAAGAGTTGACAAACAGCATAAATAATTAAAAAAAGCATAATGTATTAATAACTTTTGCCTGAGTTGAAAAGTTTTCAAATGCAATCTTGCCTGTTTTTGCTGTATTAAAATCCATATACAGAGAAGTACTAAGATTTATTCCTCTGTCCTTCAGATAAGAGATACTGAGGGAGTTGTTTCCAAGAAAAGCCTTCCTGAGCCTCAGTTTTTCTGGCATGCTGACAGTGTTTACTAAACACCCCAAAGGTAAATTTGCACCAGCAGTTCCACCTCACAGGTTAAATGGCTTACAAAACCCTACACTCCTGGCTCCTGACTTTTTTGGGCCACAGCCTGTAGTCTCTTCTCAACTTTGTGTCATGCTTCTTCACCATCAAAACTTTTGCCAAAAGCCTCATGAAGGAGATACAGTTCTGTGGAGCCTGATCGAGGTGTTGTGAGCTATCGGTAAGCCAGCCTGCACCCAGCCCCAAACTGGGAGCTGAGTAACTGATGGCAGTTTTAAAGTGGAAAAGCTGCTGGTAAAAGGCATTACTGTGTTTTAGCTCTGGGCTTAGCCTGCATTTAGAGCCCCGCAGGCTTTTTTTTTTTTTCCTGAGAGACCAGAAGTCAGCCCCAGTTCTCCACGGAGGCAGCCCTACTGACCCGAGAGCGAGCTCAGCGCTTGGCGTCCCCATAAGCAGCAGACGTCGGGCCGTCCCGTTGCTCATCGTTCAAGACGGGGCTTACAGCGGGCTGCCTGACCCCAGCCCTTTCCCTCGGAGACACAGCATTTTTCCACGCCTTCCTCAGAGAAGAGTATCCCGCCCCCCCAACCTCAGAGGTACCAGCTTCGC
>NW_008795490.1:4086306-4091786 GCF_000699145.1 Aptenodytes forsteri | reverse complement strand
GGCCCGGCCCGGGGAGCGAGGCTTTCCCCGGGGGAGCGCCGCCCCTGGCGCGGGGGGTGGAAACGGGAAAGAGCGTTCCCCCGGGCAGCCAGCGTCTTCACACTTCTCTTTTCTGGAGGGAAATGCGGTTCCCTGCCTCTCCGCGTACCTGCCCTTGGTGCTCCTTCTCTCCCCGCCCAGCTAAACCCCAGACAAATACCTCTCCCCATGCCACTCTAAGGGCGCTTTTGCCTGCAGTCAGGGACCAGCAGCTCCCCGCCATGCTTGCCCGAAGTACTTTGCAGTAAAAGCCTGGCAGACTGTACCTGCCTGCTTGTCCACAGGTGTTGGCCATCCTTCAGTCCCAACTCTCCCAAAAACCAGTACATCCTCTCCAATAGCACGGCTTTAACAATGCAGCTGAAAAAAGGTGGTTCAACATTAGCAGGCCAGCTAAGCATGTTTATTTTTCAGAAAGCCCTCCTATCCCCCCCTTCCATTTCCCACAGATGGCAGTGATTTAAAGGAGAAAAAAAAATCATTATTCTTCTAAAGATCTGTTAGGCTAATAAAGGATTGCCTTTAATTGTATACTGCTCTGCTAACTATATATGCCATATCAAAACACAAGCCAGATTATTAGCAACAGATTTGCATTCCAGCTACAGTTTTTACTTATTTTTATTCAGTTTAGGTATTCCAGCACCCCTGAAGTCTACATGCATTTGCTTTGGTTTAATAACAAGATTACAACTGGTGTGCTTTGCATGCTGAGGACCAGAACTTGTGAACTCAGCTTTTGTCCATCAATCACTGTGTTTATACAGAGCTCTGCTGAAATAAATGCCAGTTGTGAACCACCTCTGCTAGAGATATCCCGCATTATCTCCTCCTAGTTATACTTTGTATCATTTCTCCATAAATAAGTAGATACAAAATGAGAACCTAACAGTCCATTAGTGCCTTTATAAACCCATTCTCCTTCTTAATTTTAATTCCTTGGTTTCCTCCTCTTTAATTTTTCCTCACATTCTGAGCTCTCTGGTTTAGTCACAGGCTACCTAAGGACTAGGATAATGACTGCTTCTCACTTGGCATACAGAGACAGGACTCCAGTCTTAATTTTGGCCTCTCAAGGCTCCTAGTCATTACCACTGGTGAATTTTCAGCCTTCTTTATACAACTCTGAACCCCTTGATTTAGCATTAGGTAGGGCTGAACCTGTAATGTAATGTAACCAGGCTGAGGCTATACATGGATAAAGGGCATGATAACCACAGGCATAAAGGTCTGTCAGCTGTAGCACCTGTATTTGCTTAATAAGGTCTGCCAATACTGTAATTAAAGCACTAAATCTAATAAAGGGAACCCAGGCACTGGTCATTTCTGCCTGATGGTATCTCATGGCAGTGTGGCAAATGATGACCTGAGTACAACAAGAAAGAAAAACCCAATTTCTGTGTATGTTAAAAACCCAACATGTTTTAGTTGGTGCTAGAAAACTAGCAACAGTAATAAAAATTACAAAAGGAGAATCATTAATAACAAATGCTATGGTAGGCAACCATAAATGGAAACAAGCCTATGCTACTGTCCAAAAATACTCCCAAAATAATTAAATTCACAGTTGCATATTTATCAGCTAGTAAAAGGTAATATATGGTAATCAGATCTGCTAGGCATGCTGTATTACCTGTAAGTGATAATTACTATCAAGCTGATTTCTGAATCTTTAGTTGAATAAACTTCTGAAAGAGAAAAGGAAGTACAATATGTCTCTAACTCAACGTGTTCGCCTTATTCCAGAATGCTCTCTGGACAAAGAAAAAAAATCAAAGAAAAAGCATTTAATACAAAATTTGGTCCTAATAAGTCAGTACAGTAATTCTTCTCAAATCTAACATCAAATTGTCTGCTTGAGTTCATGGACCTGAGCAATCCTCTGAAGTTTTACATAAAGGAACAAAGTGGCATCCAATTATAGGATCAGACTCCGCATGACTGTAACTGATGTTGACAATTCCCCAGGACTTCTCTTCAAATCTATTTGAGAAAAGACTGGCTGAACTTGGAACACAAGGAATCCGTCACAGGCAAAGCTAAATTTCATGCTTCTGTTGCTAGTGAGACAAACAAGCAACGACTGTTCCTCTAATAGGGAAGGTACAATAAATGCTACTGTACACAGTTTCTTTATCACAAGTTACATGTAGTCCTTAAAATTTTGACAATTTGCCAGTGCAATCCTTCACACAGAATTTACCTACCAAGAAATTAGGACTGAGTTTTCATCTGCTGTGACTTATTACATATTGCTCTTTCTGTAATACCTGAACTAGATGTGGACTTTCAGGTTTGAGGGAGACCTGGAGAAGAGTGGAAAGAAGAATATGCTACAGTAGAACAACTTCAGAAAGCAGGTCAATACTAATTAGACTAAGCTTAAAAACAAACAAACTAAACCTATTAAAAAACATACTAATTAGACTAAGCTTAAAAACAAACTAAACCTATTAAAAAAACCCCATAGTATTCAGATCACTAATTCTGCATCATTTCCCTCCAAAGACCACTTCTGTATAAACTTAACTGCACCAAGTAAGGGAATAAAGATGGCTTGCATTCATTTTACAATTATTATTAACATGGCTAAATTGCATAATCTTGAAAGAGTCCTGCACATTTATTTTAAGCATCATTACTAGCTATATAGTTCCTCTTCCAAAACATGACTCCCAAACCCACAATGTAACACCTTATGTTTCCAGGCTAGCAAAAGCCCTAATTACACTAGGGTTTGAATTTGGTTTTGAGGAGAAGAGAAATACAGCATCAGTTTTTCCATGGAGGTACATATGATAATTACACAGGGAAAGAAGAGAGATGGATTTAGTCTGTTCATATGCAAGGAACATAATGAAGAGTTCTTCCTCCTGAGCAGGAAGCCTGACTTAAAATCGAGCTCTACAGTAAATATTGCTTTTAAAAAAGCATTGTTGTTTTAACAAAAGCCTTACTTGAAAGCTACACCTAAGATGTTAAGAACACGCTACAGGATGATCACTGTGTTCCTGCTAGGTATTTATCCTTTTTCTTTCCTATTCTTTTCTCTAGCAGTTCCCTAAAAAGGCTGAGCACTTACCTGAAAGAAAAGTCTCTCCTTGAATAAGTAAGACAATGAATACCCAATACTAGCAGATGAACACCACTCTACAAGGAGTGGTATTTATGCTCTCGCACAGCATTTCCCTCTGCCACAGGCACAGCAATATTTACCATGAAGTATGGGAAACCAGGGGAGGGTGCTCTGGTTGATCCAGAACAGAGTAACTGTAGCACCTGAGTTCTAGAGAGGTAGGCACCAGAAAAATTGCAACATAGCCATCATGTAATCATAAATACAGCTTACATTGAAAAGAAAGTAACATGTAGAAAAACTCTCCCAGAACTATTTTTCTGTTCAAATGCTTTGGTTTTGATACCTGCAGTAAGGGCCTTTTATTTCCTCTCCTTTTGAGTACAGTTTCACATATATCTTTCTCCTCCCAGTCTATCGAGGTGGTACAATAGCTTCCTTAGTAGAAGGTAGAATAAGGAAGTGAATCACAGCTTCCCTATCCATGAGAAACAAACAGGGATCTTGCACTCTACCTGAGTTCCTATGAGAAAAAGTTCCTTCTTTTTTCACTCTATATAATTTACGTACACAGCAGTGTCTATGGAAAACAAAAGTTTGTGTCCTGCTATTTCTCAGAAGAGAACTAAAACCCCACCTGGGTCACCACCTTGACACCCAGAGCAGATAAAGCATTTTCCTCACCTCAGACACATGGATTACTAACAACTCCTGCTTCATGGAAAGCACCTGAGATACTTTAATCACTTCAGTAATGTCCATCAACCACCTCATTGACTCATGAGCATGGGTAGACTTAACTCAGCAGAAATAATTGCACCCCAATTATTTGTCCCAGCCTTAGGAAAAGTACTACCAAGCCACAAATAAGCATCTTCTGGCCTAATACAGTTTGTAACACTACATATTAAGTGCTGGTTGACCTTAGTATGGCAGGCTGTAAGCTACAGCTCTTGGAGACTGGCTTTTCACAAAGTTCAGCTTTCTCTGCTACGGGGTAGCAACCACTAGGAGAGGACAAAGAGCAGAATTAAGTTGTTTTTCCATTTTGGTTCCACTTGTATTCTTGAGCACCATTGGACAGTACACTAGCAAAGTGCAATATGAATTCTGTAGCAGTGATAGAACTCATAATAAAAATATCAGGGCTTTAAAAGTTCTTTAAACTTGAAACACTTTAAACCATTAACATACTTACACAGGAACTATTACAGTAATGAAAACAGCAACTCTTTTTTCATCACAACCAAAAAACATACCATATATTTCACAGGTGTATTCTAATCTACATTACCAATTTAATATAGAAGCATCTAAACAGCAGATAAGTACAACAGCTACCTCATTTTACTGCTTCTCTTGTCTTCTAAGTGGTATTGTGAAAAAACCTCACCTTAAATAGGTAACTTAATCTGCTTGATGAGAATAAAAGAGACAGGTGACAGAAACCAAGAGCCTGAATTTCAGCTGTGCCTACTCAGGGAAGGCAGGGATGGGATGTAGTTTATTAAAAGGTGGTTGTTACTTATTTCAAATGGTAAGCTATTAGAAAAAGGTATTGTTACCTAATGTAAGGAGGTTAGAGGGTTTTGTTTATTTTATGCAGGGTTTGTTTGTTTGTAAACTTGCTCTTTTCTCTTGAATGCTGAAAATCAAAAGCCTGATTCTGAGGTTTTGCAGCTGAGGGGTTCTGATATGTGTCCTCCTGCTAATAAAAGGTATAGCTTGTCTACTAATACCTGAAAGAACACCTGAAAGGGGTAGTTAGCTCTGAGGATGGAGGAAATTATGTTGTGGTTGTACTTAGGAATATGTTAGTCTGTAAGTCTTGTGCAGAGAAAAGACAGTAATGCTTGTAGCTAATGTATTATTGGTACTCTTCCATACTGTGCTGCTAGGTAGCCTTCCTGTTTGTCACTGATCAAGATGAATGCTCCGTCTCAGACTCACATAAATGAAGAAAGTGGCTTAATGGGTTATGAAAATAGAACTATGCTAGAAAAATGAGCAAAGAAAGGGAAGTACTAAGATTATCTAGGGAAAGAATTCATATTAAAGGTACAAAAAGATAAAAACTTGTGCCATTTAGCTAACTTAGGCTTTCTTATGGTGTAGTTTAATCAGTCTGTGGCTTGTGTAGTAAGTAAAAAAAAAAAAATTTATTTAGTACTTTCAGTTTAGATGCTTAAAGTGACTTGATATGGCGTAGCAGACTTCTACTAGAATCATAGAATTGTTTGGGTTGGAAAAGACCTTTTAAGATCATCAAGTCCAACTGTTAACCTAGCACTACCAAGTCTACCACTAAACCATGTCCCTAAGCACCACATCTACACATCTTTTAAATACCTCCAGGGATGGTGAA
>NW_008795490.1:4080809-4086175 GCF_000699145.1 Aptenodytes forsteri | reverse complement strand
ATGAGGTGTCCCCTCAGCCTCCTTTTCTCCAGGCTAAACAACCCCAGTTCCCTCAGCCACTCCTCATAAGACTTGTTCAGCAGCTTCGTTGCCCTTCTCTGGACACGCTCCAGCACCTCCATGTCTTTCTTGTAGTGAGGGGCCCAAAACTGAACACAGTATTCGAGGTGCGGCCTCACCAGTGCCGAGTACAGGGGCACGATCACTTCCCTACTCCTGCTGGCCACACTATTTCTGATACAGGCCAGGATGCCATTGGCCTTCTTGGCCGCCTGGGCACACTGCCGGCTCATGTTCAGCCGGCTGTCGACCAGCACCCCCAGGTCCTTTTCCGCCAGGCAGCTTTCCAGCCACTCTTCCCCAAGCCTGTAGCGCTGCATGGGGTTGTTGTGACCCAAGTGCAGGACCCGGCACTTGGCCTTGTTGATGTAACATTCAGGGTTTTTTTATTAGTTTGCTTTGTTCAAGCTGTCTGTGCACACTGTGTACTTGTCATGTTCCATTATCTCTAAAAGCTGAGATGGGACTGTCTGAAGTTGCAAGTAAGGAAACTTTAAAGCCTGAAGTTTATGGTAACTTATGTGTTAAGAGGAGTACAAATTAACTCAGAAACCTATCCCTCCCTGATGTAAAATACAGCTTTTCACATGAAAGTATTGACTTATCTTCAAAGGCAGGGCTATCTTTAACCTAATTGAATGCTCCTGAACTCCATTACCTGGGAGATTAGACTTGCTGGGAGCCTTGTGTTGTTTTTCCTTTTTCTTCCAAATCTCGATGAAAATACTGAAAGTGTGATGTAGGACATAGTTAATATTCCCACAGAGATATTTAGCTCATTAGAACACAGGAGAAGTTTAGAGAAACTAGCTTAATTCAAGCAAAAACTGATAACTGAACTAGAACTGTATTTAAACAGATATCAAATGTAATCTTGGTAATAAAAAAAATGAAGCTATATAGTCCTTGTTTCAGTTACCTCCTTTTGGAATACAGCTACAACTATAACATGAATTACATGGACAAATTCCTTATAGAGTTTGAGCTTCGGATACAGGCATGTTTAAAAGCAGTGTTACTTCCTTTTCACTGCAGATTTTATATACATAGCTTTATATAAAACATTGCCAATGTTTTTTTTTGGTGCATTTTATTGTTCAGTTCCAGTTTATGCAGACTCAGTAGTTCATAAAATCACTGAAAGATTTTTGCCAGCACAGGTGGGTTTTCTTTGTTGTTATTAATTGAGAATGGAAGTCCTCTGTTCCTGGATGCATCATTTGAAATAAGATGCATGCTTTGGAACAGGCAGGAAGAGATTAATAAAATGTGTATTCTATTCACCATCATCTGGTCTTCTAATGTAGCATAGTAAGTAAGCCCTGGGGAGTTATTACAGCCTGGCAGGGTTTATCACTGGGTGGTACATGGATTGAGCAGAAGAGATCATAGCCCAGCACAAGAAAGAAATTGGAGTATTATGGGCGATAGCTATGCAACCTCCCAAATAAAATAATAGGTCACCTTGCAAGTACCAATCTGCAGTAAAAACCTGTCAGAGCCTTAACTTGTCACATTATGATGTCTTCTCCGTTGAAGTTGAAAGGGTTCCCTGCAAAACAAATCCTGGGTGTATCTTCCTTTAATTCTTTTTCCCTTAACAAAAAAAAAAAATCTCTCACTTCCCAGTACTTCTCTGGGACTACTGAGCATGGTGGGGGTGGATATCTTTTGCTTGAGGCCCTTGTTTTAAGGATGGAAAGTGCTTTCGCTGTCTTCATTCTTCGTTTTTAACACATAATTATGCTGGAGGTTTGTCATCTTGAGAGCTGGTTTCTTCTTCTCATGGCAAAGAAAAAATGAGAGTAAGCTGCCATCAAAAGTCATTGTAGGAACAGTAAGAGTTGGTCGTTTAGCTACAAATCTGCACTTTTCCTTTGGTGTGTGGCTGTCTCTGATGGGGAGCAGCGTGGGTGGTGTGTGGCTGTCTCTGATGGGGAGCAGGCTGCCCCTGAGGACAGCGTGGCGTGCAGGTGTCAGACCTCTGCTGCTGGAGGCTTCAGGTTGCCCTGGGGTAGGGACCTGTGCTCAGGTAAGAGGCAGAGGTGGCTGCTCTGGTTAGTTAGCCCTGTGTAACTGAGTCTTTCTGCCAAAGTCCAGCTGTCAGTGAAAAACTGCATGTAATGCCTGCCTAATTTTCTCAGTAGCCCTAAAGGCAGAGCACCTACCCATCTTTTTCTCTGCCTGTGCAGCTGGGGGGGAATTCAGGCAGCTTACACAGAGTAGGTCAGAATGGGTTTTCAGTCTTGGTTATCTGGAGCTCCTCATCCAATAACCCGAACGACAGGGTGGCTGTTACACTTGTGAATTCAGTCCATTTTACTCTCAGTAAAACTTGTGTATTCATTCCCTTAAAGGACCTGGATGTAATTTATGTTCTGTTTCTTTAAAATAAAAACAATGAGAAAATCCTGTTGAGTAATGCTTATCTGATGGAGGAAAAGGGAAGAACAGAACGAATCTTGGTATGCACACTGTATAAATCTATTATAGCCCCAAAAAGTGGTACATGGGCGTGCTCCAGTTTGCTTTCACTGCTTCACCTTTGGAAGTGGATAACCTTTATTCTGGTACAATGTTACTGTGTTAGATGTGAAAAGGTCCCCTGACATCACACGGCTAATTGGGGCTCCTCAGTGAATAGGATCTGGCCTTTTAGCGGTGTCCTGAATGCACTATTGACTTGCTGACAGGAAGCCCTGTAGCGATAACAAAGGAAGAAATGATTCAGCAGTCACCGGAAAGCCTCCCTTGATTTCACATCTGCTAGTCCATCTATTTCCATGCCGGCTGAGCTGCCTTCACATGAGGGCAAAGTCTCTCATTCTTCAGTACTTGGTGGTTCTCTTTTTTCTTCTTTCCTTCTTTTTACTTTAAAATGTCACATTTTCCACAGGCAGTATCAAAACCAAAATAAAACAACTGCTAGGGTGATGGAGTGCCAAAAAGTATTAACTACTGCTAGCTGCAGCAGAAAATGGATATGGGAAGACAAAGTGCTGCATTATGAATGGCAGGGCGATTTCCAAAATTAGCTTAAGAAAGTCCAAGGGATTAGGGTATTGTCTTACCGAACTGTGGCAGACCATTACTGTCTCTAGGGTGACTCCGCTGCACCCCTTTAATAGCAAAATCCCAAATCCTGCTTTAGATAAGTTGTTTTTGGTTTGTTACTGTAACAAAGAGGCACTATTCAAAGTTTAAAATGCTTTTGCTTTGTATTACAGTACCCAATGTGCTTGAGCAGCCAAGGAAATATTAGGAAATTATTTTCTTTAAAAAAGAAAGCAATAAAGCCAGTCTTTCTGTTGATCCATGCTTCTTGTGAGAGTACAGTGTATGCCAGCATGCTTAGCATGACTAGGAAAATTCTTTTGCTGTATTTGGGCAACACGTACACCAGGGCATTTTTATACTTATCTGGATGAACTCAAAACATAAAAAGTTCTGGTCTGGATATCAGAACACAGTCAAAATTAAAAAATATACTAGGAAGCGCATAAATAATAACAGCTGTCTAACCCTGATATGTTTATTTTAAAATGTGTAACACAACATAAAGGTTACATATCCTTATTTTAATGCAGTTCATGATGTAGGAACGTACAAATTACCACATGAAATCAAAGCAGTTGTCCATATACTTTGTCATTTTGTCTCCTAATTAAACAACAAGTCTGAGGTAACCCTGAAGTTGTGTTCTTTGCCCTAATTAAATCAAAAGGAAAGTACCATTTGCTCTGCCTGTTCACAGAGAACGCTGTCCTCTTTCTGAAGCAGCTTAGCTGTTCCACATTATGGCTTGAGTAACTCCTTGAGCTACTCCTTCTCTTCCAGCTCTTTTATTTTTTCGGAGTGTCTGTTTTCTGTGACGCTATATTGCTGTATGGTTTCTGCAGTTTTTATCTTCTTAATTTAGGCCTCTGGATTAGTTTCCTTTTTGTGAGGGGGTGTAAGAGAGGTAAGGATTGTTCGCTGAGTCATCCTTAAGATCTGGTGTGAGAGCTTTCTGAAGGCCCAGGGAAAATTTTGGCAGACTAACTCTCCTGCGGAGGTGGCAGGGATGCAGTTCTGTGTCGGAGGCAGTGGAGCCCAGCCAAGGCATGTCAAATCTCAGGTTAATCCTGTCTGGGGAGAGCATGAGATGATTATATTTAAACTAGTGAAGGTAAGTCCCAACTTTAGGTCATATCTTTAGAAAATGGTAGTACTCACTCACCACTGTAGGACTCTGCAGGATGGGGGTGACCTGGGGGAGGGCAGATGGCAAAACATACTTTCCTCTGTGGCCTTAACAAGGTGGCAGTGTCTGTAAATTTTGGCAGGGTCGATATGGAATGAAGTGTTAAACTGGCGTTAATCTACAAGTGAAAACTTCACCCGTATACTCCAAAATGACTGTGTTTCCAGCAGCGTGACATCTAGTTGTGATTACCAATGGGATTTTTCTGGAGGGTGGCTATGGCCCTGGAAGGCACGAGGCATTTCCTAGCAGTGCACTTTTGCTGCTCCCAACAGAAGTCGCACAATTATTTGTTGGGAAGCATTGCAGGACCATATCAGAAGTCTTCCCAGCATTTTATAGAGGAAAACATGACTCAGGAACACAAGCCCCTAGCTGAAGGGAATGCCAAGCTTTAATTATGGCTTTCTTGCTGTGCATAAAAGGTCAATCCCTATGTTATGGAAAGTTGGGAATAAAAATATTCATAAAACCTTAGGAGAAGAGCACCGGGGATGGGGAGAAGAGAGCATATATTTACAGAGCAGGATGTTCCCGGTTGATATGGAATTCAGCTGTGAAAGTGAAATGAGAATATAAAGCACCATCTTGATTGCTTAGGGAGCTTCATTTGTCACATCTACCAGAATTGTTTGAACTATCAGTGTTTCTTCATCAAGCCTGACACTTTACCCTCATATTTACTGTTGTATTGTCTGTCCCCTGTGCTGATATCAATACAAACAAGGATAAAGTACCAATGGATTGTGTGTGCGAAAAGGTGCTTTTCTATGGGATAACTGTAAATATTTACTTGAGCAGTTGAGTCTTTTATATATAAATACAGACACACGTGCACACATATATTAACGTAGAAATATAAAAATAAGTATTTCTTATAGATATATAGAAATACTATATACTACTATGTAGATATAGTCATAGAATAAATACCTAGATCTATGAGCATACAGACCTCTCTATATAGACACATATATAGGATCCCAGGAAAGACGTGGTATGATTTCAGAGCTGCCCTCGGTCGAGGCAGGCAGGCAGGTAGGTCGGCCAGCCGGTAGGCAGG
>NW_008795490.1:4076406-4080704 GCF_000699145.1 Aptenodytes forsteri | reverse complement strand
GCGCCCAGCGCTGGGGGGCAGCGCTGTCCCGCAACCCGCCGCCGCCCGCCCAGGCTCCGCCGCCCGGCAGAAACCTTCCACGCTGGGAAAACACTCGAAGTTTGAGAATGCTAAGGGTGCTCTAAAGGGACCCCTGCAGCTGCAGAGCAGGCGAACGCAGGCCTGGACGGATGCCTTGCAGGCCTCACCCTTTGTTTTTTTTTTCAAATGAGAAATCCTGTTTTCCTTTTGCATCCCTCACGCGCTCGAACCTGTCAGAGGACGGGAGCTCGCTCGCAAGCTCTGGACTGGGCTCTGAGCAGTTAACGTGCTGAACCGTCCTCACAGTCCATTTTTGCAGAGTTATGCCTCTGCCAGAAGATGATGGGACACGTGGAGGCACAGCGGTTGAGTCCCTGAGGCTCCCTAGAAGGCCTGGAGCGTGCGGATTGCATCCGCGCCACAGAAGAGGCAAAGTCAGGGGATCGGTTGCCTCAGGTGGCACAAGTATTGTCTATGTCCAGTTCTCTATAGGAAGTATGTAATAATACAATGATTAATTTTGTGCTTCTGCATACTTCGTCTTTACATTTCTAGCAGCCTAGTGAATGCTGGAGAGAGCCGCTACCTTATGCTGCATTTCAAAGAGCGGTCTATTGCAGGAAGTTGCACATTAAGCTTTCTCATGGAAACACTACTTTTTTCCTCATATGCTGATATTTTTTCTATGACTTCAAAGTAACTTGAAACTTATGGCTGTTCTCTGATTATGTGAAGTGAAGTCTTAGCCAATGTGACAGAAGAAGTATCCCATATAAAGGAAATTCTTGATCACTGAAAGTCCATTCTAAAAAAAGCTAAATATTTACTGAATATTAACATGAACCTTTTAGCTGCCCTGGGGCAAGAGGATAGTAAACAGTGGTAGATACAGTCTAGAAAACTGTATATGGCATCCAGCTTTTTTCTGGCTCTGAGGAGGCTCACATTCTTCAGGAAGCATCTTCTTATTTCTCTCTTTCTTTTTTTTTTTTTTTAATTGCCAGATTAGTAAAGTGACTTATCTGTTTCCATCACTGGATTTTTTTTGTTAGTGACTTTAGTTTGCGTCACTGGGAAATAATAATTTTCTCTTAGCTACTGTTGATGCTTTCTTTCTCTAGAGTTCCCCAGGGAAGCAGATTCCCCCAGCCCCTATCCATGTTACAAAGGACAGCGATTACTTAGGGACTTCATTTGTGTATGTAAAGATTGCTCACGGTGTTAGGGATTGCTGTGATCAAGCCATCTCTGCTGGGATTTCTTACATTGTGATAAACAACGTGTCTTGCGCCTTTCAGTTTATAAATGCAGTTCTTATTCCCATGGGTAAAAATGGTGCTGTGGATGAAGTGCATTTACATGTTTTATTTTCTGATGGAAGAGGTATATATTCCTTGTTTATTTTTAGGGGGTTAGAACCACAAAAATAAATTGTGAATGTTTTCTTTGGTTTACCAATAATGATAATATCTGGTTCCTATATCATGCTGTTGGATAATGTTATTTCCATTTCATACATGGGGAACTGAGGCACAGCAAAGTCAAATGAATTTCTGGAAAACACCCAAGAAGCACATGGCAGAAGCTGGAAAACAATCAAGTATTCTCAGTACTAGTCATCTGCTTTGTGCACAATGGTTCTCCTTCATTAAAACTGGAAGGGTTTTCTTTTCTCAGGGATGAGGAGGTCAAGCATTGTGTGAGAGGCATTTAAACTCTAATTTAGCTCCAACTAGCTGAAAAAAAGAATGTAACAATCTGCATTTTTTGAAACATAAATAACTTTAAATGTTTTACTAAAATGTAATTTCATGTAATGGGGGGAAAGAAGGACCAGAAAATGAAAAGTTAAGGGAAGGGAAGAAGGAAATATCAGTAAAGAAGTGAAATAACTGTTATTTCTATTGCTATATTAACTAACCCGTTCTAAGGGTTTGTAAACTTAGTACAACTAACCTGACAAGGCTTCCTTGGCCTATTGAAAGAACACAAAACTTGGGCTAAAATATATTTTTTAGGTACCTGCAGTTACAGATTCCCATTATTCTTTATTTCCATAGTAAACAGGGAGGTGGCCTGTCCCACCTCTCTCTGCTGTAGGTGGTCCCACAGCTACAATGTGCTGTGAAAGGCGAAGGACCCTATTTACAGGACAGGTGCCATAAAGCACATGCTTATCAGCCATGACTGAATAAAGCTTTTGATCCTGACCAGTCACATTTTTCCTTTGAACCTACAAGCCAGAGAAAGTGCCTTGTGATGTTGAAACTCTTTTTTACAAAACACCAAACCTCCCACTTTGGACATCAGAAAACAGACTTGCTCTGTCGGACTGAAATTAGAAATTCCTCTTCTTCCATCACTTGCTTCTCTGATCTTATGCCAACAGGTCACAGCAAGGGTGGTTGTCATTATGGTACTGATGCATCCCACTTTTCTTGTCCTTCTTCTGTTCTGACTCAAGGGTAGCATATTCCCCAGGACCACTAGCACATCCTTCTTGTAGCCCTGCAAGGATTTTTTGGGGGGATGGCACTCCCTATGATACTTTCCCTAGGGCACACTAGGTTCATACCCATGATAGCTTGGGCCAGGCTAATCTGCCTTTTTGTCTACACAGAGCAGTCATGTACATCATGAGGTGCTTGCTCTGAGCACCCAGTGATCCCCATACCACTGCAGGAGTAGATAGCAAGCTTCCAGCAAATGGAATTTTTAGCTATCTGTGGGCTGATATTTTGGTATGAGCAACCTGACCGAAAGATTAGTAAGAGACTGCAAAGAGATTCATATTATGGTTTAGTCTTACTCTTTTTGAGAAAGAAATGCATCTCCAAAGAAGCACTCACTTTAACGCAACCAAGGTTCAAGATTGCTCTGGGACTACCAGAAAATATTGGTACTTCCGTCTCATGGTCCTTCAGAAAGTGAAAAAATACGCCAATCCTGGTGGGATTCAACAAGCGACTGGTTAATAACTATCACCTTGAAGAACACATGATGTCTGTTCACTGAGAGACTATGAGAAGCTGAAATCTTATTTCCTTCTCATTGCTGTGATTAAAGTTGGGAGGGATCATCTGTTATATTAAGAGCCTCCAGTCCTTTGCTGTAATGGATCATGGGATACAGATTTTGGTAAGTGGAAACTCTCCAGTATTCCAGGAAGTCGCAAGATGATACCCAAACGTGTATGAAACCCTGAAGGCAAGAGGATGCCATTTCTAAAACTATTTCCTTGTGTGGCAGGTCTTATCTCTGCTGTTATGGCCCATGTGTGACACTGGCAAGACTAAAGACAAATATTTTCAAAGGGACTCAGTTTGGGACATAGCTGTTTGGCTGGCTGTGCTCAGGCAACCAGAAAGTGTACTGGTTAATACTGGTGTGCCTTAGAGAGAAAGGGAAGGGAGAGAAGGGCTGCCCTGTGGTCTTGCACACGGGAAACACAGGGTGACATTCATGAGTTACTGATTGGAAAGGTATGTGCTGCTTTCCCAGTCAAATTGAGCTAGAGACCTATTATAGTTAGTTCCGGCGATCACACGAGTTTGCTGGCAATACACTATTATTTAAGAATGTAAAAGAATGGCTGTTCTGGTCATTTTAGGAATAATTTATTCTTTGCAATTTCAGTGTTGCATTTCCTATAAGCCTTTATTTTGACTATAAAAATGTAGTTGGAAAGTTTATTTTAGTCGATTTTTTTAAAAACATCTGTTTTGGGTCTTGAGTTAAAAAAAGTCACAAACCTTTTGTTTTCCGATTATTCAAGCATTATTCACCTCTAATAAAAACCTTCAAATATGTATATATTTTTAACTTATAAATATTTTTGAACAACCACTACTACATGGGAGAAAATCCTCAAGTTCTTTAAGATACAGTTAAGGGAGGGGTGTGAAGGTTTGACAGACTAGCTGTCTGTTAACAGCTTGAATGTGTTTTTTGAAAGTATAAACCGGTGTAAATGAGAGCGTACTTGTTTTTAATCAGTCAGTGTACATACAAAACGCCCAAAACTAGCAGTCTTAACTAAACTAAATCAAAACATTGCAAACAGAGTTGTTAACTTAGGAAGGAGGGTTTTAAACCAGGTTTGATGGGGGAAGAGGGACTGAGGGCTAGAGGTCATAGAGTCATAGAATCATTAAGGTTGGAAAAGACCTCTAAGATCATCGAGTCCAACCGTCGACCCAACACCACCATGCCCACTAAACCATGTCCCTAAGCGCCTCATCTACACGTCTTTTAAATACCTCCAGGGATGGGGACTC
>NW_008795490.1:4046981-4074070 GCF_000699145.1 Aptenodytes forsteri | reverse complement strand
TTCGCCCCCAGCATTGGCATGCCACCCCTAGGCTCATCTCTAGTGAGCCTGGTTTTATCCCCTTCCCCCTTCGAACCTAAGCCCAAGCCCTCTCAATGAGCCCTGCCAATTCATGAGCGATGATCCCCCTGTGAGACAGCTGAACTCCATCTGTCGCCAGCAGGCCCAGTGCCGTGTAACCTCCCCCCTCCCCATGATCAAAAAAGCTAAAATTCCGCTGATGGCACTGAGCCACGTTTCCTGCTCCTTTCAATATTCTTCCCTGCGTAAGAGTAAGAAGGAACTGCGTAAGGTAAGAGAGAAAACCTTGCAAAGGTGGGAGACGTGCCAGGCAGAAGGCTGTAAGGAGGAACTTTGGCATTCCCACTCAGAAGGGAGGCTGCTCAGAGCTTTACTTTGTATGCAGGTGCACTAACCTGTTGAGCCCCAGTGGCATGCAAGAAGGGCTGGAGGTCTATACGCAGTCACAAGGCTGCGTATGGACGGATTGTGCAGAGTGTCATGATAGGAGCGCTCCGATGCTCTCTTTGAAAACAGGCCTTTGAGCTGGTCAAGCATGTCCAAGTCCTACAGCTGTGCCAGGTCAGCCCAAGGACAGAGAGGATGCAAGCATCGTTTAAAGCCTTTTCTCCCTGTCTCAGCTTCCAGTACAGCACTATTTAGTCAGACCAAAGAATCTACTGGATTTCATCCAGACTTCCCTTGTTCTTAGGGCTGGATTTACTAGACTTTAAATGACAATGAAATGTGAACTGATTTTGTTGATCTGGCTGCTCTTTAGGTCTCAGATCGCTTTGTCAGTTTCTACTCCCATAACAAGCAGCCTTTTCCAAAAATGATACAACCGCAGATCTGGCAAGCCAGGATGCTGCTAAAAACAGAGCATGTAGATGAGTTAGATCCCAGGATGGCCAAACTGCTGGCTTATGGTCTGAGCTAAAGATCCAGCTGTGGAGAGTTGTGGTATTCTTGCATTAATATTGGTAACTCTGGCTGATGGTCGTTTATATGCTCAGACCCTTGCATCCAGAATCTTTCCTAGAGCAGCCTTTGCTATGTGAACTGTTAAAGAGCTTGGCGAGCTAGCAGCACAGCCTGAATGTGTTCTGGCCCCCTCTTCTGAGCTAGCTTTACCAGGGAGCAACCGGAGTAATAACTCCAGTCATATGGGGCATATGGAGTGGGATATGTACATGTGATGGTGTGTGAAGGCAGTGACCAATTGACTGGAAGAAGACATGCGAAAAAGATTAATGATATGAACAATGTGAGCTGGGGTGACAGTTCTTTTCTGAGCACACTGTGAGTGTCCTGCAAGAGTGTCTGAGCATTCGTAAGCTGTTTACATCTTCTCTCCCCTCCAACCAGCCTGCTAACCTGTTGAGAGCACAGAGACCATGTTACAAAGGTGGCTCCTGGGAATACTTGAGTTTGGGAAAAAATCTCTGAATTCCCCTTCTCAGCCAGACTTTTCCAAACCTAGTATCTGCTTTTTTTCTCCTTAATGTTCTTTTTTTTCAGTACTGGTATGGTCCGAAACTATGCAAAGGAAAGTTGCTCATTTGAATACAAAAAAATTAAGAGTGCTCTGATATTCACAGAATGAATTATGGCCTTTGCAGAGTTTGAGACATTAGTTAGAAGTCAGGGGTTTGCAGGAAATTGGCCTGCTATGGAGTGCAAAAAGCTTACCTGTGTTGGTTTTTTTTTCCAAGCAATGGATACTTCTTAGCATCTATTAAAAGGGATAAAATAGAAGGGAAGCAGCACAGGTTACAGTGAGACTTTTTTTTCTTTTATCAACATGTGAAATGGTGCCTTGGTAGAGGAGTCAAAGGCTGTAACAGTTTCTTTGACAGAGTTTTATCAGTGCAACTTGTTCATGGTCACCAGTAGCCTGCTGTTTCTAGTCTAAGAACTCATGTCCACATGCGCCTATCTATTGAGCAGATTCTGAGCAGGCAAATAATATTCTAGAGCGTACATAATTTGTATAGAACTGGGGAGGGTGTTTACAAAATGGAGAGGAACTAGGGATAGAAGAAGGTTTGTCTTCAGCAGGATTTTCTGGAAAACAGAAAGCTGAAGGTGCCAGAGGAAAGAGATGACCCAAAACAGCCTCCCCTTGTTCTGTGGGAGGGTGGGAATGCTGGCTGCCACTGGTGTGCAGTCACGGAGAGCCCCTCAGGGGTCTGCATCTGGGACCCTCTGCTGTTAGAGGCTGTGGACGCACGGTACCAGCAGGCAGTAACTGTTCTGAAGTTGGAGGGACATGACTGATCAGTGACATTTTCCCACAAGATAGATCAGCAATGGATTTGACTCTTGTCCTTTTCCTTTTGATGCTTTGATCGCTCTACTAATTCGTACAATGAAGGTTAATATGTTTCTCTTTTCTATTAGTTTATTTCTAGTTTTGAGATCCTTAAGCCAGTATTATCTGCTTGCAGTGCACAGTAGAAAAAGTAGGAAAAACCCTAGTGGAAAGGTGGTTTTGAGTTGGTGGTCAGGAGATTTTCTGGGTTCTGAAATGATTCGGTTCATGGTTTTGACCATGAGTACTGCAGCATGTGGAAAAAAGATGGTTTTTTTGCATAGCAGCAACAACAGTCATAATGTAGTGATGTTATCTGGAGGTATCATGTTCAGCTGGAGGGCAGCTGGGAAATCTGCTGGGCAAACACCCTGCCAGAAAAAAAAAAAAAAAAAAATCCCTGCTTTCAGAAGTTTCCAGTCCAAGTAGCTAAGACAGAAAAGAAGGCAGTCATTGAAGTACCTTGAGATCACTGTGTGTAGGAGGAGGAAGATAGTTTGCTTAAGCTATATACCTATCTCTTAGATGGCTAGAATAATATAGAACCTACAGGCAAGTATAAATCTGTCCCTTCCATGTTTATGGGGCCTCTCCATGACCTAAGAATAATTTTCCATCAAAATAGACTGCACCAGGGTGAGCATCCAATTACAACACCTGTGGTGCAAAAGCTTGTAAAAGCAACATTTCCTCATTCAGTTAGCACTGGATGTGGCTGATGGCAAATTAAGTGATGAGGAACCTCTACGGCCAAGGAAAAGGAAAGGGTCCTCTATAGGAACATTTTCTGTATGGGAAAGAAAGGGCAAGTATAAAGCTGGGTTGCTGCAACAGAAACACTATTGTATGTATTGTTTTCTCTTGTATTTACCAGGAGTTGTCCAGAATATGAAATGATGGAATTGTGTGGGCTCCAAAGCTATGTACAAAATTTCAGCAGAAGGCTAAGACTTATTTTGTTGGTTTTTTTGTAAAAGTAAGGTTGCTTTCCCATTCATTGTCACATGCTGGTGTGTATTTTACAGTTCTTGTCTGCTTTTACATTGGCTTGGGGTGAAGTGTTGGGGTGGGGGTCAGCAATCCACCATTGCTGGGACGCTGGCTCTGGTTTTCATGCACCAGCAGAGCACTGTTCATAATCTTCTTCCCCAGCTCCCTCCCCCTCAGCACAGAGAGATGTGAAAGTCTTCCAGACAATAGCTTCTGTATTCTGTAAACACACCAGAGGTCATAAAAATATACAGTGCTAACATTAGTTCCTGCTTTTCAGCCTCTGCTACTTCCATTTGACCCTGTATGATTGCGTAAAAAGGTGAATAGTCATCTTCAGGCTTAACAGTGAGAAAAAGTGAGTTTAGTCACTTCTGTAATAGGAGAAACCTTTTCTCAGTAGGTGATACTGGCTTCGGGGAGTTTTGTTTGCTTTTTACATTTCTCTGTCCTGCCAGCACTGAGGCCAATCATAATAGGCTTCTGCCCAGAGTTTTATTTGAGTGGTCAGAAAAGTCTGCAGTTACCTGAGATTAGATACAGTTGTTTTACCCCTTGGTTGAAGTTTGCATACAGTGCTGTCTGGGGTCATTCACTTGACTGCATAAGTGACAAATGTAGGAAGAACGGGACATTTTGCAGAGTATAAATGTTTAATGGCACAGGCCTGCCCTCTCCCAATCTGATAGGATAAATAGGTTTTATTCTGTGAAAGTAATGAAAGGAATTTGTGCTCTCTTTAAAATATTTGATGAGCTCTTCAGAGGGAGGCATTAAGTAGCATGTCAATAAATTGGAACCAGGCCTATAAAACTTAGCTTTGGTTTTCTCTGGCATTTACTGATTTTCAGGCTTTGTGCATGTCTCCCTCAAGCCTGGCAAGGCAGTGAGGACATCTGTTTCTGTGAACAAGCAGAATGTGCTTGGCCTGTGAGCAGAAGGTGTGTTTCAGGCTACGGTATCATGTTTTTGCTCTAACAGCTTCCAGGAAACATAACTTCTGTGTGTTTAAGGTTAGTGGTAAACAATGTGAAAATATGGAAAGCAGCAATTCCTGCTGTTAAGTTCTTAAGTTTCCCTTCCCCCCCCCCCCACTCCCTAAGTTAGAAGTGTCTTATCTAACCTCTTTGAGAACAAGCAATGTGAAGGTGCCAACTTGTCCTAACCTATTTAAAAGGATTCAGAGATCTATAACCTCACTGGAAGCTGATGTGTCAAAGTGGGCTGTTGGAAAGAGCCGCACCTAAAATTGGCAATTAACATTTCAAACCCTTGATTTCAGTGTCTTTTGTTTGGAAACGTATGATCTGACATCTGCTGTTTTATTTAGGATTGCAGGGTTTGCCTTTTTTTGTCTTGTTTCCTCTGTGCGTCTGTGAGAGCGCCATCCTGGCCCCATTGCAGTCAACAGTAAAGCACTCATTTGATGTCAGTAAGAGCAGGATTGGACTCCTGGTGCTCTGTTGCTTGCTTGCAGTGCACAGCAGGCTCCTCAGATTTTTAAGGGGTTCATCCAACTAGGATAAATCCCAAAAAATGATGGACTTGGGGACCCCCTGCCTCAGCTCAGTAACTGGAGTCTCAGAGCCCTAGCTTAGGAAGAGGCTAGTCCCCAGAGCTGCAGCCTGGGGTGATGGCTGTGGGACTGCAGCCAGGGCCTGGGCCAGGGCAGGGAGGCCACCTCTGGTGCCCCTCCTTCTTGCATAGAGCTGGGGGACCTGGGGCTCTCCAGAACGTGCAGGAAGGTGAGGTTGTGACCGTCCAGCCTGCTGCACTACTGGAGCTGGTGCCACTATGGGCAATAATGTCATATTGTACGAGCACTTCTGCAGGCAAACAGGGCCATTCTCCCCCGTCTGGTGGATTCCCCTGCTCCTCTACAGTCATGGAGAAGGAATGGCTTAGCTTAGACTGTCTTAACCCTTGCAAGATCTCATCCCTCTCATTTGGCTCAGGTACATCTTTTACATGTGTCTTGCACTCTTCCTGGTCCTGCTCTGTACTTCTGGCTTCCTGGCTGATGTGAAATCCAGACCATTACACACTGCTGTCATTATTTAGAGATGCAACTCCCCATCCCCTTAAAATTCTTTTAATGCTTTAGTTTTGCACTAAAAGCAATAATAGCTTAGAAAGAAAAACAATAAAAGTGTACTTCACATAATCCAAACTTCAGCTCCCCTGATCGTTGGCTCCACTTTCCCGGCTTGTGATGTCAACAGAAGTCTTGAAGATTAAGGACACATATCAAATTTCACTGGCTGGCTTAAAGTTACCCTACTGGGAAATGTTGCAGACCCTTTTTCCCTCTGCCAAGTAAAATCTTAAGAAGTTTAATGAATAAAAAATTCTGAAGAAAGTCAAGGCTTCTGCTGAAATGAAAGGGATGGGGGCCTCCTGAGCAGGGTGTAGTGTACAGCCGCCTTCTGGCCAGGATTCGTTTGCATGTTGCCTGCCATCACTATTCATTGCCACAGCTGCCACTCCCCACTGCATAATCTAGACTTGGACTTCATCTGCTCTGGTTACCTGCCCAGCTACTCCAGATTTGCACTTTCTCCAAACACTGGGACGTCCTCAAGAGTTTCTCTTCTCTTTTCTGTCTCCTCCCCAGGCCATCAAACAAGAACATCCACATTGCTACTGTGGGTCCCCTTGGGCACCCATGAGCTTTAGTGTTTTGAAATGATGGGGGTGGGCGGGGAACTGGGTTTCTTTGGAAATGAAATAAGCCTAAATTTTGGAAGACCTATAAATGATATTGTGATTAAGCTTAATGTAGAATGGAAGCAGTGGTGTGGGGTTTTTTTCCTAGAATGTATTTATATACATCCAACACAAGCAGCACTTAATTTGTTTTTAAGGAAATTGTACTGTTGTCAAAAGAGAAACTTTCCCTGGAGCCCTTCTAACGCAGTGAAAACCAGACCCAACCTTGCTCTCGTCCCCACTCAGCCACACTGCAGTAAGCAAGCGAGAAAGCTCAGTGTGTGCGTGTGTTTTGACAGTGGCACCAAATTTTATACCTCTGCTGTGCAGTTACTGCTACTCCCACATGCTGCCTGTAATCTGCTTACTCCCATACTCTAGGATAAAAATCATGCCTTTTTGGGATGTAAGACACACACCAGGAAGGACTCGTTTCAAGAGTGATCGCGATAGGGGCCCAGGGAGCAGAGGGTCCAGTTTCTGGGATGGCTCCTGCTTCCCCTGTCTGAGCACACACTGGCTGACGCTAATGGAGGGGGCAGAGCCCTTCTAATTCCGTGTTGTATTTGCATTAGATAAGGCAGTAATTTCTGACTTAACCTTTTCATGGGAGCAAACTTTCACTTCATTAACACTGGCGTCATTAGCGGGATGGGGTAATTCACCATGTGATCCAGACCTGGCTGCGACCTGCGTGGAGCCATCCAGTGGCAGTGCTAATTAGTACCTTAGTGCCACTTGAACACTTCTCCACTGTCACTTTGGCTGAGACCACAACTAATTTAGCGTGAATCACTAAGCAGCCATTGCCTGGTAACTAATTTTGGCCTGTAACTGCTTCGGCAAGACCTCCAACCCTGCCACCGAGGATAAATGACATCCTGTTGTTATCTGTCCTCTGGGCAGCTGCTAAATTCCCACAGCAGCTCCAGTTTGCCGTCTCTGCTGAAGGATCGCGCTCCAGACATTGCAACATGTCCCTGACATGAACGTGAATAACAAGTGTGATTAGGGGCTGACCAGGGAGAGACTCATCAGGCCCCAGTGGCAGAAGCTCAAGCTGGACCCTGAAAATATTTCTTCCTTTTTGGTCTAGTTTTTGGATCAAGGGGGAGGGAAGGGGGAAGCAGGAGTGCTGAGGCAGGGCTAACAGCTTTCTCCTTTTGTCCCAGGAGACACAGCCTGACACTTTTATACGTTTAATTCTGCCTCTGATTACTTGGTGTGGCTGTGCAACACAACTACATGCATGGCACTGTGAGGAGCTGCAGGAGAAATACCTATGGTGAAGGATTGTTTGGGATCGCAGAGGAGGAAAGTAGTGTGTTTTGGCAGGGGTGCAGATAGGGTTTACCCAGGAGATGTAAGAAAGCTAATTTAAGCTTTCTGATTAGATGGATTTTGTAGTTGGGCAAGGCCTTGGAGTTAGTGGTGTTAAGTGAGCTATTACCTACAATGAGAAAATATCTTCTTGCCAGGTGTCCAGAATATTAATTTCCCTTGTGTTGTTAAATTATGGTTTGGTGTCTATCCTCAAGGGTTTTTTAGCTATTTTCCTAATGCCTACTGTATTAGATACTTGAGGCAGCCCCTGTTGCCTCGAGAACAGGCCCCGTGTGACTGGAGTGAGCTTCAGTGCGTGCACACACATCCTGAGAGCATGTCCTGACTGCTGGTGTTTCACTGAAACCTGCCACCAGGTTCATCTCTACCTGCTGCTGTTGACAACGGCTAAGCAAAATGCTGTCTACATTAAACTTTTGGGGAACACAACAGGAAGAATAATGAGAAACTTTTTATTGGAAAAAAGCAAACAAACATAACACCAAAACCCCCCAAACTCCCAAAAAAACCCAAACTCAGTGTTAGTACAGAAGTAAAAATTGCTCATCCAGCTCTGATTCTTAAACCTAGTTGCTGTAACAAGTGGTCCCAATAATGCAATATTCAGAATGCCTGCTTCTGTAATTTTGTACTGAGGATGTATTCTCTGTGTTGGTTGTTTTCTGGTGTTTTTTTTTTTCTTTCTCAGATGTTTAGCTTGCATTTCCCCATGAGAAATCAACCCTTTTCCAGTGGAAGCTTCAGAATTGCAGTAGGCAATACAGTAATGTCAAGGGAGGAAAATTAAGCAACTGGTTTAAGATTGAAATTCATAGTATCTTTTACAAACAGATTATCATGTAAAGATCTCCACACAGTTCAAATAGGGCTAAACAAATGTATTTACAGGCTGGATATCTAGCATTCAAGCTGTCAGGTTTCAGCTATGGGACTGGGTTTTACCCTGAGGTAGAAGTTTATCTACTGGTAAAATAAGATGTGCCGGTGGAGCCTCTGCAGTGAAGCAGAAAATCAAAGGCCCTGACCATTTGCAGTCAGTAAAACTTACATGGCCCTGTTTATAAGGGGCTTATTCTGTGGTTCTGGACATATTTCAGTTTGTGTTTATGCCTGACCTTCTTAAAATATTTTTTTTCCTGGTTTCTGTACTTCACTGAAGTTGTGCTCTGCCCTTTGTTTTACAGACCATCACCATATAACATTTAACAATTCCAAATTGATTAAGTTTAGTGAAGGATGAAGTGATCCCTATTTGTGTGTGTTTTTCTGAAGTACTGCTGACAAAAGCTATGTAAATGTAACACATGACTACTGTTTATGGTAGATTAAGCTTGTTCAGCGTTTGTCAGTAATGTACCCAGTTTGCAATTAAAATAAAAGGATTTTGTGGTGGGGTTGTTTTTGTGATTTGGGTTAATAATTAACCTAACCTGACAAAAACTGTCTGGCAAAAATACCTAGACTGGACAGATATGTGGCAGAAGGCTCCTCAGCGGGAAGAAGGTGACCTTTGGAAGCGAACAGCAAAACTAGTATGTTAACTCTGCGGAGACTCAGAAGCAGTCTAGCTAGATTTTTTTTTCCCAACAGCAAAATATTGTTTAAACCGTCTCTTTTTCTGTTGTTCCTGTCAGCAGTATGGTCGCATTTGCCTGCCCCTCCAAGAACATAGCTCTGTGTGGTAGCACCCAAGCGAAACTATGCTATGCAAGCTGTTGTGCCAAATCAGGAAATTTTAGAGAATTTGTGGTCCCTGGGGAGAAAGCTCTATAAAGGCTTTGACCCGTGGAACCATGACAAAGCTGCTGTGTTTCTGGGCTAATTTCACTTCTGTTTTACCTTTGTAGTTTACTTTTAATAGAGGTAACCTCCCTATGAGAAAGGCAAACTACGGTGGTCAGTGTCTAGCAGTCTTGTAAGGGCAAACTAAGAGGGAAACCAGTTTGGATCTTTAAGCTACAATGTGAGTGGAAAAGAAAGGAGGGTGCTCTGACCGATGGCACACCAATTGAGGGGAAAGGCAACGTGTGGCGTGATGTCTTGGATTTTCTGGCGTCTAACAAATTCTCCTTGACCTGCCCCTGCGTGTTGCCTTTTTGTATTTAAAAATTTAAAAAAAGAAAAAGCTTATGTTCTTCATTATCAAGGGCAGTGGAAAATCTGCAAAAATTCAGGACTAGAAAAACAAAGCAGATGAAGGCAGTGGGTGGTCTGTGTTCACTGCAACATCTCAAGTGTCTGGACACTGAATTTGTTGTAATCACTTTCACTTTATAAGCATATATCTGGGTGGGAAGGGAGTGGGGGAAAGAGAAAAGTAACAAATGTTATTTACCGAGACAATATGTTCCTACCAGTACTGATTTTAAAAAAGAAAGTAAAGATGTTTCCGGAAAGGAAACATGAAACAGTGTATTGTTAAGAATCACATTGTTTATATTTTTGTATCACAGCCCAGCTTCAGTTCTTTTGTGTCACTGAATTTAATTTCACTTTTAATCTTGCTTTTGTTTCTTACTTAAATGAAGCTCATATGTTAAATACTTCTGGTTGCTTTAAAAAATGCTGTTCAATTGTAGGTCCTAAACCCATGGATATTTCATCTCCTTGTTGGCTAGAAGAGGCAGACTTTCTTTGCCTTTATTTTTTGGGGAAATGCCTCCATTGCTGTGCATTTGCCAGTAGCAAAGGAGGCTTTTCAGATGCAGAGTGGCCAGGTAGGTGCAGCCCTACACCAGTGGGCAAAGCTTCTCATGTTACTGGGTGGATGTGCCACAGAAGCAAAAGAAAACTGATTTTAATTTTTTTTTTTCTTTTTAAAGACGACCAATACAACTCTTTTTTCAAAGAAGACTTGAGAAAGCCATTTTGTATTTAGTGTGTATCTCTGTCCAAGGCTGCCTTCACTTTCCCTGCATAGCAAATATAGTACCGAGGTCACTTTCCTGTGCCAGGGATGGATGTCCTCTCACGGGGTCACTGAGGAGTTCCCTCCCTTCTGCCCATGAGTACCAGGCTCTGTGCAAGATTATCTGAACAGGCTTTTAACAAACATTCAGATTTTAATCTGATCCTCAGCCTGTGAGCCTCTGTGCCTGCTCCTGAGCTCCTGAGTCCGGGTGCATGTGCTGGACACCTCTCCCTGCAGTGACAGGGCAAGGCCTGGTGGATACCCTCCCTCCTCCTCCTCCATGGGGAAACCCCCTCACTCTGCAGGCTGTGGGGCCAGCACGGTATTTTCACGTCATATAAACGGTCTGCGGTGACAAGGAGGTAAAGTCCCACAGTGTACAGTTTCTACATAGCCTGAGGGTATTGGGGCAAAGTCTACTGTACAAACTCCTCAGTGGGTAATACCATGCTTGTAGATATAATTCCACATTTGCAAACACCTGCTGTACTATATCACCCTCTACATTATTGTTATGGCCTTTTATGGAGCTTTCTCAATGAGCTATTTCTTACTTTTCAGTTGCTAGCACAGCAAGCAGGACTGTGAAGGTGAAATTGTGATAAAAGTATTTTTGATCTAAGGTACTGGGAGTAGTGCTCTGTATTGCTGATAGCTGAATCTGACTGCTTTGCAAAAAGTCATGCTGTGGGAAGTTCCTCAGATAATGTAACTTTGTTTCCTGTTTCTTCCAAAGCAAGAGCCAGGATTATTTTTTTTATGTCTGCATCCTCTGTACTGCTCTTTCCTTTGGCTTACTGGATAAAGCTGAACTAAAGAGGCAAATCTGACTCTGCTTCATGGATGGGTGAGATCTGTAGCAACTCTGACCTAATAGAGAAGCCAATTCCATTACTAAGTTGCCTCCTGAGATTGTTTTGTTCCTCACTACTGTGTCCCACCCCAGAGCTGATATAATTCAACTCTCAGGCACTTTCGCACACGTTCTTGTTTTGTTGGGGTTTTTTTTGTTTGTTTGGTTGTTTTTTTTAATAATAAAAAACCACTTACCCCAGAGCTGATATAATTCAACTCTCAGGCACTTTCGCACACGTTCTTGTTTTGTTGGGGGTTTTTTTGTTTGTTTGTTTGTTTTTTTTAATAATAATAAAACCACTTTGGTACACACCATGGTGCAAGGCAACTTGCAGAAATATGCAGTGTGCTGTCCCTGAGGCTGAGTAATCCTCCCCAGTTGATGCAAGCCCATCAGTAGCAAAGGTTGAGTCCCAGTTTTGAGACCATCTCCCTTAGGGGTTGCAGAAGATGCAGAAGCAGCTTCCAATTGCTTTGCACTACCTTGTGCACGTGCAAGGATGCGCCTACAGCCCATGTCCTTGCACATGTGCAGCAGCAGCATTAATCCTGCTGCTTCTGAGCAAGCTCTTTGCAAGTGCAAGAGGAGACATTTTCTGCCCGGAGAGCAGCTCACCTTCTCCTCTGGGGAAAACGTGGTGGGTGAGGTAGGAACAATCCATATTCTGGATGTAGGACAAAGGCTGTTATTCCTCGATAAAAGTAAATTTAATTTTAAATGTACATTTCCTTCCTTGTAAAGGTTAAATGCCTCTTACATGTTATTGATATCACACAGGATTTCAAGATTCAAATGCTTTTAAACTGTTGTGCAAGTGAATTATGCACTGTACTTTACACCATGTATTATATAACAGCTAATTCAAGGTGTCCCAGAATTTCTCAGGATCACACAAATGGATGTGAGGCCTTGTATATAAATCTCCTTACACCAGGTACAGAGGGTTGTTTGCAGAGGGTTGTTTGTTTTTCGTTTTTTTTTTTTTTTAATCTAGTAGAGGATCTGCCCTTTTTATATTATACTGTTGCATGCAGCTTGTGTTAAGTGTACCTTCTTCAGTTTCATTAAGGCATCCTTCCTTGCATAATTTATATCAGTATTCAGCCCTCTACATTACCAAAATCATGCAAAAGAACCTTAAGATGAATGAAGACCAAAGAAAGACTGTTTTTGCTAGACTGTACACCTTTTCCTGCTTTGCATGTTACCACTGATTATAACAAATTCAGGTGGACTCAAATTCATATGGAGTCTAAGTGCCAAAATTGTGGATTTAATTGTAAGGTATATCTCTACAATTTATAGTAGAAGTTTAGTTAATTGTAGAATTAAATGACTTTGTTTTCCACTGCTCTGGGTCTCTATTGAATTTGGCACAAGTTCAAACGGCCTTGTAGCATCCAGCCTTTGCTGGATCATAAAGCAAAGACCCTCCCTAGGAACACAAATGGAATTTCTTTCCACCACTACAGTGAGATTAATGACTGTTAGTAGGGTTTTTTCTCCCCCTTTGTCCTGTAAATCTGAGCTCTATTCGACTAAACTGCCTTTTAAAGAAAACAAACTAAAACTCAGGCTGCCTAAGTTCTCCTGAGGCACCATTCAAGGGGTAGTATTTTGTTCATCCCACAAACCTTTCATAACACTGTGGATTTTGGGCAGGAGATGTATGCAGGATCAGGCATGCTGGCAGAGGCTACTGGGGTTTGCAGTTGTAGGAGAAAGGGGCCACACATCAGCTGATGCTGCTGATGTGGTGATGGATTAGCGAACAGAGAAAGGTTTGCATTGTGCTAAAAATGGAAGGATTAGCAGCTGCCCTTGTCGAGTCAGGGAGAGGGAGGAGGATGAAGAGGACAGCAACGTGCTGTGGCACTGGTCTGTTCTAAATTCACTGCCAGCATCCTTCTTTACTGCTAATCTCCTTCCCCTTTCTTCAATGAGAAAAAATACTTTTGGAGACCTTCCTTCGTATCAGAGAAGGAGAACTATTATTTTTATTCCTTCCCCTTTGCTTATGCTTTTCTATTATTACTGTGCTGATTGCATTTTTAACTTTTCAAATATTTTTAATCCAAAGTAATTTCCAGATAGGAAAGAGTTAGAGGTGCTATCTTAACTGCAATGGCAGATCCCAGCCTGAAGTAACAACCAGAGATGTTTGTGCATATGGATTTATTAAATGCTTCGGCTGTGTGGCTGGACAGCATGTCCTTATTGAGATCCGTTCCTGTGATGTGAGGTTTGAGTTTGGATCCACCTCTAAAATTAATAAGCCATGGTGTTTTCTTTTCATCTCCTCAAAAAAGAATAAATTGGTTGCTTATGTTGATTTTTAGCACTTAGTTTCTTAGGGCCCCTGTTTCACTCTTTTGATATAGTTCAGCAATTGAGACCCTTATGTTTGGCACAAGCCCTGTTTCAGTAATGCCAACAGTTCGCATCATTGCTGATGGACTCTGGTGAGAGCCAAGAAGCTTGCTCAGAAGCTTGCTGCCTCTTGCTGCCTGCTCTCCCCTCTGCTGGGGGCTGCCACCTCCAGAGGCTCGTCAGGAGGGAAGGTGTTTCCATATCTGCTGATGGCCGTGTCGGAAAGGGCTGGAGTCGAACCTTAAGTCACTTCTGAGTATGGCTCTGAGTTCACTTACTGGGATGAAAATGGGAGCAGCTGTGTTACCATGCAAATCCCACCTGCTAGCTCTGCCACCGGCCTGCAGCCGCCAAGCAGGTGGTGGGGTACGCATCGTGGCACGTGCTCCCCAAACCTGATGCAGCTCCTGCAGCTGTGCTTAGGCACTTTGCTGAATTAGGCTGCTGCCCCTTCAAGGTCCCCCAACACTTTTAAATGCCATTTGGCCAAATGAAATTGTATTCCTCAAGGAAATGGATTTGCATCAGCCAGATACCTTTGATCTTAGCAGAGAACTCAGTCTAAAAGTTGGAGGCGAGTGAAACCCCCCTTTTCAGAGTTGCATTGCAATCAGTGAAGCTTCTCCCTGATGGATGAATCTAGAGGTAAGGATTCATCTGTAGAAAAAGAGGAATAAAACAGGAGGCTTAAATTACCTGACTGTCAGGTGGTGAGACAATGCAGTGGCTGGAGCACATGCAGGGCTCATCATTTCTAACCACTGCAACTCCCCACTAGGTCAGCTGCACGTGTAGCGTTTGTGGGGGCAGCAGCTTTTTACACAACCCAGAACTTCTACTATGGGCAGCAAAATTGGGCTCATACTAATACAGGATAATGATTTGTGGTATTTTTAAATACCTGCAACTCCCCACTAGGTCAGCTGCACGTGTAGCGTTTGTGGGGGCAGCAGCTTTTTACACAACCCAGAACTTCTACTATGGGCAGCAAAATTGGGCTCATACTAATACAGGATAATGATTTGTGGTATTTTTTAAATACCTGCAAAGAGCTTTGTGGATTAATATTGGTATTTTAGATCTAATTATAGATAGCTTTTAACAAAGAAAAACCACGAGATTACTAAAATGTGTCGTAGTATGGTACAGCAGGACAAATTGTTCTGGACCACTACTTTCCATTAGCCAGTGTGCAACATCTCTTGGCATTTCAGATTTCTTTTAATTTAAGGAAAAATACAAGCCCAAACTTAAAGCCCAAATTCTGAAAATGGAGCACTTAAATAAAAAGCTCTGTTCCGTGAATTTCTTTTGTCCTATATGGGTTAAGCTCCTGTGAGCTCTTCAGAAAACAGGGTGATTTCCTTCAATGTCTCACTATGAATTAAATGCTTAATTTGGGTTTACCCATTTGAAAAACATTGTCTCTGTAAGACAGTTTGTTCATGTGAAGAACTTTGTTTAACATGATGGTCAAAGAAAGTAAAAGAAGCCTTTTGAAAATAGCTTGATTTAAAAAAAGAATTGCAGAGGAGAATTAACAAACATAAATGCTGTTTAAAACAGATGATCCTTCTTGTTTGGGAGCAGACCAGTCTCCTCGCAGTGCCTGGGGGTGCTCACCATGTGGGGTCTCCTCAGCCACGTCTCTTCTGAACAAGGACAAAGAAACATTTGAAGGCAAGAGGACTCCTGCTCACTTGTCAGAATCATGATTTGCTACATTACATTATACATGTCACATAATAATCCAGAATATTTGGGATCTCCACCTGAAAGGAGAGGAAGAGGCATTGCATGTACATGCAGGAGCACTGCTTAGGGAAAATGATGAGAAGAACTTGCCAAGTGAGAAAGCATTTCACCATTTGTCCTCTCAGAAAGTTGCTTGGGAAGTTAGGACAGAAGGAGGCTAGGAAGAATTTGGCTACGGCTTACTTCCAGGTTTTTCTTCTTCTCCTTCAGGGAAACAAATCTATTTTAAAAGCAGAAGTTGGAAAGAAGGGAGGAGTTCATTCAATGTCATGTCTTATCTTGCTGTCTTTAGACTGTAAGAATGAGTTTTTCCCCATCTTAAAGCATTATTGTTGCACGAGGCTTTCATTGTGATGGGCACCTGTCATAGCTGTAAAGGGCATACCTCAGGGATAAGTGAAATTAATACTGCAAAACCACCAAATCTTGCAGACTTGGAAGGGATCTATGATACTCCCTAGTTCAACCTCTCATGCAAAGACTAGATCGTGCTACTACACCATGTCAGCTGAAGCTACTTCTGGCCAAGTCTTGGACACCTCCTGCGTGGAGATTGCACAGTTGCTTTGGGTGTCTGTGCTGGGCTTCCACACCTTCCTTGAGAGGAAAGTAAGGAACTTCTTCAACACTTCTTCTCATAGCAAACATGCACCCGATGTACAAGTATATGCCAGTAGCCTTCATCTGCAGAGAGACAAGGGAATGGAGGAGAAGATGACCTTTTTTTTCTAAATCCCTAAAAACACAAGAAGGTTTTGTAGCCTCAGCAAAAGGGAGAAGGTTATTTGGAAAACTTATTAACCTGTTCTCATTGGAATATTTATACCATGTACTTGAAAACGTAACTTATTTACATGGATAATATTACTGTGTTAGTTAAATGTGTGAGGGCAAAGAACATATCTAGAGTGTGAGTTTTTTGACATACTGTTGAAGAATCGGATGGCTCTTATTGGAGACAAAGAATAAAACTCACTCTCACCCATATTAGATAAATACACCATCGAGACCAAAGTCCATGGAGCTTGTTGAGGTACTTGGATGGATATGAAGTTAGGGCTACAAGACTCTGTGTTCAATGATTCATTTAAATTAATACACTTAGAAACCAAAAACAAAGTCAGATGTTGTGATTTCCTCAGAGAGAGGGGGCAATGACTGAGATCCTGAAAAAGTATCCAGAGTCCTTATTACATCCTGATATATGTGATTTCCAGGATTGTGACTTAAAGAATAAATTTGACAGAAGAACAACAAAAAAAAAAGTCTTCTAGCTCATGGTCAGTAATCTGAGTTGTTTGGGAGATGGACGTGAGCCAACAGAAGTCTTTCCAGGAGTTACCCATGGGATCTCAAATTCATTCCTTCCTCTGTTACAGCTCAAGCTGTTGTATAAAGTACTCCTGCTTTTTCTTTTTTTTTGTTTTTAAAGGCCCACGCAGGCTGAGAGGCTGAAAGTGTGAGATATTTGGCGTCCCTACTTCTCTTTCAAGGTCCAATACGTTTCTTTCTCCCCCTGGAGAAATAGCAAAAGAAAGAAGCACTTCAGTGTATGCTCCTGATTTGCGCAAGCTCCTCTGCATGCTCTGACAGACCAGGCTGTGGGAGCAGCTGTTGCCAGCCTGCATGCAGATGGCTGCATCCAGCCGGTGTCTGAGTACGCTTATGCTAAGATTAATCACTTTCTAATGTTAATCACTTTCTACCCCTTTAAAACCCCATGTTGAATAGCAGTGAATCCTGCTTCCCCAACAACTGATGGAAGGTCTTTCATGCATGGGCCCAAGGTGGCCTTCAGATGGGCTGGTAGAACATTGATGTGGTTTGTCTAGGGCAGGCAGGGCCCTGGACACCTGAGTACTTGTGGTCCTTTGCCAACTGTGTCTCTTGCGCTTGTTTTGGCTACCAGTGCCTCTCACACAGCTCAGGTGCCTATGCTGCACTGCTGAATATGCTCATGACATCTTGCATTTCTGCTGACTTCAATGCAAAGCTGGCCTTTTAGCAAGTGCAGTAAAAGGCTATGTTAAAGTTGAAATAAAATTTAGATGTTATGTCCTGTATTATTTTAAGAAGAGTTTGAATTATTTTGACACAGCCTGAGACATACCTGCTACAAGGAATGCTGAAGATTTGCTGATGACATTTTTTAAGTCCTCACAGTCGCCTGAGAAAATGTTTAACATCTCTGTGTTTTACAAGGTTTGGATATGATCTTTTTGAAGAATTGTACTTATGCACAGCCCAGGCACCAAACCTGCTGGGATTTTATGACATTTTCTTTTACCTTCAGAACTATAATTTTGAACAACCTTCTTCAGTAGATTGATAGCAACAAATGAAATTTTCAGCAATGGATCTCAATTCCTTCTTCTGCATACAGGTGGTATCTGTTAAGATTGTTAGAACATTATGAGTGCAAAAGGCCAATTTCTTTGTCAGGAAACAACATTTCCTGAATAATTTATAGCTAAACACTTCTCATAGCTGAATAAAGTATTAATACATGTATGAATCCTCAGTTTAGTTTCAGTGATAGTGAGTCACTTCCCTTGTTTGTGTCGATCATTCAACAGCAAAAGAGAAGAAGATATCTAACTGTGTGAAGTTTCCAATTTTTATTAAATGGACTTCTGGTTGTCAGTGCTCCTTCAACATTAACACTGGAAGTGACTCCCCTCTCATGCCAGTCTTGCAGAGTTTTTCATTTGAAATAAATTATCTCCTATATATAATGAACAATGTCATTTGAGAATAAATACACTGCTTTTAAAAAAAATTTGAATCTCATGCTGTCCAGAAGACTTGCTTTTGATTTAGCTCCAGGAGCTGATAAAGCTACAGCAGTGATGTAGGTGCATATGTTTTCCATATGAGATAGATACATGCATGTAAGTCTGGTTTGTGCATCCGTCGGGAGGATCACCACAGTATCTTTGAAAACCTCACTCTCCTGCTTCAGATAAATGTATTCTGTAGTTACTAATCCTCAAGTACTTTACTCACAGGCAAATGGAAACGGGGAAAAGAAGCACAAAAAGGTTTTTTTGAAAAACCTCACAATCTGTTGGGAGTTGAGCAGACTCATAGACACCGTTCTCATAGCCCACTCAGTCAACTGCCACAGTACAGTGCCACAAAGGCGGCAAATTTTTAACCTGAGGTTACAAAATCTTCAGGAGAATGGCAGAAGATCCTTTACCTCTAATGGTAACACTGAGTCTTCATTTTACTGACTTTTGACAGCCAGCCCTGATGGCCTTTGAAACTCTCAGCTCTGAACAGCCTGTTTTGAAACATAAACCAAAATCCCTAATTGTATAATGCAAACACCGTCTAAGAAGCTCCTGTCAGCATACTTGGCCTTGCCTTGCATTGCCTTTCACTTGTAAGTCTTTCAGAAAGCTTTGGACAAGCCCAGCTCTGGCTGAATGCCTGCTTCCAGCCTCCTGTGTTTGCCACGATGTGTTCCCAGGCCCTGCGCAGTTTGCTCGTGTTGTGCTTGTTGAACAACGATCATACCAAGCATGGCGGGTTCTCTGCCCTGTAAAAGAGTTTCTTCTAGAAATATGTCCTACTCATGCCTACAGGATAGGCACATGTGGAAAAGTTTTTTCTAGCTTGGGACTGTAGAAGGAATGCAAACAGATTTCCCCCTGGCTATCTGAGATGTGCAATAAGTGTACTTTAGATAGTGACTTTGAGGAAAGAAGGGAAAAGAACAGTGGAGGAAGGAAATGCAGCAAATATGCTAGGGACATGATAGAGCTTGTGATCCCCTCCAAGTGTAATGAAAGCAATCACCCTCTTTATTTCTGTGCTTCTGTGGTTAGAATTAAAGGTCTCTGTTATACAGGCTAAACTGAAACTAAAGAGATGTTTTAGTAAAACAACCAGGTACTTCATCAAAAAGCAGCATGTTAACGCTTTTCATTTATCAAAATATGTGCCACTGATACACAGAGTAGGACAAAGTATATTAAACAAAAAGGCTATATTATAAATACAGACAAGAAGTGTGCAGCCTTATTATTTGTTACCAAAGACTCAAAGTTGGAGATTGTTCACCACTATTTGGACTAATGGGGTATCTCAACACTGACATTCTTTCAAGAGAGCTTAGTTCAAATGCTGTTTTGGATCTAGAGATGGTAGCTAGCTCTAGTGAGCAATGCTACTGCAGGAATCTGGCTCAGTTTCAGGTATGCAGGAACCTAAGACTGTTTATCCAAAGGCTTGAATCACCCTCACTTGCATCTGAGCAGTCTTGGCTGGCAATCAATAAGGAAAGCAGAATTCTTCACCAGCAGAATGCTAGAGGCAGGGATGTGTTTTACAGACAGGGAGGATGGGAGATGCCATTGCTGGGCTGGGAGGAAAGGAAGCTGTTGCTATGATGAAGGAACACAAACAATCAAGTCTCTTCGTCTTTGAAGATAACAGCACGACTGTGAACCTAGACATCTCTCCAACCTGGGAAATGCTGTAGTTGCCCCTCTGGCAGTTTTATTAGTTTTACTGCTTACTTGTGTTTTTGGGAGTCTGTTCTTCCTACCATTGCTTGTCTCCCAGCAAGTCTACGGACGAAATAAAATTGTTGCTAAGGGTAGAGAATTTGTATGAATTCAGATGCCAGTACAGGATATGGCAATAGAAACTAACATCTGACGTCTGCTGGGATCAAAGTTACTTTGAACCATGGAGACTGCAAAACTGTAAAGCTCTGGGTTCTGCAAAGCCCCTTGGTGACCCAGGACTGGACTTGCAAATCACAGGTGTTAAAAGGCTTCAATAACCTTTTCTTTCATATTCTTCAGTAAAAGGAGGGATTTGAGGAGTAGTCACAGTGTGGAAAGAGAGGTGAAGTATAAAAAAGGAGAGAAACATTGGGGTTTGAGAACTGGAATTCAAGCATTAGAAGTCTATCGTGGCTCAGCTATTGACTTGTTGTGTGGCCTTGGACAGCCTGTTTTATAAAGCGGGGAGGGGAAACTGGCACAGGAACATCTGAGGATTAAAAGATGTTTACAGAGTGCTTTGTACTTGCATCATTTTATCTTTTCAAAGTGTTTATTAATTTTGAGCTAGTCTCTTACGCCACTGTAACAGCACTGAACTTTCCTCGACCGGATCTGTTTCTTTACAAAAAAATTCACATGTACATAAATAAGACACAGTGCTCCACTCAAGTTCTAGCCAGTTAGAGAAGTCTTAATATCATCTCAGTTGGACTAGATGATCGTTGTAGGTCCCTTCCAACTGAAATAGTCTATTCTATTCTATTCTATTCTATTCTATTCTATTCTATTCTATTCTATTCTATTCTATTCTATTCTATTATCTCGTGTGTATTCAGTGTTGAAAAAGATTGGAATCCCAAGGGGGGGGAAGTTTTTATGGGATAGCTGTCTCATGAAGATCATCTTATTTGTTAACTGCTTAGTTAAGGAAATGTTTATTTGACTGAGAAATATACTTTATGTATGTTTTCTAAGTCTCTGTCATTTTAATTCACATTAACTTAGTGACATCTTCTGTGTCATGAAGTCCCAAGAGTATTTTGCAACAGATGTTTCTGAGCATCCAAGCCCTGCTTTTCTGTATGAGAATAGAGTGAAAGTGGGTGCTAGTAGATTGTACTGCCTGCAGGCATTGCTGTGCTTGTTTTGAGAGACAAGAAGCCACGTGTTAATCATCATTACAATATGAAACTACTAGCTGCAGTCAATTTAAGAGTTCATGCAGGGTGATTCCCCTAAACCATTTGTCTGCATGGCCTGGCTGTGTTCCCTGGGAGACACTGGCTCCCTTGAGCCACTCTGGTAAGATAGGCTGTGAAGAGCATATGAAAGGGAGGAGGAAAAAAACCCGAAGTAATGCTGATTATCGATATTATGATGAACAAAATGCAATAGGTCAAGGGGCTGAAAAGATACAAAAAGAGATATATGTTATCATAAATATATATTATGAACACTCAAGAAAAACAGAATTCAGTCATAAAGGAAAACCTTTGAACAGAATGAAGACTTTGTGAGCAGTTGCACAAATGTAGTCTACGACAGAGATGATGCTACGGATACAGGAGATCACAGTTGTTGCATGCATACACTGAACACCTGGAGTTCTTCTGTACAAAGTAGCTGTAAAGGAAATGTTTCTGTGCTCATTTAAATGGCTTATAGAGTTCAGGAGCTCTGGGGCCCAGCTACTCTCAAATTCTGAGAGTCGCAGCTAGTATCTTCCATTGTTAATTATATTGTATTACTGTTGGCTTTTGCAAGGCAGCTCTGAATATTCAAGCAGTCACACGGTATGTGTTTTGGATGGCTGGAGCCCTTGGTAGGTTTGTGGCACCTTCTTTACATTTCACGAACCGCAACTGCAGGTCCATTTTCAATAACCTTGGGGAGCAAACTAGCAAGGACAGGGAATGAACATACCCATGGAGGAGAAAGGTACACCTGGTTCCCATCCTTGGATTTTTCAGGTGTGAAGTAATGAGAAAAACCCCTTCAGAATCACGTGCCTTGGGACAAAGACCCGCATTCAATGGTGATGTATACAGATAAGCAGTCTGATTTCCGGGAATGGCAAGAGGCACAGCAAACTACAGACATAAGTGAGATTTGTGACAATCAGCAACTCTGAAAACCAGGCCCCTGGTATTAAGTGCTTACCATCAGGCACCTAATCTTGAAAATGTTGGCCAAATGCCACAGAACTGTGCTTCTTTTAGAAAATGGAACCTGTTTTTTTTAAAACTCTAATCTGTAGTGCTAGAGCTTTGTAAACAATCTCAGATATTTCCACTATAACATTAATGAGTAAGTCATTTACCAATGGAGAAATAGATTGGCTTGATTTTTCTCTCATTGCCCTTTCTTCTGCAGTCAAGGTTGAAAGACTAGAGCTGAAATGATTACTAGAGGAAGAATGCTCTCTGCTTCTGCCTTTCCAGCTAAAACCTTTGTAATAGAAAGTGATTCTCACTCCTGGCTCTCATTCCTGGGGGTTAGGCTGTTCTCACCCCAACCTATTTTTCAATTTGCTTGAAGGGCTTCCCCTGTGCATTTTTATTTAGTGTCTATGTACAACTGGGATGACGTGTTCTCAGGTTGTTAATGCAGATATTGCTGTCGGCATGAAGGGTATGAAATCTTCATGGTCTAATGGTGCTCAAACACAGATTGAGTGAGGTTGTTATGAGGGAAGCATGGCACTTGCATTCAAGAGCACTGTTCAGTCCCTGTGTCTGTTAGTGTTGTGGTATCTCAAACCACCCTTAAACTTTTAATGCCTTTTCCCCATTCTCAAAACATTTATTCAGGAGTAAGATGAAATGAGACTGGGATGGAGCATAACATTCCCAATGGATATATGTGTTGGTTTCTCTAAGTTGCTTTGTCTTTGGACTGTTTCTTCCTGTCCAATAAGCTCTAGTAAAGTTTAAAAATCTGCTTTAAAACATCCTGTCGGTTCCAGGTACCTTGGCATTTTTCAGTAACATCATCACCTCATTAATCATTGAAATGATTAATTTCAAAAGATTAATTTTAAAAGATTAATTAACTAAAGATTGGCAGCAATCATGGTGGATCCGTGGGAGAGCTATGGGATTTCATGTGACAGAATTTAGATGTGGAAATTGAGGATGTGCATTTATTCACTTTCTCGATGCTTCCCATGAAGACCTTCTGAACCTTGGTCTTGCCTGCAGACTGCTGAAATGCTCACCTATTGCTTTCTGCCACTGCTGCAGGCCTGATCAGCACTCACATGGCCGCAGTTGAAGAGATCCAGCCAGTGCCTTTGCAGGAGAAATACTCTAACAACAATAACAATTCCTTTCTGTTGCATAACCAGTGATATTAGATGCTCTAATAGCTGGGCTTAATGATCCAATAAGACTTAAAACCTAACTGGGTGTGTATATGTTTGGCTTAGCATGTGACACTAAAAGCACTCTGCAAAGCTAATTGCCTCCCTTTCTTTGTAGTTACGAGTGTAAAAGCTCTAGCTTGACAAGAAATTTGCAGTATGCATAGGAGATGTTTACCACCAGCTCAGTAATGTCAGCAAAATCTTTGTCTTAGCAAAGCTCTCAGGAAGACATTCTGGGTGTGCTGCTGTCAGGGACCTCAACTCTCATTGCCCATAAACGTCCAGCACTTAGCAGGGCAGGTCAGTTAATGAAGAAAAAGGAGTGAGGAAAACTGTTCTGTCCAAGAAAAGAGGGAAACCTGCAAATGGAAGCCTTAAGATCAGCCACAAAAGGGTAACCTGAACATTACTTCTTTGGGCTCTCCTGTGAAAGCAAAAGGGTTTAAGGAAGGCACTGCCCTACTGACTGGAATGGCAGAAGGAAGCCCCCAGAGCCCTTCCCTCTCTTGCTTTGCATTTATCTCCTGTTGACCATCACAGTAGAAGGCTTTCGAGGGCAGGGATGTCTTAGTGTAACAAGAAAAGAAATGCAGAAGCAAACCCTTGCCTGGACACTGCTCCTTTCAGAGCTGGTATTGCCCAAACAAAGCTGAGTGTAGCTTCTGACTTGCCAGCATACTAGAAGCTAGTACATACCAGTATATAACCAGAAGCTATTTTCCTCAACTGTTTTCTTTCCCTGAAGCATACACCTCAGGGGGCCCTATTTTGCTTCAACATGCAGACTATACGTGATGAAGTGAGCCACTATATCCACATGCCTGTGGCTACCATATAACTGTTTTTTCTCAGACAGATCTTTCTTTTCTATCCTTTATGTCCCATTGGGATAAATAATGTTTGAATCCTTGCCTGCTATTTATTTATTTTTTTCTTGGCCTTCTTCCCCCTTGATCCAGGGGAAGAGGTTTGGGAGTACCAGGCTGTTTTCAGGTAGACGGCAGGTAAGAAGCAAGTGCTGATGCCTAGGGGTAATATAACAGGTTGAGGATGAACATCTCATCCACGTATAGCAGATGCAGATGCTCCAAATGGGAGCCTTACAACAGGGCAGAGGACCTAGGGATTGAGAGAAATAGGGATGCCCCAGGTTGTGGGGGGAGAAGGGGTTGCGGATGGGAGGTGCTTTGAGGCAGGATCGAGAACAGCAAGTCAGGAAAAAAGCAGGACTGAAGCAGAAGTTGGGGAGCTGAAAAGTGGGAGGGCATTAGGGCAGCAAGGAGAATGGGGGCATGAAATAGGATGTATGGGTTCCATAGTGAGCTTATTGGGTGGGTTGGCGAAGGGAGGTAGGAGGAGCAAAGAGTTTTGGGGATGGCGAAGTTGTGTATGGGAGGAACATGGAGAAAAAGGCATGGGAGGCTGGATATTCAGCTTGGGAAATACTGGGAGATTCTGAAGAAAGATCAATGGGGATATTTGATCTCTTGGGCACTCTGGGACACGAGAAACTGATGACAGAGTCTGTCAGACAGGAGAATTGGGACCAGGCTCTCTGGAATGTGAGGGGCTTGCAGTCAGGAGAGGACCAAGGATTCCCTGTCAAATTTTCCCTCAGCCTCTGCTGTGGGTTGATGGTAGGGACATCTGCTGAACTGCTCTCCACACGCTCTCTCAGCTGCAGGACTGCAGGACACTGTCTGCCTGAGTGTTTCCTACTTTCATTAGTGTGCAAGCCCAATTCATTTTCAATCATGTAACATCCCTATGGCTTGAAGAGTGGTGGCTTCCCTATAAAGAGTTAGAGATACATTTTAGCTGTAAATATATGAGTGTAATATATCGTAATATAATGTAATATAGTATGTGCTATTATATAAATGTAGTTTAGCTATATGATTTAGCAACTGGAAACAAAGAAAGCCAGCAAAATATCCCTCCTGCAGTGGAACAGGAGCCCTTCTTCTTCCCCAGTCTGCCCATAGGCAATCTAAGAAAATTATAGAAGTTAATCTCTATTTCACTGGAAATAAAATTGCAGGCAAATGCGCCTCAGTAATGCATTCAGACAGATTCCTACAGATAAAACTCAGCCCCTGGAAGCAGAAAGTCCATTTTACAGGCATTTACAATACTATATTGAGGTCACCTCCGCCCCTGTGGAGAGACCAGCTACTAGCCAATGACACTACCTGAGAAGATAATGTCAGTTAATAGAAAGCCTGGTTAGTTTTCAGCAAATTTTACTGGTTTTGATGAAGCCAGTGTAGCATAGAGAAGAAACCTTTGTAGCACTGTCAATTGCCATTTTTCCTGGGAACATTTCCCTTCCCAAAGACTGAGAGCCCGTCTCTGTATAAATGCTGTCTCTCTGTACTGGGAAGAATGAAGCTCACCCTGAAGGAGCAGTCTGCAACCCAGTTTCTGAACTCTGCTGGTGGTGGTGGAGAAATGCTGAGGCAAATGCTCTGGCGAACCTGTAGGCGAGCACATCATCTTACTGCTGGTACTCAGCCTGTAACCAGTGTGTGCTTCTCTTTTTTGCCTAATTTGTAGTCTGTTCACCTCGTTTGTTTATACCTAGCAAGTAGGTTTATTACTTGTTTGTACTTCGCTTGCAGTTTGTTTGCATCCAGATTACAGCAGGTTCACTGGCAAATTATACCCAATCTGCAATCTTCATATAATTAACAGATTTGTTAATACCTCACTTGCTATCTCTTTACAAAATTTGACAGAAAGGCATTTTTTGATATTATGCAGGTCCTGATGATGAGGAGAGGAGCTTTATACAGGTTCAAAATGTACATGAACTGGGCCTTATTTGGCTAAGCTCTTGAATAGCCAGCCATGTTAGTAGAATAAAGAAATGGGACATATATTTTAAGTGGGGAAAAAATGAATAATTCAACAGTAAGGACCAAATCATCCTGCCAAGAAAAACCTACTGAAGAGGAAGTACACCAAGTTATAATTATTTGCATTGTAGATAATAATATCAATTATAGTTCCCAGCTGGAATCAAGCCTCCATATTTTGGCTTCCGTACAACCACGGAGTAACAGTTCCAGTCACAACAAGTTTCAGCTAAATAAAGGCAAAGCTCAGTTAGGAAAACAATGCAAATTTGCAGAAGCATGGGGTTGGACAATTAGAGACTGCTGTTTGTATGTAGTTACATATGGCAGTTCAGTGACAATTAGCAGCAGTAATCAACATTTATAATTAATGTCATTTTGCAAACAAAGAGTTTTAACCCTTCCCAAAAGCCGGATCAAAGAAAATCTCTTGTTGGGCCCACTAGGAGCTACCTGCATAGGATTAAGTCTAAGGTCTAAGTGAAATGGCCAGCACACTAGGCTTTGTTGTAAATGTCATGCTATCAGCTTCTTCTAAAAGCCCCAGCTTCTAAAATCTAGTTATTATGGGAGAATCACATTTTCCTTAAAAAAAAAGAAAAATCAGCAGCAAGGAACATGCTGGCAGGTGCTGGGGTAAAAGGGGATCAGACTGGTTTGAGACAAAGGCAAATGAGGCAGCTGCATTTGCAGACCGCTGGTGGACTGTGTCTGGCACAGAGCCCTGAAAGCCAGGCTGGCACTGCCACTGTCCGGGCAAAAGATCAGGGGGTCTAGGGTAGCAATAATGCCAAAAGGCCTAAGCCCCCTACAGCCCCTCCAAAACTTCTGTGACAGCAGGAGCAGCAATCCTGGCTTTCTGAGGGTCTCTCCTTGTTTTCTTTTCCTGGTTTCCCTCTAGTTTCCCTGCTTTTTATGTCTGTCATGGTTTAACCTCAGTCGGCAACTAAGCACCACGCAGCCGCTCGCTCACTCCCCCCCACCCTCGGTGGGATGGGGGAGAGAATTGGAAGAGCACAAGTGAGAAAAACTCGTGGGTTGAGATAAAAACAGTTTAATAATTGAAATAAAATTATAATAATAATACACAAAGCAAGT
>NW_008795490.1:4042665-4046874 GCF_000699145.1 Aptenodytes forsteri | reverse complement strand
CCCAGCTTCTTGTGCACCTCCAGCCTTCTCAGTTGGTAGAGCATGGGAAACTAAGAAGTCCTTGGCTAGTGTAAGCATTACCTAGCAACAACTAAAACATCGGTGCGTTATCAACTTTGTTCCCATCCTAAATCCAAAACACAGCACTGTACCAGCTACTAGGAAGGAAATTAACTCTATCCCTGCCGAAACCAGGACAATACCCCTCTTCATTTCCCCACCCCTCTTCTTTTCTCATAAAAGTAGCTTTCATCCCTCCCACCTGGGGTGGCAAAATTCAATTTTGCCTATGCAACTGAAAAGCTTCATGCAGTTTCTGTCCCAGACAAGGGGACTAACTTTTCCATGGGATTGAGCAGTGAGGCCCTCACAGAATTGAGGAGGCACAGAGCTGGCTGAAAACCACCAGCCTCCTTTCCATAAATGAAAATGTTGAAGCAGGGGCATCAACTTCCTCGGGAGAGATGTCAAGCATTCACGCATGTCACTGGTCTCCATGGAGATGGCAAAGGTCTTGGCACTTCTTGTACCACTGTTTGGAAGAAATAATCTGCATATACTTCAAATGGCTCTGATGGTCCAACCACCCTGTACAGAGTTCTCAGGTTGTGGGGAGTGACGAGTATGTGTCACTAATGGGACAGAGGAAGGTATCAGGGTAAGATGAAAAGAGAAAAACCCATAACTTGTCCCTGTGGTAGTACATACAACTGTGGTCAGCTCTCTGGAGTAGTCAGTCTTGACTTCATCTTTGCAAGACAATTATTTTTATTGCAAGGCAAACCCAGCGAATTCTAAAAGGTGGCAGCAGTGGAGCCAGCCAGAGCCTTCCTGCCTTCTTGTGCCACCTCACCCTGCCCATTGCATAGTGTGTTGGTTCGCAGCATGCTGATTCCTCTTTACCCTCCTTGTGTCACTGACACCTGCAAAAGCTTCTCTTTTAGGACAATAATCCATGATGTAATCACAATGGATTGCCATTTTAGCCACCTAGTGACAGATGAATAAAAACACCTCTTCCTGCCTTCCTTTTCTAGCTGGTAGGAGGAGACATAGTCTTCTCTTCAACTTCCCACCCTTTAGGAAGAGGAAACATTTTTTTCTTCTCCTACCCAAAGGATACAGTGAGAGGTCTCTCCTCTTTTCCCTAGTGCAGTTGTGGTCATCTGGAAAGGTGACCTATTTTTGTCTCTCATTAATGCACTCTTTGGGAGACAGATGAATCTGGCCACCTTGTCCTTCTTGGGGGAATCATGCATGCTCCCACTTTCAGATTACATCTCAAGGATTCAACTTGCTTGTTTACCAGGTTAACTCGACAGGCCTAACTGGATTTGGCATATACACACCCTTTATCTCTGTTGTGACAGCAGTTAATTAAAGTGACTCAGAAAACAACTTCTCCAAAACAAAGTCATGTTTATTTGCCAAAGGAGCATCCAAAGAAGTGCCCTAAACAGCAAAGAGCCATAGCTTAGCTTGACCTGCTTGTAGGCCTGGCTGTGCCCCAGCTTGGTAGAGAAGCCTGCTACCTGCTACGCTGCCTGACTGCCCAAAGCTCCTCTCTGCTCAGTATTAGTGGCAGCTCATCTCTCCTCCTTGCCAACCCAGCATCTTTAATGTGTAAAATCCACCTTGACCTCAGCTCTTGGTGTGAAGAAGAACCAGCGCTGTCTGCCCAAGAGGAGCAAGCCTGGAGTAGACCTCTTTTCTTCAGGGGCTCTCACATTGCCCCTTCCTTCCTTTCTTACTTCCTAGTAACAGTTTCATTGCATTTTAGCTTCTGGTGCTCAGCAAGAATAAGACATGGCAAACAAAATGAGACCTACACAATGTATGCAAAACAGTACACATTTTTCTTATTCAACCCAGCTATGGTAGGAAAAAGCAGATGCTTCTCTTTCTTACTCTTAAGAGTAGGTGGAAAAGCATATCTTAGTGTAAAAAACACCATGTAAACAACAAACACTCTTGAAACTGAGTCTCCTTCCATTTAAATGCCATGGAGCCAGATGAACTCTGGCTTTGTACAGTCCTTTAGATCTGTGAAAGGTGTCTGCAAGTCTGCTGCGACAGCTGTGCCTGGGAAATCCACAGTGAGCGGCATTTCCACTCACACAGCACCAACACAGTGTGGGACCACAGAGGGAAGAGCGGTACCGAATCATAGTCACCAAGGAGCATGGAATTACTCACGGGTGTTTACAGGATAAAAATCAGTCTTCTGTATTTAAGGTTTCTCTAAAAGGCATTCACATTAGTGATGGGCCTAGCCTCTAATTCCAGGTATTTGACTGTCACACTTTTGCCCATCACTGGTGGTAAGCACAGGAACTGAAAAGAAACATCTCCTCTTTGATTGGGAAGATACAGTGCTATCCCTAATCACTGCACAAATAAAACTAATTGTAGTACAAAAAATGCAGTTACTAAAGGAAACATACCATTTCCTCCACATGAAGAAATTAGGTTGGAAACTCATGCAGGTATTGCTGAAACTGCTTTGATGATGGCAACTTCCACACATTGCGAAGCAAGTAGGTCAGAGGCTGTGGCTTAAAATAAACAGGCCTGAGCTGAAGAAAAGGAAGGTTCATTAAGTTCCTCTTGCAATGCCTACCTAGTCCTGTGAAGCTTTGGGACAGAAATCTGGAGGACCAAACTTTAGAAATATTTCTGAATTTATAAAAGGAAACAGTAAGGCTTGTATTTTCTGCCCTGTTTATTCGGTGTGATAACCGAACATCATGTGTGAAGGAAGTAGAAACTGAGAGCCAACAGCTAAACCAAGATACTTCAGGTCACTGAGAAAGAAACACTATAGGCATATAGCATATTACTGGTGATACTACATTTGAGGTCCCGAGACTAGTTTTATGTTTAACAGATGATTGCTGCATGTTAAAGAAATAATAAGTTATTAAGGATCTGTTTTCTTTGTCCTACTCCTACATAGTTTCCTTGGATATTTGGCTCATAAATTTGTGGGGGGAATGCTCCACCCATATTAAAAACCGTACTTCAGTTATTAAAAGGTTCATTTTTTTCAACATTTGCCTTTTCATTCTTTTTATTTTTTATTGTTCTTGCTGCATTTTCATTGCTTACACTTTCGTTTTTCAAGCGTTAATGCCAGGTTGTGAAAATAAATATTCTTTTTATATTCCAGTAGTTAATAAATGCATTTTATTTACTTCCTTTTTATAATTTTTTTTTCATTGTTCAGTTTTGGGCACAGAGTATATGAAAACTTTTATTTAAGTATCATCTCAGGCATTTTTGTGTTCCTTATACAGTTGTTAATTCTGTATGCATACTATTAAAAAAGTTGGGTTTTGTGACATTCACAGTCACCACCCTCCTCAAGTTGTGACACTGGGAATGCTTGAATCATGATTTTTTTGTCATACTTCCATCCCTAGTCCTTTGAAAGTCTGAAACCCTCTACTTTATTGAGGTATTAGGGGATGCTCAGAATCTCCTTGAGCCCCAATGGCAATTAAGACCCACTGGGGACATGGTAACACTCTGAGAACAGGTAAGTTTAAGAAGAAAAAAACATCGGAGTAATAATTTTTGGCTGCCAGAGAGGTTGCATACATTGACTTGTAGACTATGCCAAGGTTGCTGTGCCTGATTGGAACCTCAGAGCAGTGTTTGGGCATGGGGGAATGGAGGGCGTTGCAGGACCATGGACTTATTTCAGCTTCAGTTTCTGAAGCAAGGCTTTAAGTAATTAGCTTCTTCGAACTGAAGTTTGTAGGTGTTGGAATATGATGTTTTAATCTATTTCTTACAGCTTGCTTTCCTACTAAAATGTAACTAAAATTTGTACCCTAAGGTAACACCGTTGTCTATTAGCTCTTGGTTGCCCTCTGGTTCTAAAGAAATACCTTCTAATACTACTTTTTTTTCCTGTTGCTCAGGAATCTGCTGGCATTTTAAATCATTTATGAGGCGATGTAATTTGTCTGGTAAGACGGTAATTCTTATGTGACATGGAAAAAACATACTTTTTATGTACGGACTTTATTTTCGTGTTGATTTCAAAAAAAGAAGAAAATAATGACAGAAATAACAAATCAAAACATTATTGATATTATAGTTTCTAAGAAACAGCTTTTCTAGAAACTGAACACAGAATTGAAAGCTCTGGTGATCAGTGATCAGGAAAGGCTGATTCTTAAAGGACCGCCCCCCCCCCCAAAA
>NW_008795490.1:4037782-4042649 GCF_000699145.1 Aptenodytes forsteri | reverse complement strand
CCCCCCCCCCCAAAAAAAAAAAACAAAAAGTAGAACAGGGATTTTTTAAATGCTATCAACTAACATTTTACCTTCAAATGATCAAAATTCAGTTTATCTTTCTGACAGAGAAAGAAGACTCCTTTCCTCAGTATCTTGTGATGTGCACGTTTCATGTCAGGACAGCTTCCCTGTGCAGATCAGCAAACTGCTTATGTATTATGCTCAGCATGTATTTAAGATTCAGGTAAGTTAACAGACTTTCCATATTTTAAACACATTTAAAAGTAAAATAAGGAATACATTTCTTTAAGAGGTGAGATATCCTGATCTCCATTTTTTGTTTCCCTGTTTCTGAGCAACTGCACAATCATTTAGGCTTCCTGATTGCCCAAACATTATCTACAAACTTGTAGCAAAGCTGTTGTGATTTAAGCACTTTGGACGAGTCACTTCTATGGAATTCCACTCTAACATGGGGGTCCCATGCTTAGACAAAAGAACCTCATGTGGCATAAGACGGGAGACATGCAGTAGTGAATCAAGCTCTTTTCAAATATTCTTCCCAGTTATTAGTGATGAGGGGTACTCAGTGTGTGTGCATGTGAATGTGCATGTATGTTCACGTGTCTGTATGTATTTATGCATTAGATATTATTTATATATTAAATATTTCTCATATTACTATAATGTGCAGTCCCAAATCAGTGCAGTACAGAATTTTTTTTTCAGAATTTATTGATGCTTTGAAACCATTATTGGTAATTGGAGGAAGATGCCATTCTCCCATTCTTTACAAATGTCCTTTACAGACTGCAGTGGATTAAAGTTGTTATGGTTATGGCCTGATAGTTAAATATACTTAATCTTTTAATACTAATTTACATGGCAGACAGTAATAGTTTTTAAAAGGTTTCCTTCCCTCCTTGTGTCAGGAAACTTCTCTGTCAATCATTTTAAAAACCATTTCTGAAATAAAATGTAAACAAAACTTTATGTATGCAATAGTAGACCTAACTGTAAATCTGAGCAGATGTTTCTGATGAAACTTTTCCATTTGCCAGTTTCAAATTCTCCTTTTATCAGATACCACTGGGACAACCATCTCAGTGACATCTCAGTTTTTGGTTTGTTTTTATTTATTTATTTCCTTTCTCTGTACAGAAAAAAATACAGTGAACTTTGGTTTGCGGGAATATAATTTAAAGCAAATACTTATATATATATATTTTTCCTTGGCACTTCAGAGGTAAACCAATTTTAATTATTCATTATTATTTATAAGGTACGCTAGTAATCAGAAGATAAATCTTCAGGAAGTAGTTATTCTGTGTGAGAAAGTTGCCAGAAAACTGGTTAGGTTTACTGGTCTTTCCATAATGGTATGTCAGAACTGGCATATAAGAGCTGCTGTTCATTGTCTCACAAGGGTTATGAGAAATAGCATTTTTCTAGCAAATTAAATTTACTCCTAGACTAAGGATTATGCCAGCAACAGCTTTTTTCCCCCCTGGAAGCTCCCCACCATAATGCCATCTAGTATTCCAGTGGTGGTAGCACTGAAAGCAGTAACATAGACCAAATTCAGATGGTTTCCAGTGCTTGACTTAAAATATTGCCAATATGTTGTCTAGATGGGCAGGTCACCACTTGAAAACAGTTCTTCTTTCATGCCTGTGAAGTAACAGAATTGTATGTTGTAAGTATATCCATGTTGTAATGATCTAAGTCTGGTTATGCTTCGCTACGACATTTTCAGTGACAGAATTTGGAGCGTTTTAGATATTGATCCAACCCAGTTAGAAAACAGTCCCCTGCAGTAAGATTTTGCATCTTCAGTTTGTGCCTGGCCTGTGCATCTGTCATACAGATGATCTCCAAAGCCCCGCTTACGTCACTCACTAATGTATGGATTTTGACCAGGATGGGAAGAATTCAGGACATACTACAAACATCGCAATATATTAAACCTATTGCTGATCCTGTAGTGTTCTTAAATTTAGATTAATGAGATTACTGCATATTAACTGCAATAATCCTTTCCCGTAAGATTAGATAACTAACAAAGATGGAGGAAAGCATTTGCAGGGAAGGGAGAGCGGTTGGGCTGTCTCTGGGAGGCCCTAATGAAATCACCTTCCTACAGCTCCAGCTCTGAGGCACGGAGGCTCTCCTGGTCTTCAAGCATCTCTCACACCACAGAGGAAATATTTCCACTTCCAGGAAACTGGCATGCCCCATTCTTTCTGTCAACAGACATGGCATAGGTGGGATCTGGCCATGTGCTACAGAACTGTTTGTTCTATAAATGTTTTGTTTCTAGGGTTCAACGTTAATGGCAAAGCATGTTTGTGCCCTGCTGTCTTTATGGGAGCTCGAAAATATATTACAAAATTGCACTAGCAATTGCACTAGCGCTGTCCCTGTCCCTGCCCGTACTTGAACTGCACCAACATTAGTGACAGGCCAAAAGCCTGAGAAGACTCAGAGTGCTTTCAGCCATTGAGCGGCTCCAAGCCGTGCCCCGGCAGGAGAGAGCCTTGCTTTGAGCTGACGGTAGGACTTAACTGTACTGCCAGAAGAAACTCGATTGCTGAAAGCATTTTTTAATAAAATCTATTGTAATTTATGATTCCCTGGTTTACCATGGACATAAGTGCCATACATGGTGGAATGGACCGCCAGCCTCACCCCACAGTTTGTGCTGTACCTTCACCTACGAAGACATATTGGGGAGCACGTACGGACACCTGCAAATCCTAGAGGGACAGTGCAAACTGCAGTGAGTCAGACGTACTTGTGCTATAGTGAAATGTGAAGACTCCAGGCAATGAGAATTGCTGATTTTATGATATTCACTGCTGTCCTCCATATGCCAGTGCACAAAGAAATATTTCCCACGGTTGAGTGAGATATTAAGTTCTGTGGGGAAGAGCAAGACATTGTGGGAAAATATGTGTCATGTCACATCCCTAATACTTGGCAAGTCTGAGGTAATAGTTATGCCTAAGATAACAGCAGCTAGTACAGTGGAAGTAGGTTGGGCATGCAAAATATTCACTAAACCCGGAGGTCCTCAAACACTCCTGTGATTAGATATGCCCACCCTCAGATCAAGTAAGGATTAGAGGAAAGCTGTAGCTGGCACATGTATCAAAAAGGAAAAAAAAAAGAGTCCTTAACCTACTGAGTTCACAAGCATAGGGAAATAAAAATAGCAAACTGAAACTCTTCCAAAAAAGACAGGTGTGCGAATAGTTCCTGCTGAAGGGAGGTATAATGCTGTTTACATTGCTGCTCTTAAGCAAGACTTCACTTCGCCACCTCCCAGAGCATAAATATTGAGATTTTTAATGAAAGCAGCTGCAGGACATCTGAGAACAAGGATAGTATCTTTGGATCAGAATATATTGACACAGGCTATGTTAACCCTGTAAGTCAGGAACAATTAATGAAGTAATTTACTTTTTCTGGTTCTATACTCAATAGGAGAGATTAGCAAGGCAGAAATATTTTAGACTTTTTTTTTCTATGTGTAATTCCCTCTACATTTTGATAGCTTAAGATAGATGCGAATACATAGTGACTATTGTGGGTCAAAATGTCCAGCTGAATAATTTGGCAAAGCTTGTTTTTAATTAGATCCTCTATTCCTTCAAAAGGAGCAAATTTGGGGGAATCTTCTGGAGAGAATAATGGCAACAAACTGGGTGTTGTAAGCTTGGTAAGGACTCCGGCTAATCAAGCATGGAGAACTTCTTGTGAAGAAACCTCTTAGGAAAACTGACTCTGTGGTGAGAAGCTGGAGGTTTTATGCAGTGAATGCTACAGGAAATTGCATTTGTAAATGGACAAATATGGTGAACTTGTAAAAGCAGAAAAATGTATTTCTGTGCATCTTCATCCACTATTTGCAAGGTGTAATATCCAAAATAATAATATAGAAAACAGTTCATACCTGAAGCCATTTGGGATAGTTACCAATATTGCAGTTGAATTCTACCAAATTGCTCACAGAACCTGCTGTCCCATCCAGTCTCAGCCTGTCCCCCGGGAGGTGCCTGATGCCCAGGGTTGGGGCTGCCCTGGTGCCCCCAGATGCTTGCTCTGGGCTGGGGCAATGGGATGGGTCCTGGACACCCAGCTCCTGGGAAACCCCCTGGTGCTGGAGTAGTGCTACATTCACTATGTAAGAAAGGAACAAACAAAATAACCTAGCACAAGGTACTAGAAGTGTTCAAGAGAGATGAAAACCTGGTGCGCTCCCAGCCCCATGCCAGCTAGACAGCCGTCTCTGTTATTCGTAGCCTAACAGCCATTCCCTGCTCCAGTGGCAATAACGACACTGTATCAGATGCTTCCAGTTATCCTCTAGTGCTAAGTATGGAAATCTTTTAAATAAAATATAGTGCTTGAGAAGGTATGAAAATAAAGCCCAACATTTTATTCAGTTACCTTTATCAACCCTTGAGAGAATGAAATGCTCGAGCTGACCCTTTTGGATCCCAAATCAGTCGTCAGTGATGGACAGGGAATGAGTACGCTCTTGCTTACACACATCACTGCACATCTGGCATTAGCAGGGCAGAAGAGGACTTGACCTCATCTAAAGCAGATCACACTAGAGACTGACAAATGCAAATTATTAGGCAAGAAGAACCAGTGACGGCACCCACTACACTATGGCCCTTTTTTTTATTTAATGCGCATACCTACCTCACAGAAAAAAATTAGACTATATCAGTTAAACTAATGTGCTGGTTTTGGCAGGGACAGAGTTAATTTTCTTCATAGTAGCTAGTATGGGGCTGTGTTTTTGATTTGTGCTGAAAACAGTGCTGATAACACAGGGATGTTTTAGTTACTGCTGAGCCGTGCTTACACAGAG
>NW_008795490.1:4015769-4036914 GCF_000699145.1 Aptenodytes forsteri | reverse complement strand
GCGGGTAGTGAGCGAGCGGCTGTGTGGTGCTTAGTTGCTGGCTGGGGTTAAACCACGACAACTAACATTGAAATCAAACAGCACTACTGCTTGGCTATGTGTCCTGAAGGCATGGTATAGGCATTGTGTCATGGTATAGCTGTTTGGGACACCTGAAGAGCAGGAAGTACATTTCAGTAAAAAAGTGATGTAACTGAATTTTGTTTTTCTTAAGAACTACATGTTAATATATTTTTTAAACTAAGGACATGAACCAGGTGGGAAATTTAAACTCAAGACTTCCAAATTCAATACAACTATTACCTTTTTTCTTTTTTGCTGTATTTGTCAATGCCCTTCTAAAACTTTTGAACCATTTCAGCTACTTTGAAAAAGGCAGAAAGACCTTAGAGATATGAAGCTCCTGCACATTTAAGGAAAATCAGTGCCTGGAGAGTGGAATAAGACGCAGAGGGGTGTCCCCGCTGAGGAAAAGGCTGCAGCATAAGGGTGTCCATTGACTAATGTTGATGTGGGTAGCAGCTGGCCAGCCAGCACAGAGACAGCTCAGAGCCAGCCATGGTACCTCCTGCCCCTCCACAGTTATTAGTGAGACAGCACAGCGTGGAAACAGGGGTCTTTTTGAGGTGGGGGAAGTTAAGTGTTGATGGAAAGGGTAAGCTGTAAAAAGATGCCTGGGGAAAAATGCAAATTCAAAAGGAGAAAAATGATTCAGCAGTTTTCTCTTCATGGAATAACTCACTTTTTTGGGTATTTTAAAACATCACAGTACAGGAATTATTAAAAAATTCTCTACCTGATAGTGTAGCACATTGTCATGCTAAGTTAGCATGCTGCCTTAGTAAGCAAAAAAGTATTTTTCGAATGACTGGATGTTTCAGAGAACCATAATTCACACTGCCTGAAATACAGCTCAATTTCTTTTTGAAAGGAGCTTTTCTCACAAGATTCCTGGCATCTCTTGGGTCCAGCTGGATCAGAAATAAAATACAAATAGCCTCTCTTTGAATTCAGTGTTTCTTCTCTGGCCACAATGTCAATTAGGAAGTCAGCAAGGGTGTGTACGTGTGTGGGTAGATAAATGAATAAGTGAGATTACTTTAGTTATTCCCATATATTTAGCTGCCACCTTTGTGACGATGACTCTCAAAATCTATTTCCCACCTCTCCCACTTTCATATATAATACTAGATGTGTCACTGATGCCTTCTTCAATCAAATCTTCTCTATCTCAGTTCCTCCCTCACCCCACCTGGGCTCCTGCCAGGTCACATACCTTCATAAAAGTTCTGAAATCCATTCCCACAGCCACCAATCTGATTCATCCTATGACTCGTTTTTGTCTTGGCTATTGCAGGTTCTTTGTTTCTATTTGCACAGTCCGTGAAGCCTGCACTTGCAGAAGTAGTCGTGTTAGTTATAGGCACTAGTGGCATGCTGTCCTTTCTCTGACAGATGAGAAGGGAATTGAGTGCAGTGGAATTGCCAGTTTATTGTTTCTTCATCTTTGAGAATCTAGTCAATTTTATTGACTCTGATTTTCTTAATTAATGCAGCTTAGAGGGTCAGAATATGAACGAGCTGAGGTAGCCTCCTCATATTTTCATAATATTGGGTCAGTTGTGGGAGGCTCCAATTTACTTCCCATCTGGTGGCAGTGGCTCCAGATACCTCTTTGAGTGACAGAAGATGGAAGACAGGATTCAAGGGTGCTATTCTTGATATTATATTTCTATAAGGAAGAAAAGGATTTTCTTTTATTCCAAACCTCCAGCTGTTTAATAAATCTCTTTTCTTCCTTGCTGGACCCCCGGAAAAGGAAAGCAAAAAGCACATTCACTCAGATTATCCTAATTGAAGTGATATACCCTCATACCCAATAGAGGGTCTTCTGTCTGTTTCTTTAGGTGGGATTTGGGAACTGCTATCGAAAGAATTGCTACATATTATAGAGTATTTCCTGAAGATGCTAGTGAAGACCCTATTGTGTTCAATGGTGTTCATACTTACAGTATCTCCAACAGACTTGCCATCTGAATAGCCAAACCAAACAGAAATGCAAGGAGCTGAAGGGCACTGCTGAGTCAGATACAGCCCATGGTTGGCAGTTCTGATGAGAAAAACCACGATCATCCAAATCTCAGTTCCTGGCTTTTTCCACTGGCCCATTATCATTGACAGATGATATGGTTTATAAATCCCTTTTAAAAAAAGAGAGAGAGAGATGGAAATTGCATTTAAGAACAAGTCCATAATAGCATTTTCCCAGCTCATCCTTCTAATAGTCCTGTGACACTTGCAGGGTTAAAAGACAAGAAAAATTAATTAATATAGAAAGAGACAAATCCTAGTAATTACATTCAGCTGAGGATTTTGGGTAGGCTGAGGAAACAGGCCTTGGCTGCCAGGCTGGGAATGGACACATTTTTTCTCGCCTGTTCCCTGTTCCCACACAGGGAGTGGGACAGCAAACTGTGCAGGGTGCGCAGTGAACTTGCGCTCCAGCACGGCACTCCCAAGTTAAGCTGCTCCCTTTTTTTATCTGGAAGCGACTCATTGCTTCAAAAGGGTTATAGTCCTCTGCAGTCACTGAACCTGAAGACTCGGCTTGGCCATGGATCAAGCACGTGAAGAACGTGTGACCTTCTCAACATGGAGAACCTTTGTTGTGCAATGAACTCGAGTAGCAACACAGGAAAGTTGTACTGGGAATAACTAGAGCCTCTCTGCTCCTTCCATGAAGGGATATATAATTCACCCAGTGTTTGAAAGTGGGAAAAGAAGTGCATAGCACAGTTGATGATTGTTACTTTTTTAATCTAAATTTTCCAGGACTATTCCTGAGTCCTTGGCGTGAACAGTTATCAGCGCATAATGAGAAGACACTCAACTGTTCTCACACATAGAGCCAAGGGAGGAATTTACTGTTTCTCATTGCTTCGTTTGCTTCCATAGGCAGGCTCTCCCCTCAGTGAATGAGACAAGAAGCAATGTTGTAGCATCATAATTTGAAAGGGCAAGGGCAAAAACCTCGCTGTTTGTATCATCCTCTCTTACCCCTCCAACGTGACTGTAAACATCTGGAAGGTGGTTTTTGCCTGTCTACTGATTAGACAGGTTCTGCAACGGAGAATGATGATGTAATAATATTGACCTGGAAAATTGGCCTGTAGAGCTTCTGTATGAAATTCTAAAACCTTCTTACAAACATTAATGAAAAGCATTTCACAACCTTCTTGTCAGACAGGTAAGTGTTATTGTCATCATTTGATGTCTGCAAGAACTGGGACAGAGACTATGTGAGTCGCTCAAAGTCGAGTGACAGAGCTGAGAACAGCATCCAGCTCCCTGTGCCACAAATATATAGAATGTGGCAGCTTCTCAGTCAATTTAATTTCACTAACAAAACAGATTAGTGTAAGGAGGAGGTATATAAAAATCAATTTAATCTTGGAAAAAAACATAACTTTTTTTTTCAGTAGGAATTGTATGAGAATGCTTCAGAGAAGTCGCAGCAGATATACAATGGGTGATGTGTCAGTGCAGCGTCCCCGTGTGAGTGGGGGCGTTGAGACACTGGGCTTCTGTTTCTGCGTCCTCTGTTGATCTTCTGGTGAAAGCCGGTGCTTATCTGTGCAAGGATGCACAATTCTAACTATTGCTTGATCCTTACAATTGCTGGAAAAGTCTTAAAAAGACGTCTGTGTTCAGGGTTTGGCTACCGACAAACCTGCTTGGACTGGCACTGTCCTTTTTGCTGTATATAGGGAAATAGAGCAAGCGATGGTTGGTTCATCCACGCCTGAATTTTCTTGCAGCAGAAGTAAGCAGTGATTCCATTCCCATGTGACAGTCACCACATTTTGTTTTCACCTAGAAAGAAATGGGTGAAGTTTCTTCAGACACTAGGCAAGTTGCATCACAGTGGATTAAAATGACAGCTTGTTTTACAAATCCTTAAGGATTAAGAACATATATTTCTAAACATTAAATCCCAGCAAAAGGACAGGAGGAGATTTTGGCTTGGAGCAATATCACAGCTGATAGCAGAGACACTGAATAAGAATATAGTCAACAAGGTTGGGAAAATGTATAAAAGCAGAATTAGATTTCATTATTTTTACTTTCTGTTGTTCAATAGGTTATTGCATTGCCATATGTTTATAGTAAAGAGTACAAACTAAGGTTATACTTTGATTTTTATTTCAAAAATGGTTTATATCCTCTTTTGAGTTAATGAATGACAAGTATATTATAGGTGGAAATAATTACCCTCACTCGTTGGCTATACATTCTACCTACAACAAATAAATTCCTGCTGAATTTTGGATGCTTACCAGTTTGAGCTATTCCATGTAAAAATAACAAAAATGCATTTTGCCTGAGTTGCAGTGCTGTAAACTTAAAACCAGATGGTGGATTATCTTTGAAACAATCTTATTATAAAGTTCTCTTTATGATCTTGTCTTACTCTATTTCATTGTATACCCAAGAGTCTTCTTTTCCCATGAATTCTTACAAATACCAGGGAAGTAAGATGTGTGTGTTTGAGGGGGGCAGGATATTGTATTGTCCTCACTGAACTGAATTCACTCAGGACCAAACAGGTGTCAAAGTTTTCCAGAGTTTATGAAGAGGTCAGCTGCACTGAGCAAACACCGGTATGTACTACTGTATGACTATCTCAGAGGTGTACATTGATGAAGCTCCCTAGGTGTAAGAACAATTTTTTAATCTAGCTAAACTTTTGGGGGTTAAATTTTAGGCTATAATGTATTTGCTCTATATTTCCTCCAGTATGGTCGACTTGGCCTTTTAGTCTTCTGAGAAATATGTAATGATTGGGAATCTTCCAGGTAAGATTCAGGTTTAAAATCCAGTTTGGTTTATATGTAAGGACCCAAATAAACAGTTTTAAGGAGAAAAAACTATAATAGTGTCTTATGTTCCTTCCCACCTTTTCTCTTCTTTGTTTGGTATGTGCTGATGCTGCCGTACAACCTCAGGGCAACTAATTTTAATTGTGTTTTGTTTGTTTTGGAACTCTTTGGGGATGAAAAGATATATTCCCCTTAAATGGTATTAATTATGTGTCCTTTCTACTCAACGAGAAAGAATGCCAGTACTTGCTATGGTCTTCCAATGCACAGTAAGACGTTTTAGCATCCGTCTAAATATTGCATCTACCCGATCTGTATTTTATTGTCATCTGGTACTTGTATTTCACGAAAATCTGATATGTTAAGAAATCCCTCAGCATCCAGGAGAGAAAGAACAATCAAATCTAGTTGTGGAAACTTCTGGCTGTGCGTAGACTGTCAGTGTGTCTGTAGCAGAGGTCCTCCTCCATGGCAGTGTTATACGGCTTAGAGATTGCAGCCCCTCTGGATGTGCAACACTTACTCAGTGCTTCATTGGGGAGCTTGCCTGCAAGCACTCTGACGTGATAGGGAAAGAATTCAAACTGCAATATCTCAGGCTGATGAGCTTTCAGGTAAGTATGTTGCTGCTCCAGCTTATTTGAGTTCTTAAAATTTGGATGCAACTCTACAGCCTCTTTGGGGGTAAAATCCTTGACAACACTAGCGTAAAGAATAGGACTGAATCCTATGCGTGGCTGTGACAGCATCAGTAAAACATGGAAGCAGATATTCAGCATTTAGCAGCTACTGTAAGAACCGCCTGTCAGCAGGGCAGACATTACAACATCGATGGATATTTTTGAAAACCACATGTATCCCGCAACTTGCCCTGTCGCCTTCCTGAGGTTCTCACAGCTCTCCTGCTATGTTATACTTGGGAAAGGGGTGGCAGGAGGCAAAAGCTTGGCAGTGATTGATTTGCCAGTGTGGTTGTTCGGGGTGTTGAAGAATTCTTGCTCTCTCCCTTCCGAGTATCAATACTGAAGTACTTTAACAAGATTCTTGCACTTTGACAATTTGCTTCTGAGATTCAAAGCTTTTCTAAGTGATCAAGATTATGCCTAGACTGTGAGAGAGATGCACTCATGGCACCCCAACATCCTGTTTTTTTTACTGTCCCAATTGTCCATCACTCTGTTTTGGTGTTCATACCATGGTGATTATTATTACTACATACACAGTTAATCTGTAAGTATGGTGAAATGGGCCATTACAATAAATTTTATATTCTCACTCTACACAGTCAGACATCTCTGTATCAGATAGCTCCAGAGGGGTACGGTCCCTCCTCTGACCGTGCTTGTGCCTGTCCTGTGTAGTTGCTGCTGTGCAGCTGTATCACTCCTACTGTAAACAGATTAGCTGATCCTCCTTGCAGAAATAATACTGCATCATCAAATTATCTTTGCTAAATGACCTATGCTTTGATACTCCTTACTGTGATAGCAGATACTACAGAAATGTAAACTTTGAGGATGAAGAATTAAATATTTTCTTTATCTGCCATATTTAATTAGCATGTAGGTCCATTGCATGTGTCCAACATAAGACACACAGGTGGATTGTGCTGGATTTCCTTGGTGCATAAAGTATTTTTTTTATAATAGAGATATTATTCCTATTAAATATTATGCAGCTCTTCTATGATGACTTCTTCCAGGTGGAAGTATCGTTCATCATAGTAATATAAGATGCAGAACTTCTACTTATCAGGCTGGAGGAAGCTCCGTGTACACTTCAGTCCTGTGAAGTTTTATATGCCTTGGACCACCACTGACTCCAGAGACAATCTGAGCTTCTGAAATGAATGTTTAGCACTTTTTAGAACTGAACTTGGCTTCCCTTAATGGGGTTGTGGGCTGAGGAGTAGGTGGTCGTGTTGCAAGTCTCACACACCCAGTGTGCAGTTAAAAACTGGGGACTCTGCTGGTCGGTTGTCTAATGTCAATGTCTGACTACCGGGTGATAGCTGAAGCTGAATTTTTGCTCCGCTGTGTGTGTCACACACTGAAACAGAAGAATACCTTTTCCATTCACTTTTACGGGGTTTAGCATCCCCATGTCTAGAGCCCAAGAAACATTTGTCCCAAAACTAGTTCCCTTGTGTCAGAACCTGGGATGGGTGTTCTCTCTTCAAATAGTCTTGGGAACTCAGATGTTTAACCACTGTAATGCAGCTAAAACACTGTTACCCAAAAGTGAGCTTTCAATGACTCAAATTCACACAGAATGTGTAAATGCTGTACAACTGATGGAACAAGAATTGAACTGTGTAATTACCATTCTTTCTATATCCTTTCTGGATCAAAATTGTCTAGGCCAATGCTTAGAAAAAACATCTTGCCGCAAATTATTTGCCTTTTCTAAGAGCTTATTATTTCTTATTTTTTTCTGTAAAACAGAAAAGGAACCTCTCTGCTGCACAGAATTTGAAGTACCTTTCTGGCCTTCAAAAACAAAGAACCACTACACAGCAATTACTGGACTGGATGTTCCCGTCTTCCTGTACATCAGCATGTCGACATTTCATCAGTGACATGAATTTTCCGTGTGACTTTTATTTAGTTTTTAAAACCTGCCTGCATATAACTCTTTCAAAGTTATCTACTCTCAGAATCATTATTGTGCTTTAAAATGCTTGCAACTGTGAAAACCCATAGACAGATGTTTCCTAATGAACAGTGTGTGCCACGGCCAGTTGCATGTGAACAGCAGAAATGCGAACTTTTCAAAACAATACACATTTTGTGGTCAGGTTTCTCCAAACTAGTGAGTGTCCCCACCAACAGCAGTTTCCTGGCAGAACGTAAGGGTACAGCAGCTGTTTGAGCAAAAAAAACCCACCCCTGTTGCTGGGGTGGTTTTGTATATCCTCAATAGATTTTTTTTTTTTTTAAAAGCCACCCAAATTTGCACTGGGAATTCACAAAGTAACATGCAGAAAAGGATCCTTCATATGCACTAGGTTTGGGACATCACTGCAATTGTGGTGTCACTCATTCTGTATGCCAGGCTGCTGCTTTGGGAAGCTGAGTGAAAAGTTACTTGTCTAGGAGTCAGGCACATTTATCAGGAGGAAAATATGCTTTTCTGGTCCATACTTCCTTAGCAGAGTAAGCCTGACTTTTGGAGGGTCTGCATATATTCAGGTCCCATTAAATCAATTAGAAATATTCTTACTCAGCATCTCAGCTAACTCCTTCTAAAAAAGCAAAACAACCAGAAGTGGTAATTTCAGTTTAAGAGGTGCATTTTGTTGAAAAACAATTTGCATTTGGGTGCTTTTAAGTACATAAATGTATTATTATTACTGCAGAAAAGAACTTTTAAATCCACTTCAGCCATCATTAATTATGGCCTTTGCTTTTGTGTTTGTCTTTGCTTCTGTATTTATCACAGAAGATTAACAAAGTCAGTGTATTACATGGGATGCTTCACCGATCATCAGTATTTTTCTGTTATTCATTCATTATTTTTTCTTATGGGGAAGAGGAGAAGGCATACACCATGTTATTCTATGATATACTATGATGTTCTAAAATACTATGAAATGCTGGCTGAAGGCATTCCCTTACATATACCAGAACATTACATATTTCTTTGGGTTCTTCCTAGAACAGAGAGGCTTTGGAAATATACATTTTTTTTTTCAGTAGAAGTGAAAGACATGTATTTCTTTGTCTTCTTTATTCTAGGCAGCACATAATAAGGAAAACAGGTTAAAAAAAAATCATTAGGCATCATATGCAAAAATATTTAATATGTATGTATTTGGATACATATTATTCACTTTTGTATTTTGTTTTATTACTTGCTTCCCAGAACAAAGAAGGCAAAGAAACTCATGAAAATACAAGCCAAAGAAATAGCGTGTGAGAGCGTGTGTGTCTGCATGCAATAATTTATATACTAACTTCATTACATAGTAAGACAAACCATCTAGCCAGCAACGTTCCCCTGCTTCATTACACTGTGCACAGAAAAAATGAGCTTTATATTAGAGATCTTGTTGTATTCATTGCCATCTGCATCTTTTGCCTCTTTCATTGTTCTGCTCATCTCAATTTAAAACGCAGTTCCGATTTTGATCTCAGAGTACTATAAATCCAAAATAAGTCTAGCAACTTCAAAGAAGTTTATTTCTGCTTTGCATAGTTATAACTAAGATACAAATCTGGCCCATAGGCACATTCATTTTATAGCGAGTTAAAACATGTACCCTTACTATTGGCAAACCCTTAAGGTTAACAGACATACATGTGCTGTTGGAATAGCAGCTACGGTGCTTTTTTTTTTCTTTTTTTTTGCATCCAGAGCTATTTTTGGTTCCTTCCCCTTTGACAAACATTCCTGGTAACAATTAAAAGCGGCTCTTCTTATTATAAAATTAAAGCTGATAGCTGAGCACTTTATGTATCAAATACATTTTCTCTTTAGATGATGATTATCATACATGGAATAGAAATGTGAGGTCTGATTTTCCTTTTACTTGCAGTGGTGTAAATCAGCAGAGATGGGGTGAAAGATGGATAGGAAAATGATTCTGGGGATCTAGTCATGTTTGATGCTTGGCTATCAAAAGAAGAATGCGATGCAGAAACGGGGACTGCTTGTGCCTTTGTGGGCTCTGAACGATCCCTGTCCCTGCCTGTGGAAAGTCTGCCTGGAAGGAAAAGCAACGCACAAGGTCATTCACAGCTTTCTGCTCTTGAAGGAGCCAGAGCCGACACTGCAGGACATTGCACTAATGGGGTTTGCCTTGACCTGGGTGGGGATGTAAGCCTTGCTGGAAAGGGCTGCTACCATTGTCCCCGCGGGCTGTCACACTGGAGTTACAGGTCCCATCTCCCCTTTGACACAGCTGTTGCCCTTGCAGGTTGACATGGACTTGGTATTTGTGCTCTGTCTGTGGATAGAATCTACCCCAAACGTGAAAGGAGAAGTGGATGACCTTGTCCATCACAAATTCCTACAGCGGGCCTTTCACCTGCCTTAATCCCCAGGTGCTCTTACTGACATAAACTACCGAGTGCTCCTGCATCTAACTGATTTCCTCCAGGAACTCAGGGAAGGTGTTTCAACCTTTTTCGGGGCCCGTCTCAGGGACGCGGGACTCTCCTCTTTTCATATGACCTGGGCTAACCAGCAATATTTCCTGGGATGATTTTAGTCTTACTTCCCAGATTTGAATTTCCAGGTGCTGGCAACAGAAGGTTCTTAGTGGAAAGTCCCTGGGATGTTGACTCATTTCCTCTTTTTTTCCATTAGGGTCCAGATTTTCTGACTTTCAGTGTGCACAACCAGGAATACTTATTTAATTTAACATTTGTGAGTCTAGGCAAAATGCCAGGAATTTATTTTATCAGTGGGTGGGGTGGGCAGATGGTGGCATGGCTTTGGGCATTTGCCAGCGGTTGGCAATTTCATTTGTTTATTTTTCTTTAACTGTGCACTCTGCCTACACATGGCATTATGATAATGGGGGCAAATACCCACGAATAGTGATGAAGGAGATCAGCTTCTAAGAAGATCTCCATTATGGTGAGAGGCTGTTAAACTCACAGCCTACAGTCATCTGCGTGGACTCCATGCAGCCTATTAACCCAGTTCAACAATGTAAGTTGGTTAAAGTATCAAACCCCTGCTCAGGAAAAGTTTCGCTTCAAGGGTAGTATGGAGGATTAAAGTTTAAGTCAGTGGGATTTAAGCACAGGCTTGTTTCCTGAAGTAGGACTTTGCTAAGTTTCATTCTTCCCAGCTAAGCCTCAGCGTTGCCATCTATTCAGAGAGAAAATGCAGCCAGAAAGTAAACGTTTTCACTGAGATTAGCTCTTGCACCCAGAGTCACTGCGTTTCCAAGCAGACTGCGATTGCATTTGGAAGTAGCAAAAATAGGGGGGAAAGGGTCCTGTTTCCAGGGTGGTTGCTGGAACAAATGCTGACAGGGTAGTCGCCAATGGATAAAAGAAGACTTCCTGTCAAATTGTGATGGTTTGCCAAACACGTGCTTCAAGGTAAGAGCAGAGGTACTGTATAGTAAAGAATATAAGAATAATGAATGTGTTCCTGTAATAAAGACGAGACTAGTTGTAGACAGGGCACAATATGCAAAGGAAAGTCTCATTCGGTGTCAGTAAAGATCGTACAGTTGGGCCTTAAAGGCAGTACCTGGAAGACTGGAAATACCATCTATATCACACACTCTGAGTGTGTTATTTCCCCTGTTATGACATTGTCTGAAATTGCTCCAGTGTTTGCAAGCTTTTGACACTCCGGGAGACCAGGTGCATACAGCAGCGCTTTGGGAATCCCGCATTGCCCACAACATGGTGTGGCAGTTTCCTGGGGTGCAAAAGGCTGCAACTGATGCTCATTAAAATGCCATCAACGCTTTTATCAGGGCCACTAGCAAGTAGTTAGCTGCCTCTATGTGCCTTTTTAGGATAACACTTTCTTGCGTAAAGTTGATTACTAGAACAACTTGCAAGGGATAAGCTTCATCCCAGCCGTGAAAGGGCAGACTGTTTTGTGAGCGCTACTGTCATATGTGACAGCCTGCGTTTGAATCTCAGAAACTTTAGGTGGCTTTTTTCTGAGTGTTGCAGGTTCTCTGATCACAATTCCTGGGATACTCCAGCCCATAAACACTTAGTACAGTACATAACCAACACTGTCTGGTGTAGCTGAACCTTGTGTTTGCCTCATGGTAGTCAATATTCACCCTATTTTAAGGGCCAAGCTTTCTGGTTAAGTAATACCTCTCATTACAAACTCTGTCCAAGTGAATCCTATGATGCACCATGTTATATAGTCAGGTGATGCTGTTTTGCATCACTGGAGAGGTTGTATAATGACAATGCCCAACCCTAAGACAGGAAAGTGCTTGGTCTAGAGCTCATATGAGGCAATTGGCCATAGGACGGAAAAACAACTTAGCTAACTGACTTCAAGTGAAACATCTTGAGTCAATTCAACAACTCAAAATACTATTTTTCACAGAAAATTATATTTAAATATCATTTTCCTCTGGAAAGCAACAGCTTTATGGGAACTGCATTTTCTGTTGGAAAGGCATTACAGCGAGAGATCCTTGATCAGCTCGAATAATTTAAGCACTGTAGCATTATGGGGTATTATTATCATCTCTGGCAAATAAACAAATGTGTCCTTTGCTCCTTTTTTTTTACCTGCAGTGCCCTCCTTTCCTTTTCTCTGCTTCCATTGCATTGGCCCTAAAATGCTGACTAGACAAACAGATCATCTGACCTCACCCTTCTAGTCATTTTTCAGCTAATTACTTTGTGCTCCCAACCCCCAGGCAATATTCATGTAAACATGTTTCAGGAAATATGTTTCATTGTGGATAATTCCCTTGCCACTCTCAAGTTCAGGCAGGTGTTTTGTTTGTTTTTGTACAGGTTCTTATGCTCTATCATTAGTCTTTGCAAGTCATTATTTTTGTTTTAACTGCTTTGATCTATTCACTAACTTCAAACTAGCCTAAATAAAGTTGACTCCTGTATGTTTTCATTGATTGATTTTCATGTTATATTAATGTTCCTAAACACAGCTTAGCTTCATTCAGCTTTTCATCTGTGCTCAAATAAATGAGATTTCTGCCACAAATAGGACCCACAGACCTTTCTTTCCCACAAGAAGAAATACAGATCATCTCACGGCAACAGCTGTCAGGTGAAACCCCAGCCTACATCTCACTGGGGATGCACATACTGTGTGGTGATCCGCAGGAGAGCTCCTGCGGCTCCACAGGATGCTCAGCTGCGGCAGGTCATGCTGGGGAGGTCCAGGTGTTTCAGAAGAACACCAAAGATGTCCAGAGTGACAGCCCCACTCCAGATGCCAACCTTCAGCTTGTGCAAGGGGGGGAATGAGCTCAGGTGAAGCAAATTTGTGCCCTGAAATCTTCATTCTTACCTCCAACTTTTACCTTTCCAATCTCTCATCTCCAGCTGTGACTGAGCTTGGCTTACCTTCAAAATAGGTGATGTTGCTTGATGATTATATTGATGTATGTAGTTACCATTTGAATATTTTTCAGCAGATGCAGTAGGTCATGCTCCTGTTTTCTCGTAAGTAGTTCAAAGAATCGCACGATCCTAGAGGAAAGGCAGGGCCTCTTGATATACACGTCTTATGAAGAAGAGTAGGTAAATACGCTGCCTAAAAATGTGAGTTTTCAGAGATCAAATCACATGACAAAATAGACTACAGGGCAGAGTTTGTTGAGGTTTCCAGTGAACATCAAGTCTTCTCCCTCAACATGCTGAAAGCTGAGATGACATGTCAGACCACTTCTAAATTAATTAGAATTTTGTGTTTGATTTACTCAAAGTCCCTGTAAAAACAGGAAAAAAGGTTTTGTTTCTTTAGAACTGCTGAAGGGAAGGTGTCAAGCTAAAATATTGCCAAGTTTTATTGTATTTAGTAAAGAACATAAAGAAAGGATGCAAAATCACTGAGGGAAATAATGGTATCTATCTAAAGCCTTTCATCTCTACACCTGGTCTGGTCAGGTATACACAAACCTGTAACAATGCCATTATGCTCTTTCTTCCTGAAATGAGCTAGGAGGTTTGGTTTTTTTTCTGTTTGTTAAAGAGAAACAAAGGAGAATGGTTAGGAAAAGATTTCTCCATCATAATGATATTAGTAACATCTATGTTAGCCCCCAGTGTGAAATCCATTAAATCCTTTGTAGAAATCCTGTTGGCTTCAGCCAGGAGAGCAGCAGAGACACTGCAAGTTTCCAAGAGCCAGCTGTCAAATAAAGCGTGTAGAAAGCTATGATTTAGAATATCCTCTCTAGGGTTTCCTGGTAGAGAGTCTAAATGTAGAGTGTGTCTTAGGAAACCCACATTCTCCCCGGGGAGATATAACAAACATGCCCAACAGTCAGAAAAGAATCTGTTCTCATAATATTTCCAGCTTGCTCTAAAACCAGCTGGGATTTCCATGCTGTGAAATTTGGATCCATATGAGAATGACTGTATACTACTCTGACCCTAATTTTACTTTCAAGCTTTAGAGTTTTGTCCACCTCAGGGAATAATGCAAAATGGAATCAGGATGGACCTGGAGGAATAAACATATTTGTGCAACACATTTGGCTTCATGGTTAGGCATTCTTGCTGCTAAACTCAGTTAGCAAGTCATTTGTGGCTTTCATGGGAATTTTTGCCTCTTAGTGCAAAGATAAATAAATGTAAATATTTCTTCCTTCCAAGAAACAGAAGTTATGTGGGCATGATTTGACTTGACAATAAAAACAGTGCTGACCTGGCTGTGCCACCGGGGTCTAATGGGCTAAAGCTTTAATTCACTAAGCTACCATGTCAGCTTGGCTTTCCCTTTCCAGCTGTTGTGAAAAGAGAACGACTCTTCTCCTAATTCTTCACGCCAGCCTGGTCGATGTGCCCTTCATATGAACATAGCAGACCCCAAGGTTAGTACATATTTTGTTATCGCTGTCTTCAGGTTAGTTCAAAGATGGATGCATTTCCCTTGTCTTCTGTCTCTGTCTTGATGCTTTACACAGTGTGTTGGGGTATGTTCTGACTTTCTTGCTGTAGGGTGCAGGCAGGCCTTTTCCAGCTAACCATAATAACTACCTTTTCAAGGCATGATAGAATGTATTGCCAACACTGTTTGTTAGTACAGGAGTAGTAGCAATAACATGACTGTAGCTATGATGATTGACAGACATGAGAGGGTACGTTCTTGAGCACTTGGAAGCTTTCCTGTGTCTTCTATCTACATCACACAAATGAGCCTTTTCCTGCGATGCTTACTCCTGTTTGTTAGTAACTTTAGAGAAAATGTCCAAATAAATTCATCCATAACCAGGATTTTAGTTTACTCCCTTCCCTAGGACTTAACTAATTATTAAATAAAGGATCCCTTTACTTTCTCCTCAACTTGCAGATCTGGAAGCAGAGTGGAAATGGACCTGGCTTAGTGTCATCTGTAATATTACTTACTTCCATTATCTCTTTTTTTCTCTTGAAATCTAGTTCCCTAGGGCTTACAAATCTGGGGCAAATTGGCTGATGATATTTTTCAATTATTTGTTGATGGAAAAGGGTGCAAACTGATCCGTGTAACCAAGTAAGTTTTAAAATAAGTCTTCTATGACACGCAAAGCCCCGCTTTGTCTTCACAAAATTAGCTTGTTCTTGTAAATAGGCAGTGCTTAACAGAACACAGAGAAATTTTTTTAAGGTGTGTTTTATTACTATTATAGTGTAGTGTTGTAAGGTCATAGCAGCAGAGAGTTGCTTGAATTTACTACAGATATTGTTTAAAAAAACAAAGTGATTTTTGGCAGCTGTTTGAAAATAAAATATTGACCAAGACAACTAAGAACTTTTGAAAATGCAGCTCTATGTTATAAACTTCTCATCAAGGTGCAAAGGCTCATTGAAATTATTTCGTGCAGTAGAGGAAAATTTGTGCTCCTGTTGAGGGTAGTTTCTATAAATGAGCTCAACCGTAATACCAGCCACTAGAAAATGCCACATGGGAGACAGACGATGGCAATTCGGAAACGCTCTGATCAGACACCGCACTTTGTTACAGAAGGAAATAAATCACATGTCATACAAAGCCATAAGAAACTGATCTTCACAGCTCCCACTGCCAACTAGTCTCTCTGATTTAAACGAACTGTGTTGCATACATCACTGTTGAAATATTATTTTGATAAAAACAGAACAAAAGTAGAAGCTTTAGACTGAAGTTTAAAACAAGACAGTTGTATAGGATGCTAGAAATCTAGGACACTATTTATTCCATCTTTTATTGATTTTTTTAATTGTATGAAACCTATAGAGCACCTTGTGCCGGGCACTTCTGGGATTGACACTATCACTAGTTTCCAAGTTTCCAGCGTTCACTTGAGGGTCTGACAGATGCCTTGCACTGAATCAATCTGTTTCCCCTCCGTGTCCCCCCCTCAGCTGTCCACTGCACCTTTCTGCTGGAGCTTATCTTCTCTGCTGCTGAGTTGCCCCACAGCTTGAGTGCTTGTGCCTGGGCTGTTCCCGTGCACACAAATACATAAGGCTTGAGCTAGGGCTGAGATGCATTTCAACATCCTAATTAAACCATCTTACCTACATTCACCAGTGGATGGTGGCCACTCCTGTGAAATAAAGATGATTTATCTTCTTCGCTCTCTTGCAGTGATGGCTGTGTTTGGATGAGGCAAGCCGGAGCCTGAAGCTTTTTTGTTTGCCGACTGAATGGGTACAGAAGTCAGATGCGGTGCAAGCTTCACCAAGCTCCCTAGCAAACAAGGTTAGAGCACGATTCAGAAATGTACTTAGGTATGTTCTCTGCTTTGAGCACCTGAGTAGTGCTCAGGTGCTCAAAATGAACCTGCATGCTTAAGCCAAGCATGATCTTAAGTGTGCTACTGAATCAGCAGCGTGGCTGTTGCTGCAGCCAGAAGATGTGAGCTCTAGGCCTTTCTCTGCTATTGATTTTTGAATGACTGCGCAAATCAGTCAATGTTTACCACTTTCTCTACTCTCTGAGACTCACTTAGTTATTTGTTAACTTCCTTGAGCTCCTCGGATGAAAGTCTATGCAAGGACAAATCAAAATACAGTATCATGACATAATTCAGTGAAAGGAAAATATTCCTTCTGCTTAGCATTGCCTGATAAGGTCAACATTATATTTTTTCCTTTCCTTTTGAAATGAGATTTTCGTTAATGTCAGTGAGACCTCAAAGTGCCTTTTGCAATAATGCTTTTGAAATATCTTTTAGTAACAGAAATAAAGTTGCTGTTCTGCTAAAAGGATTGTTTTCAGCAGATGCTCTTCATGTTTGTAACATCATGATAAAACAGATGAACAAGAGTCCTCTTCTCCGCTAAAATACATGTGACATTGTGATATGCATGAGTCTTCTTTCTTTTCCGCTAATATACATGTGATACAGATGTCCATCTCAACTTGTTGCATGAAAATTTGGCTGTTCAGTTTCCACTAGTATGAGGAATTCCATGTATTTATTTGGCAACACAGATTTTGATCTATGACAACACTGCTGAAGCATTTTGGGAGCAAAAAATGGATAAAAGCCATTATCTTTCTGTTTAAACTTGGATCACATTCTGTCTTACCTCAAATGGCAGTTAATTATACTTCACAGGATTGCTGAGCCCAATATGACAAAATGACCTTTGAGAAAGAACTGAATATACAAATGGCCAAAGATCATGACAAATATCTAATTTGTATTATCTGCTTTATCAAAAAGCAAATTCTCCTTTTGATTCTTCTCCTTTCTTTCTCTGTAGAATGATTTTTTCCACACATTTCCAGAAATATGGGATGTAATTCATATGGCTATATTGCTCACTCCTTATATACATGAGTCTTATATACATGAGTGGGGTCTTTCTGGGGACTAACTTTTACCTTATCTCATTCCTTGGGATTTGGGGGACAAAGGGCGGCTATTGGGAGACATGAAAGTTTAAGTTGCCAAAAAGTAGGCCTTGCAGGCTGTCCTGGTTTCGGCAGGGATAGAATTAATTTCCTTTCTAGTAGCTGGTACAGTGTTTTGGATTTAGGGTGAGAACAATGTTGATAACACACCGATGTTTTAGTTGTTGCTAGGTAGTGCTTACACTAGCCAAGGACTTTTCAGCTTCCCATGCTCTAGTATATAAAGCTGGGGGAAGAAGAAGGAAGGGGGGCACGTTTGGAGTGATGGCGTTTGTCTTCCCAAGTAACCGTTACGCGTGGTGGAGCCCTGCTTTCCTGGAGATGGCTGAACACCTGCCTGCCCATGGGAAGCAGTGAATGAATTCCTTGTTTTGCTTTGCTTGCATGCGCGGCTTTTGCTTAACCTATTAAACTGTCTTTATCTCAACCCACAAGTTTTTCTCACTTTTACCCTTCCGATTCTCTCCCCCATCCCACCGGGGGGGAATGAGAGAGCGTCTGCGTGGTGCTTAGTTGCCGACTGAGATTAAACCATGACACAGGCTAACTGCCTGGGTACCTTATAGGTATTATTACTTGCCTCTGCAGTATCTGTGGTTTTATTTATGCTCTTTGCCTTTCTACTCTTGGTTGTGTTGGGCTTGCCAGCCCCTTTCCCTAGAGTTTCTCCATCCCTCTACCACGCTGTCCCTGGCAGTCAGAATACCCTCCTACAGCGAGCGCCGCCCCCTCGAGCCTTCAGTTCCTTCTCTAAAACACACGAATGTTGCAAGGCCAGTACCAGCTCCAGTGTACTGCTAACTAAAACTGAACAATCCTGCCTTCTTTGCACATCTCCACCCTCAGGAAAACATAATTTCTCCACCGCAATGCTAGGCAGGTGCTTGCAGTTTGGTGGTTATCTCGGTCTGGTTAGAAGACGAGCTCCTTGAGGCACAGGTTAACCTTAGACTATTGTCTGTATCAGCCCAAGCACACCACTGGCACATAGCTCTGAGTAATAAATGTAACACCAGCCCACAAAAATCAGGAACTGTTATGCTGTTAAAATCTTTCCAAGCTGCAGGTTTCAAAAGTAAAGTGCTTAAGGAATTGTGAGTCATATTGAAGGAAGAGGAATAAGTCAAGTTTAAAGGGTTATTAACATGTATGGAGAAAATATTTTAAAAATTAAAATAAGTTCACCTGTCTCCTCAAAGCTGAGTACAGATCGAACATATATTGCTTGCCCTGATTGACTCATTGGAACACTTTTTCTGCCTCAAGTTCTCTCTTTTTCCTTCCTCAAGTGTGTAAATAGCCAGATTTTTGGACAAATAAAAACAGATCAATCCTTTTGCAGACTTCTGGATGAGCTGAATGTATCAGGACTGCACAAGAACTGTCTGGTTAGAGATGCTGTCACTTATATAAACCTCCTAAAAAGATCTACCAAGTCACTGCTGAAGCCACCAAGACGACTGAGGTAATTATTGCCACCTCCTGTTTTAAGCAAACTCTGTAGCACGGTTAAAACCACAAAAGCAATACATCACTTGCATAGATTTGGAAGCTTTTAATATCAGCTACTAGCCAGGTATCAGAAGACTAAGAAATTAAATGGGGAAGATAAACAGGTGGATAATCTGTAAAGGATGGCTGATAATTAACCAATGATAACTGAAGAGGGATGTTTCCCAAAAGATTCAGAGGCTCCATTTAGTTCAGATGATCAACTCTTAATAACTTGGTTATTTATTTATAACTACCTTTTGAAGTGCAGAATGCTGAGTCTAACTTTATTTGTATTGAAGTCAGTGAGAGATTGTTTACTGATTTCCTGTACCAAACATTTTTCTCTGTCAACAGAGACTACTAGGAAGTGCCCTTACTTCAGCATTTGAAAAATGGAGATGTACACAATGTCACAAATTATGACAGCAAATGTCACAGTCAGTACTTACAAATTTGACTAAATTTCAGCAGATTTGTCAAAGAACAAGACCAACATGGGATTTCTGAGATTAGCACCAAACGTGGCTTAGTTCATTTAAAAAGATTCAAATGAGACCACTGGTCTTTAGAAATAGCAGTTGCTTAGTATTTTAACAGGGGTCTGTATACCCGGAAGAGTCTACACAGAAGTTGCCATAAACCATGCATGTGATATCTCAACGCTGTCTGTATGAGCACAAGAACACTGCATGTTTCAAGAGACTATGAGAAAATTGAATGTAGTGAAGTATGTATCCAGGAGAAGATTCATCTGAAGCCTGATCTTATTTCTATTGGATTGAACAGTTAAATATGTCAACAAGAAGTCATTCAAAGGTTCCAAGTACCCTAAAGACATCATTCCTTCATTGATAAGCAAATCTTCTGAAGCATGATTTTAAAAGGTAAAAAAAGCAAAGAACTCATGATGGCAAAAAAGGAAATAAAATCCTATCATTCTGCTGCCATAAAACAAATGGATAAATGAAATGCAAAATCTCACTATCTCCATGAATGCATTTCTGTACATTTTTTTTTACAGAGATTTGTGAAAAATAGCCCCAAACTGCAGCCATTAGAGACTCTGTTTTACTTGGCAAAGGAAGACAGTATCACTTAAACACAGAACTTTTTTCTTGGTTTTGATTTTGGGTTTTTTTTTGTTGTTGTCATTGTTGTTCATCTGCACTTTTTGTTCCTGCAGCTACAATGTTTGGAAGAGCTACCTGTTGTAAATGGCATTACATTAATGGAAAAAACATATGGAATCAGAAAGAGCTGAGAATGCCCTACCTGTTTTTATTTCTGAGATATTTTGTGTAGAAAAACGAATACTAAAAGTAAAACGCCGACTTGAGCCTTACCACTTTTGTAAACATTCTCAAATGCAGTGCTAAGAATTGTTTACACAAGTTGTGCCAGCTGCTTAGTGGTTAAAGACCTTGCCTTTCTTCACATTGAAGCAGCAGGGAAGGAGACACATAGATGAGGAACTTGCAATTAGGAGCAACATAATTGATCATCCAAAGACCATCTGGAAAATTTGCCTGCTGATGGACAAACTGCTGATGAAGGTTTCAGGATGTTTAACACTTAACACCCAACACTACACTATGTTCACAGAATTTACGGACTTAGGGGCAAACTATCTGGCACCAGTAGTTTCTGCTTGGCCTTCTGCGTTACTTGAAACCATGAACCTACATTTTCAGAATTGTTTCTTCACATAAAGTTAGCTAAATGCATTGATCAACTATGTTTTGCATTAAGGAGATTCTCCTTAAGAAGCTAACAAAGTATCCCTTATTTACATCAACTATTTTTTATTGCTGCTTATGGGGTTGAATCCTCTTAAACCACATATTAATGATATTACTGACGTTTGTGCTTCCTGACTTAAAATGGTATAGTCAACTAAAAGAAGCTTATCTTTGGAATTTTAATAAAAGCAGCTATTCGATGACTTATCAGGAAGTGGAAATATTTTTTCACACGTATGATTTTGGTGGCTAGTCACGAGCGGTGTTCCCCAGGGCTCAGTACTGGGGCCAGTTCTGTTTAATATCTTTATCAATGATCTGGATGAGGGGATCAAGTGCACCCTCAGTAAGTTTGCAGACGACACCAAGTTGGGTGGGCGTGTTGATCTGCTTGAGGGTAGGAAGGATCTGCAGAGGGATCTGGACAGGCTGGATCGATGGGCCGAGGCCAATTGTATGAGATTCAACAAGGCCAAGTGTCGGGTCCTGCACTTTGGCCACAACAACCCCATG